>NC_090439.1:954375-1272500 GCF_031143425.1 Pleurodeles waltl | reverse complement strand
TCACCATGAAATCGGAAGGTGTCTCTGCCAAATTTGGTGTAATTCCATACAGAGTTTCGGGCGCTATTCGGTTCAAAATCTCTATGGAAAAATAAATGGAGAAAACTTATTTTGGGAACGCCCTTTTTCTCTCTCTGCCCCAGCTTGATGAATCTTTCCAAGCAGCAGCTGAAGTGAGCGTAAAAGGTTTTTGGAAAATTTCATGAAGATTCGTTAACCAGTGCCAAAGTTATTTCCAAAACAAAAAAAGGTGTTTCTATAGAAAGGAATAAAAAAAAAAATATATATATATATATAGTGGACTTCTTGGGCACTCGTAAAATTGAATTTCTTCAACATACTAACATGCTAATTAGCATGTTAAGATTTTGCCTCACCCACAACGCCTTTCTATTTGACAATCAACATTACTTGCAGAAACAAGGGACTGCAATGGGAGCTTCATTTGCTCCCACGTATGCCAACCTTTACATGGGCTGGTGGGAAAAGGAGATAGCTTGGTCTGACTCTAATGGCAAATACATGGAACAAGTGATACTATGGGTCAGATATATTGATGATCTCTTTCTTATCTGGGATGGTGACGAGATTTCTCTCAAACAATATGTTGATATCTTGAACAACAAGGAGCTGAACATTCACTTAGACTTGAAATATAGTGCACAAACTATAGAATTTCTTGATGTCCAGATCTCTATTGAAAAAGATGTCTTACAGACAACTATTTTTCGTAAACCAACAGCCTGTAATTCAATCTTGCATGGCAATAGTGGTCATCCAAAAGCTTTGAAATGGAGTATTCCATACAGTCAATTTCTACGGGCCCGTAGAATCTGTTCTAATGATGAATGCTTCAAGATTGAAATCATGACGATGACACAGAGATTCTTAGAGAGAGGATATCCTTTGAAGATCCTTAAAGATGCACACTTGAGGGTTTTGAATATGTCTCGAGAAAAATTGCTTTTCAAGCCTGATAATATTCATAACCAAGATCACAATAAGGTATCATCACCTAGACTATTCTTAGAGTTTAATTCTCAACATTCACATTTAAATAATATCATACAGAAAAATTGGCATGTTTTGAGACATGATTCTGCCATCAAGGACAGTATAGGTCCACATCCATGTATCACATATCGCAAAACTCAATCTTTGGGTAACCATCTTACCAGAAGCCTATTTCAGAGTCCCAAAACTAATATGTCATGGTTGGCCAAAAAAAGCTTGGGCTTTTGGAAATGTGGACATTGCAAATCATGTTTGTATGCACAGAATACTCAGACATACACCACGTTCGAAGGAAAAATTTGTGACATAACTGAACGTATCACATGCGAAACTGAATACGTTGTATATATCATTGAATGTGGGTGTCGCAAGAAATATGTGGGCAGTACCATTCACAAACTGAAAATCAGGTTCCTGCAACATCTCAGAGCCATTAAGAATCATGATCCATCCTATCCTTTAGCTAAACACTTTTGGGATGTACATGAAGGTAACTGTAGTTCCCTAGCATTTTATGGTGTTAAAACCATTGCGGTCCATCCCCGAGGAGGCAATAGAATTGCACATTTGAGACAAATGGAGTCCAAAACTATTTTACTTTTAGGTACAGAACACCCTTGGGGTCACAACTTGGACGCAGAGCTTCATGTACATCTGTAAGTTTTTAGATTTTCCCATACAGAGATATACACATTTTTTTACACATTTTTTTACATTTTCTCACACATAGATTTTGTCCAATAGAAAACATGAAATGAAATTGATGACTTTTTTAGAATATTGTGTCTTGTTAGGATCCTTACTGATTGATTTTACCATTATTGTTATTACTATTAGTAGTAGCATTTGCCGGATTGACACTTAGTGTATTTTGGTAATAATTTTTTACTAATAATTTATTCACTTTTAGGGTGTTATACTCATCTATTTTATTCCTATACTGTTGCATAGGTCCTTGGGTAGGATAGCAGCGCACATATACATTCTCCTGTTGCTGAATTTGTGGGGTCTATTTATAATTTCATAATCAATAACAATTTGACCTATGATATGGATCTATTAATTAATCTCTTCAGATTCCTTTTAGAATATATTAATTTATAGGACTATGACTTATTTAATGAATTATGATGATGAATATCCATTTATTTATTTATTTATTCCACGTTGAAATCGCTTTTACCTGTATCTTATTTTGCATTTTCAGAATTGACTGAATTTACTCTATTTATTTGTCATCATTTGTCATCTATTTATAGCCTTTATATGAAGTGGATGTATTGCAATCAATTGGCAGTACATATATTTATATATATTTATATATTTATATTATTAATTAATTGCATTTATATATTAGGCCTTTAAAATTAAAACTGAAATCAAAATCAAAATTAAAATTATTAGGTATAAGTGGGTAATATGTGGACATTAAGAATAAAAGGAAAAAGGAAAAATGATAATTGAGAAAGAGAAGAGAGAGAAAAAAACAGCATACATGGGATTTGTTTTGTATTTAAGAATTGTAGACTGTGATTACAATTAATTAATTTTTTAGTGTTCACAGGTGACCAGACTATATTTGTGATAATGTATTATAATATGAGAGAAATATATAATGTCACATTTTTAGTTCATAGTTTATTTCAAAACATGCACAGGATTAGGAGTTTCTTATTTTTAAGTTAAAATTGTGACGTTATAAAATGGCCGCTCCATTTGCACCTCTCTTGAGCTATGCAATGAACATCAAAGAAGGACTATATGGTTTAAATAGTTGAGTGTAAAATGTCTGCCAATGTCCTGTTGAAGGCTTCGGCCGAAACGCGTAGACATTTGGTTGGGACAGCGTGTGTGTCTTTTGAATGGTGAGCACATTGTCGACCGTTTTTTTGTGCTTGTTGTACCAACTTTTGCTGGTGTGATTTACCTGCAATCTAATCTTTTTTCAATAAACAGCAGCCGATGAACCTATCGAGAATAAGTGGTTTTCTGAGTATTTTACCAGCTGGTATTGAATGATGTGCAGCCCTTGGTGTGCGATTTAAATACACCGTTCTTCTGGATATATATATATATATATATATATATATATATATATATATATATATATATATACAGCTGTGAAGCCACTGAGCAAACCATCTTATACTACCTGAGGAAGGCGGAAGCTGTAGAAATATATTTTTGTTCTTTAGTGAGATCATCTGTTTGAGTCACTTCTTCCTTATATATATATATATATATATATATAGAGCTTGGTGGATGCCCCAGGATGGCGCCCATCTATCATTAAGAGAGACCCCTGGGCCCAAGGCGGATCAGGGAGGTGGGCCACGGTACCCCTTCTCCATTAATTGTATTTGCCCCTGGGGCTAGGGTCCACTCTGACACTTTACTACTGTCTATACCTCTTCACTCCACTGTACTATACTGTATGTCAACGTATAACACTACTACACTCTGCGATAATCTAGTCCACTATAAAATACTGTATGCAACTTTGTACGACGCCACTACACACCACTTTAACAGCACTCCGTTCTACATCACTCCGCTCAATGCCATTACACTCTAACACTGTAAAAGTCAAATAGACTATCTCACTACTTTAGTCTACATCACTTTCCAATACTGTACAACACCCCAATACACTACTGTACAAACCAGTACCATATTTTATTACACTTTACTCAACTGTATGCTACACCACTCTACTGCACTTCACACCACTATAGTCCACAACATGCCACTCCTGACACTTTTCTCCACTCTACATTACTCCACTATACTTTATTGCACTCTACACCACTGTCCTATACACTACTACTGTCTGAAAATACTTCACTGTATGCAACTCCACTATACAACACTGCACTACAGTCTATGACACTCTACTCCACTGGATGACACAACACCACTCAATTTCTCTACAATACGCCACCCCACTATATGACAGCACTTCACAACACTCTCCTCCACTGTACTCTACAACATTCCTCTTGATACTCCACTCTGACACTACTTCAGCTTACTTCACTCAGTCTACTCCACTCTATGACAGTTTAATACACCATAATCAACTGTTCAAAATGCCATTGCACTGTACAACTTGCTGCTACAGTCTACGATATACTTGACTCTACTATATGAGACACAACTCCACTACACTATAGAACACTTTACTATATTTTACAATTTACTACTACACTCAGTTCCGATCTACAATACTCCAGTATATGACAATATACTTTACAATACTCAATACTCTCCTCCGCTGTCTTGTATAACACTCCACATAACTCTCCAGCTGTGAGACTGGACTTTATGATTTGAAACAACTTTTAAAAAAAAAAATGAAAAAACAAAGGTTAAAGCTGAGGTATAAAACATTTATTTTCCCTTTACAAACCAAATTTGAGCTACACAAACTTTAAAAATTCTAAAGTTATAGTTATAGCTCATTTACAATGAAACATTTCCTAGATAAATTAATAGAAAATGTCAATTCTATTAAAGACTTAGAGGTGAGGGTTAGGGTACACTATGTTTTATTTAATCCAGCAGCCATTTGGATTCAAATATTCAAAATAGAACTAGAATTCCCATGAAACAATGGGAGAAAACACAAGAAACAGTTCATCCAATCAGGGCCTCCAAAGTCCCTTCATATTCCCTGGAGGCTTTTTACCCCCCACTCTTTCTTACTGAAAACACAGCAAATCTACGGGTCAGATCATTCCTGTTTCGTGGACTCTGTCCCTGACAAAATAAAGAAAAGTCTGAGGAACTAGTGCAAATAATCTTGTGAAGAGTGCAACATTCCACATTACAGGAATATGAAATCAGAGAATACAACTTAAGTGAATAACACAATTCAGCACTATGAATCAGATGCATTATACGTTAAACCACAGAAAATAAACATTTTGCTACCTACCAAATGTAAAATCAACAACCTCCATTCCCTTGGAGAGTCTTGCATCGAAAGGGCCCAGTACCTTAGTAGAAACCGGTTGGGCCAATCCTTGCCTCCAAGTCATTAATAAAATTGAAGCTTTCCGTTACGTTAGCTAGAAAATTTTTCATTCTATGTCAGGAACCAGAGATGAGGATTAAGCTAGTTCAAAGCTTGCCTACCACCAGCGTCTCCAGTTTCATCACTGGTTTATAGCAACACCTTTTAAAAGTTGAATCCGAAGTCCAATCTGCCACGTTAAGGATATCTTCCAGTCTAGCCCCTAAAGAGAAGGCTTTGGAGTCCATAGCTCCTCTAATGGAATGGGCTCCAAACTGAGAAATGTAGATTCCTGCTTCCTGCATAGCCCATCTAACCCACCTTGCAATATTAGGTGCAGATACTAATTTGTGAGGTTTAGTAAGAGCAATGAGAAGTTAAATTTCCCCAAGGGGATCCAAATCCTCCGTAATAGACTCTTAGGCCTTGAGGGTCCTGACTACACACAACTTTGAAATGTTTGGAAATGCAGGGTAAGAAACCATCCTAGAATTATATTTTGTTCTCCTAGAAATGTGGAATGTTACTCCTTCAGGAGTAAATACTCTGTGTAAAGTCCACAACTCTCACATCAGAAACCCTTTGACAAGATAACAGACAGTACAGTTGCTAGTTTTGCAGACAGTTGTTAGGGAGATAAATATTTGTTGGAGGATCAAGACTGAAATAGGCAAAGCATGACATTAACATCCCACAATTCAGAATAACGGTGTTGAGGTGAAGATGACAACTTAATCCCTCTTGGAAGTTTACAAACAAGGGGATGCTCACAGATCAGATGTCCATCCCAAAGAGATGGCAGACCTGAAGGTATTAATATACCAATCAGCTGAACCTTCTAAAGCAAGAGATGCCAAAAAATTCAAGATAACGACAATGTCAGCCCCCACAGGATCCAATTGTCGTTGACAACACCAACCACAACCATCTTGAGCAGGTGGAACGGAATCTCTTGTTTGTGGAGTCTGCCCATGCCTTGGAGAGAAAGCTGGCAGCTTCCTGAAAAGGTATTTGGACTTTCCAATGTTCCCTGTAATCCGCCATGCCATGAGACAGAGTGAGAGAGGATCAGGTGGTTTTAATTGCCCTGGGGATCCCTAAGGAATCCTGGAAATGGGGGTAGAAGGATTGGAAAATACAAAGGTGGTTTAATCAGAATTGGAAAGCATACTTGAGACCTCCAAAATGGGGTAATCACTACAATGCACACCTGCTGGTGACATACCCCAATGGCCAATCACATGATCATCACAAATGGGGTAAAGGATAACCCTTTTCCTTGCTCCAATCTTGGAGTGAGGCATTGGTCGCCACTATGTTGGGATCTCAACGCCAGCTGAAGAACCTCTCCAGCTGGTGGTCCAACCAGAATGCAAATAGATTGATCGAGAAAGGACCCCAACAAGCCTGGAGAGCTCGAAACACCGCTTGTTGGAGCTTTCACAGACTGGCATCCTGCCAATGATGGACGTGCCAGTCCACCACTTGATTGGACTTGCCTGGGAGATGTTCCCCCTACCATCGAAATTTGGTTGACCAGGCAGTAAATCCACAGGGACTGAGCAAGATCTGATAGGGTCTTGGATCTTGTCCCACCTAGATGACTGACATAGCGGATTGATGCCACATTGTCCATCTTGAGAAGGAGACAGCTTAGGGCCCTGTCCCTGGGTCCAGCATTTGACCGCAAAAGGCCCTGTCATTAACTCCAGGCAATTGATGTGCAGGCTTTGTTCTGCGGAAGACCATTTTCCACCTGTAAAGAATTCTCCGCAGCGTGCCCCCCCAACCATCTCCGCTGGCATCCAATTCTATTAATAGATTGGGCTGCGAGCCAATTGTGGCCCTGCGTTTCCATGCCTCCATGTGGGAGATCCACCAATGGAGTTCCTCCTTCACTTCCTCAGAGAGGAATGGACTGGGAGTAAGAAAGCCCTTTCCAAGGGTGTAAGATCTTTAAACGCTGCAACTTCCTGTAGTGTAGGGGGCCTGGGAATATAGGTTGAATTGAAGATGAGAGGTGGCCCACTACCCGGATCAGATGATGCAGAGAGCCCGTGGGTTTGGATCGGATTTGCATGAGCTCGTGTTTAATTTTTCAGAGCTTCCAAGAAGGAAGACTCACAGTAGTTTTGATTGAGTCGATCAGGAACCCCAGAAAACGAGTGGACTGGGCCAGAGTTAGAGAAGATTTCTGCTCGCTGATCACGAAACCCAGAGATTCCAGGAGATCTATGGTAAGCTGTAAATGAACAGAGGTGACTTGGACACTGATTGAGGGTAAGAATGTTGCCTAAGTAGATAATAAGCCTGAGCCCCCAAGCCCTTAAGTGTTCAACCACTGGATTCATCACCTTGGTGAAACACCAAGGAGCAGAGGACAGACCGAAAGGCAGGGAGACTAACTCAAATGGCCAAAACCTGTGACCTCCATTGAAATTACAGAAACCACCTGTGAGGAGGAAAGATGGGTGCTGTCAAGTAGGCATCCTTGAGGTCCAAACGGACCATCCAGTCGTTCACCTGTAGCAAATCCCTGAGAAGGTGAATGCCTTCAATTTTGAAGTGGTATTAAATCAGCCACTCGTTGAAGTCTCTGAGGTTGATAACTGTGCGCTGACCCCCGTTCCTCTTCTCCACTAGGAAAGGTTGCTCAGAAAACCATAGTGGGCGAGGAACTGTTGGGACAATATCTGCTTTCTCTAAAAGTTGCCTGATCCCGTCATCTATTAGTGCCACCTGGACAGAGGAAAAACAAATTGGTTTTGGTGCAAGGATTTGGGATGAGGATCTGTAAAACTATCTGAAAACCCCTGACTGAAGAACCCACTGATCTGATTTGAGATGTTGCCAATTGTGGAAGAATTCCCCCCAACCTGCCCCCAATATGGAGACTGCCGAGAACTGACACTTACCTTGAGGAGTGTTGAAGGAACCACTGCCACATCCTCTTGCACCCAGTTGTCTGGGGTACGGTCTGGTGAGAGAGAATTTACCAAACGTGGACTGACCACTGTCCACCGCGTGAGTCTGAACCTTTTGCAAAGGTTGAGAAAGTAGCGTGGTTGGCTGAGCACCCCTACCACAGCCGGCAGCTACAAACATTGGGGCTGATTATGCACTTGACGGAGATCTGGGCTTTGGCCAACAAATTGAATGTGCTCACAAATTTGCTCAATTTGCTTATAAAGGGGTCTCCAAAAAGGCCACCCTCTGCCACGGGCCCTGCTTCAGAGGTGGAAATCTCACCTAACTTGGGGTCTTATTTTAATTAAAAGAGACCAGCAGCAATCAGTGGAAATTGCGCAGTTCACTTTTCAAAGAAATGTTAGAACCCTTTGAGCCCATCCCAAATAGGACTCTGGGGATAACAGAGAGCCAGATGACTTGGCATCCTCGGCCATGTCTAGGATCTTGGGCAAGTGGGCCATTACGTCAAACAGTTTGTCCTGACATGAGCGGTCTATTCTCTTCTTGGGATCGCTTATAAATTTTGCTAAATAAGTGGCCATTTTGGGGTTGATTTCATGGGTAAGAGCTACTTTGCCCTCCAGAGCCGGTGGAGGGCATTCTGCTCTCAAATGGCATCTGACTACTTCATCTAAAGGCTTCCGTAGCTGACCAGCAATATAAGCAGCCACTTTAGGTGCTGGGAACCACTCTGATGAGCAAGGATGTATAAGGTCCCAGGGTCCAACATGTCAAAGGTTAAACCCAGAGAGTTTGTTAGGGCCCCTGAATCACTACCATCTGGTGCAGGGTCTGGGGGAAAGATGCCAAGGCCGACTTGGTTCTCCGTCACCATCAGAAGCACTTGGGGAATCATCCCCTTCACCCAGGTCTGGAGTTGGTGGGCAAGAGGGGGATTCTCTATAGATGGGTTATTTGGGACAGGTTTAAAGTCCATAAAAGCCTTCTTGAGATGCTCAAAGGCATCTAGGTCAACTCACGCACAATGTCACGTTTGGGCTTGTTCTCAAGTCCACATGTTGAGGGCTGCCCTGGAGGTAAGTATGTCATAGACCCCCAGTAAGTCTTCCCTCGGGTGGATGGGGTTCATGGCATTCAGCCTAAAGCCGGAGTATTTTCTTAACCAGGGGTACAACTGCTTGGGACACAGCAGTGAATATGGACCGGTCCATTATATGACAATAGTTATCATCCATGGGAAGGTAAGTAACATGCTCTTCCTCCAAGTAGTCCCCCAGATCTTCCCTGGGGAAGCTCAAGATAACCTCTCTGTAAAGAGGATTGGTAATGCATAGAATCCGATGATGTTTTACTGAGCTAAGGGCACATGATGTGATTGCCAGAGGACGATGGAGGGGAGTATTGGTGGCAAAGCCGGTATATTTAAATTAGTCTCAAGCGAGACCTGGGGCCTAAGTGGCAGACGAGCGGCGCTCCCTTGATCTAAATGGGGACCTGATTAATCACCTGGGACACGTTCTTCAGGGACGCCTCACACAAGGCAGATCCTACTGGATGTCAGTCTCCAAGAGACAGCTCTGTAGACACTAATTACAGCCCCAGAGGAAGCCGCGGCGAGACTGGCGTCATCTTTATTGATAGCAAGAGTGAAAATGACACGTCAGCACATTGGGGGTGGGTGGGGGGGAATCGAGCATGCTGTGCATGTCAGTTGTAGCGTGGTTCCCCTAGCGGTCACAAGGCCACACTGCGCACAGAGCCAAAAGCAATATGAAGTGGCCACGAAGAAGCGAAATGTTCCTGCGGCCGCGCAAGCAGTAAACACACACACACTTAACCTGCACAAAAAGGCAAATACCATAAATCACAATAAACAAGAGCAAGTCAAAGACACTAACCTGGGATGCTGGAGCAGCAAAGAAAGGGGGATAGAATGTCTCCAGGGAATATGAAGGGACATTTGAGGTCCTGATTGGATGAACTGTGTGTTTTCTCCCATTGTTTCAGGGGAAATTAAGTTATATTTTAAATGTGTTGGAATCCTAATGGCTGCTGGATTAAATAAAATGAAGAAAGTGTAGCCTAATCCTCGCCTCCAGGCCCTGATGTAGAATGTATCCACCACCTTCAAATTATTAAAAGTAGTGGACCGCGTTACACACTTATCAGCTCGCTAACCAGACACCACTAACTATAAAACTTGCCACTCTACCCTATACTATGTTATGACAACGAATGCCATTTAAGAAGTTTGAGTGTTATTATGAATGTTATGATTTCACATGCTATTAAGTAATGCTGTATGTAAGGGTATAAACAGTGCATGGGAAAAGCATGAGTTATAGTTATAATGTTTATTGTAAAACAATACTTTAAACAGCAAGGAAAAAAATGCAATATGGAGAAATGTAAACTGGACACAAGCATACCTTTGAGAATTGTTCATCGACAATTTCAATAACTGGAGAGACTCTCGCTTTGTCGCTGCTGTACACAAAAAACAATTTGATTAGGTCAAGGGCTGACTTTAGTAAACATTGGTAAATAATTGTATCACATCAGAAAAGCACAAGGCACTACTTCACAGAAGCTGGTCAAGACGTTTACAACAATACAGAACAATTTATAGGGGAAAACGACACCAAGAAACTGCTGCATAATAAGACCACCAATACTTGGCAAAAAAAATAATACATATCGTAATAACTAGCAGATTGAAAAGAAGTGGTACCAAATTACTCCATCTACGTTTAGCCCCAACCTCTGAAACCAGCAAGGATGTATCTAAGCAATAAGGCCTAGCGCAGGGATAATTTGAAATCTTGCAGAAGTTGCTACCAAACTGTTACCTCATGACCATCCTTCGGTGCAATCTGCTAGAGGTGGGCGAGCCAACAAAATAACAGAGCGAGTTGAGTCATGGGCCTGGCTTTGCTCTAACAGCCTATGCACGAATTGAGCCCTAAAAGTGATTCCATGTGAATCATGAAAAAAACCTCATAACAATATGATAAAGTCTCTTCAAAAAGTGTATTACTTTAAACTGTTGACGCTTTGACATTGATAGGTCACCTGGTATCACTGCACCGAGAGGTACTTAATAAACGTGATAGTTTTTAAAACAGGAACTTAGAACTGTCCTACTCAACAATGCCATTAATGAACTGCGAGGCAAGTCAGTTTCCATGTCCCCCCATATGAGAGTTAAAATCTTATAGATAGAGCAACATTATATCTATTAAATTAGCTCGTATTCTGAAATCAAGCATTTGAAGGTGCTTTCATATGCGGTAAAGAAGAAAAGGAGGATCGGGTAAATAAAATAATTGCCTAAGATCACCCAATTTCTTTAAGTGGGGATGCCAAGATGAATCCCTTGTTTTCTGGTTTCACTTCATACACAAGCCACTAAATTGAAACGTGTCTCTTTATAGATCAAATGTATTGCTTTGCTTTTTATGTATGAGGATAGAGCGAGGGAGAAAGATGTGTTCTGGGGCAGACCGGGTATCAAGGCTGCACCCACAGGATGCTGTGTTTGGGTTAGTGGTCATGCTAACAGAAGTAGCATGCACACTTGCTGCGATCTGGTGTGGAACTGCCAATATGCAATTCCGCTCTTTTATTGTTAAACTGGGTCATGTGACCCAGAGGGCAAACCGTTCTCTTTATGAGGCCGGGGGCGCTGGCTTGGACACCCCTCGGCCTGCAACACTACATTCCTCCTTTTTTGTAATGAACAAGAACAGCGACTGATGGGACAGAATGCTGTGATGGTGTTTGTGCCAGAGGTAAGGCGAGGGGAGCGTGTCTTGGTTCTTTTCCAGCTTCTCTGCCTCCCTTTCAGCAGCGTCACTATCGTCTGTGGTCACCCCGGAGGAAGAGGGTGGAGATGTGGAGGATGACCCATGCAGTTGACAGGCAAACTGGTTGGCTCTTCTGCTGCTACTGGATTAGGATAGAGAGGACATAGTATGTACTGATCTTGGTGACAGCGGACAGGAGCCACGTAGGTCCCCTCTGTGGGCAGTGGGAGGATGAGGGCCTGAAAACCTAATCTGCACGCAGCCCAGCGATAGGCCTCACCATGTGAGGTGCTTGTGTCCTGTCGTAGACCTTGCCCCTTGAGGAGTCAGTAGCAGGTGGCTGAAGAGAGGAGGTATCTCTTCTGCATTCTTGGATGATGGGTGGGGAGTAAGACATGCAGCCCGAGGCACACATTCCAAAAATTGTGCTCACTGAGCACAGATGGCAGGAAGTGCAGGTGGCAGGCTGTGCAGCTGGGGAGGCCGCTGTCCTGGTCGACTATTGGGAGTTAGGAGCAGTGGCTTGTGCCATGCCTAGAATGAATGAGACGCCCCTCACAAACATAAGCAAGAGTGGGCTGAGAGAGTTGCTGTGTTCTGGGGAATGCCGGGTATCAAGGCCGGCCCCTGGGATGCGGTGCATGGGTTAGCAGCCCGCTAACAGGGATAGCCTGCACACTTGTTGCTGTCTGACGTGGAAATGACAATGCGCAGTTCCACCCCATTATTGCTACACAGTCATGTGACCCACAGGGCAAACCATTCACTGAGGCCAGGCGTGCTGACCTGGATACCCCTCAGCCTGCAATACCACAGAAGCCACATGAAAGCTCAGCTTGTTTTGGGCTCGATGTTCCAGGAGGACCTCGAGCTGAGCCAGAGCCTAGCATCTGGCTTGACCTTCCAGTGGCCCGTCCACCTCTACAATAGGCAAATGGATTGGAGCTGGAGCGCACACGGAGGTCTTCCTCCCACTTAGGATTCAGAAACTCCATGCGCTCTGGGGAGATGCCACAACTTGTCCCACCTACACTAGAAGTCGACCAGATCTTTGGACTCAGTGAGGAGTGTGGTAATTGGATTCATTGAATATAAATCAATAATAGGAGAAAAACACCTTTAAACACCATGACCAATTTAACCACAGATTCAAAAACTCTAAACTGAATAAAGTTTCAAAGCTTTATTACAACCACAAAGTCAATGTAACACAAATGGTGTGCAAAACTAAGTTATAAATGTACATAAAAACCATAGACTGACCAAAACGTCTAAAGAGATTAAGTCTACTAAACATCAATATTGGTAAACACTCCAAGAGGATAACACATATTAACAGAAGTATAATATGCACATAAAATCAGATTTTAAAGCAGATGGTGACATCAGTAAATGAGCACAGTTCAATTAATAACAATCAGGTTTTGGGGCTGGGCCATCCTTATCCCTAATAAGGATTTGGACTTGCATGTAAGGGGATGGACTAGCATGCGGGCAAACCAAAAGAAGCAACAAAATAATTAGGAAAATTATTTAATTTGAGTAACTCACTGTAAAAATACACTGTTGTAATTATTAAGCTGAAAAAAAACAAGAAATCACATTACAGAATATACCTCTCCTCGTGGGACAGCAGACAGGAAAGACTCATCAGTCCAGAGCAATCACAGCTTCTCAGCATCAGTAAACGGCAGCATTGGGGGCAGTGCAGAACACAAGCTGCACATAGGGCAGGTCAGCAGTTCAGAATTATTGGGCATATTAGTACTGAACAGCATAAGCAAATGAAGTAACAGGAAGAAAGACTTAAATCTTTAGAAGACATTTAAGGGTCAGGCGGATTCAGGAGAAGAGAGCAGCACCACATCAAGAGGTCATCATCAAGACTCCACTCTACTGACAAAGTCTCAAAAGTCTCTTCTCAACTAGAAATGGCCACATATTTCTGACTGGTCCTCCATGTGTGCTCATCTTGAGCAAATTAATCAATATCCTGTGGAAACTTATTGACGTCACTGTTTGCAACTATTCCCGATTCTCAGGGAGTGTGGCAAGTCATTAAGATTAATTCATACAGTGCATTCAAAATACAACACTTGTTCATCAACTGAAACTTTGCGATTCTTTCCCATAGTGCATAAGATAATTCTGCCAGGTCTCATGTGAATTTAGCAATACTTCCTGTCTTGTTCAACAGCTTGAACAAATACGGTTACATTTGTTATTAGTTAGAACATGTTCTCTGTGTTTAACACAATAGGACATTAACCAGCACATCAGCAACCAAGGAATAAATTCAGGTCAAAAGGAAGAGAATTAATTAGTACTTTTTCTCTTACTGCTGGAAAAATGAATCTTCAGGCCTAGTCTAGCTAAGAAAGCCTAAATACTTATTGATGCAATTATTACATATAAATCCTATTGTTCACCTATCGATTTGAATCAAATATGCAAAGCAAATTATTTATTCGCGGTCATTAACAACATTAGAAAGTTTAAATATGAATTTCTTTCTCTGCACACAGGTAACTTCGTTAGAAAACATTTAAATCAGTATAAGCACGATTGATTCATATTCATGCAATATTCATAATATACTTAATTTCTACTATTCTCCTAAAAATACTTTTTATATTAATTTGTGTCAATAGTTCACTTGAAAATAAATGCACAACATATTTTATGGCAAAACGCCATGTTGAAAATAAATAGAGGTCACAATGTCTGCTATAATTCAAATGTGCACATTTTTACATTTTATGTAAATTTCTCTGTTAGGCTTTTAAATTAAGTTTTATAAGTTATCATATACTAACTTCTATGCCATTAATAAATTAGTACATTTTGATCTCTACCAGTCCCTCCTTTGACTGCAATTTGTGCCATCACAAAAGGACATTCTCATTACAATTAGACAACTCAAAGCCTTGTAGTATGATAATGCATAGGTCTAGGTTTGAGGTAATTTTCAATGCTTTTCAGATTCTTGTAGTATCTGTTTCTCATATTCTCTATTTCAATCTCTTCCCTCTTCGGTTTATTCTTTGTTCTTTGTATCTTCCAGAGATTTTAAGTTTTGTAAAATCAGTGTGCACAAATTATGCACACTGTCACAATCAATAAAGGTTGAAGGATCATTCTCAAAATCCACTTCCTTAATCTCCAACCCAAGACCCTACTTTGGAGAATCATTTGCCTATTGTTTCCCAAATATTTGCCTGTTTGAGGTCATTCAAGTCATTTTTCAGACTTGAGGATTAGAAAGGTACCTTCTTATCTCTACTGTTGTTAGGTATGTGAGTGCAACAATGTTACGTCTTTAAAACTTGACAGACTCTGCCTTCTTTTGCTAAAAAGATGTCTATCGCATGGTGATTCTGCAAAACCATTAATCTCACTTCAACCTTTTTCATGTACATTAGGAGCATTGCAGCTGCAAAATCAGTTGACATCTTATCTACAAAAATTGATAACTTGCTTTTCTTAATGCCATTTACGATCACACCTACCAATGGAATAAAAGTTGCAAAAATCTCTCTGGTAATCTCTGAACTACTTGCTCCTCTTTTAATCTTCATTTTAGGCCACTCATTCCCTACTGGGTTGTCAAAATCATCTACTTGATATATTTTCACCCCTAAATAGCATGTGCCATACCAACCTTTTGGTAACCTGTAAAAACGTTCTTCCCACAAATATAATATACACCAGGCACAGCAGAGTCTTGTCCATTTGACATAAAATTCCATACATTCTTAAACAAAAACACATGCCTGCATTCGCTAGTCCTTAAAAACTTATTGTCAGTTTTTGATTCTGGACTATAAATACACAAAGCTTCCCTACATGTTGCCAATCTAAAGCTAAGCATCCTTGTGTATCAGGAATATTATGAGCAGATTTATTTTCACAATCATGTGAAACTATGTCCTTATCCATCTGTTTTTCCTTTGCTTTCCCTTCTGTCATCAACTTGATTGATAAACTTTTTCTACTTGTGTAAGAATACATTTTGTATAGATTCTGTGCCAAACTTTTGTGTAGGTTCAAAGAGTCCTCCTAGTATAGCTGAGTCTTACCCTTTGCAATGCTGCTCAAATGCTGATTAACAGGAACAAATGATAAAACAAGGTCAAAGTTTGAATAAAAATACTGAATGTACTGGATTGTACAAACGTGTTAACAATAAGCTGCAACTAATGTCATAAGTCAGTGGTAAGCTGTGATATGTGATCCCTTCTTGTACGACGAAGGGATCTGTGTGCAAATGTGACCGTCCTGAACATTCATGCATCCACATACTCATACAGCAAATTATAATAAACACTGGAAGACAAATCTCCCTTTGTGTCATCTAAATGAAGTAACTTATTAAACTTCTCCAGCTTAGATGGTGTTATTCCCTGCACTGGAGTGTTCTGCTTTGCATATCTTCTTTCAGGGAAGCACTCATTCCTGTATTTAATAAAATGCATACAATTATATATATACTAGAACCAAACCAATGCACACGTTATTATTACATTTACTATATTTGCCCTGTTCTGGGTTCATGGATTCTGTAGAATCAGAGGGGGAAAGAAAAATAGAAATAATCTGAGGCAAAAGTTTGAAAAAATCCAATCCAAAGTGGCTATTCAAAAAGTCTTTTTGCACTTATTTACAACAGTTCTAGATCTTCTAGAAAGTTGATTATGTTTCAACTAAAAAGGTTCTCAAAAACAGTTTAAAATGTTTGTCTTTAATAAACCACAGTCTGATGATAATTTATGGTCACTTACATTGTGTAACGTCTCCCTTTATCAATTGGCAAGGTTATTTCAGAGCTCAGTTGAAATGTGATTTCAAATTCCTGAATGATTAACTGAATCCTCAGAGTCAAAATAAAAGGTCAAACTTGTTCTCCCATTCATTTGCAACAAGATAGATTAATTCAGTTGAAGACTATTTATGGCTTGGCACTCTTTCCCTTTTTCTTATTCTCACAGCACAGGTTTAGCCCTCACTTTGATTCGATTCTTCAACTGCTTCTGTTATAGTTGGGAGTTTATCAGCAACCACATCAGGTGTGAATGCAGGCTATTGATCTCCTTTTACAGTTCTCTTTTCGGGTACAACTGGTCTCAACGTTTGCCATGTTGGCAGGAGTCAGTTGGCTTTGACTTGATCTCCTGAATCTTTATCTGCATTCAGAATGCTTGCGTTTGCCATTTCACACGAGTTCTGCTTCATCCACTTGTTCACTCCTCACAGCGGAAACCGCCAACATAGACAGACACTTTAACACTCTGACCGCCACGGCAGTAGCAACAAACACCGCGGTGGTCACCGCTAACAGACAGGCAGAAGACAATGTACCACCAACTGCATTATGAGAGGCCAATCCGCCAGGGTTTCCGGGGCGGTACCAAGGACATCAAAAGCACTGCGGAAACAGTACACTGAAGGGGAACCACTCACCTTTCAACACTCAACGAAGAACCAGGACGCCATGGAGCCCAAACTGCAGGTGTTACCCATGTTGGTGTATCTACTAATACACCAGAAAGTAGAAAGAAGGCAGTGGCGACGACGGTGAGTACTGCACCTAGCACACAGGGATGGGGGGGAGGAAAAAGAAAGTGACACACACACGCAACACCGCCACCCCCATCCACAACACCATACACATAAATACATGCATCAACATTACCTATACACCCCGTTAGCCCCTGGAAGAATGCAATGACAAATGGAATTAAGTTAATCAGTGATATTTTAAAACATGCAGAAATAGCAAACACATTTAAAAAAATCAGTATATACAAATAGTTACATTATGTACAGAAGGTCATACACTGTCCCTTGTAAATGTCCGTGGACCAGTGAGACCTAAAATCATGGGCGAAGCCCACACTTGACTCCTGCCTCAAAACTGAGAGAACACTGCAGGGGCATCAGGTCGAAAAAAAACGGGCATCTCAGGGGGAATGGGAGGGGGCACCTCAGCCAGAAGATGGTACTACGCCACTGCTCCTCAAGGGGGCAACATGCCCACAGTGATATCCTGGGGAGTGCAAACCCACAGTCTCTCAAGTGGGTGGTTTGCCCACTGCTTGCTCCTGGGGAGTGCAAAGCCACAGTCTCTCAAGTGGATGGATTCTCCACTGGTTCTGGAGGGGGCTTTGTGCCCAGTCTGCTTCATCCTGCCAAGGATTTGGTGAGTGGATGCATCTCTCCACTGGTTCTGGAGGGGCTTTGTGCCCAGTGATGCTGCACCTGGGGTGTGGCAGTTCCCATCCATGGGTGTTGGAGGCACGAGATGTGCAGGGAACAGGTAGCATGATACTCCATGGAGGCAAAGCCACACTCCATCCTGTGGCGACTTAGACTGCAAACTGCTGGTAGTGCCAGTGTTGGTGGTGGTGCCCCATGAGGTGTGTGCAGGGTCCAGGACGTCTCCTGCAGCTTTGGACAGCTGCCCACTGGGGATGCTGCTGATGTCCGTTGTAGTGGCACCGACTGGGCACGTGGCGGTGCAGGTGGCGGTGTCTGCGGCAGAGATGCTGCCGGTGCTGCCCGTGGTGCAAGTGTCTGTAGTAGTGGAGGGAGACACTAGGCCATCTCCAGCAGCCTCAGATGGCTGACCACTGAGGAGGATGCTGGTGACGGTCATGGCAGCGGCAGTGCAGCGGGTGGTGCATATGGCTGGGCAGGTGGCGATGCAGGTGGCAGTGCTTACCATGGTACAGGATGCTGGCCTGTCAGGAGACATGGTGGTCACTAGTCCCTCACCAGGAGGCTCCGTGCCCTGAAGTGACTTGCCCTTGCTTTTGTGTCCCTTCCCCACCTTGGTAGTCGCTGCTGGGACCTTGGCACTGTCCTCTTTGGTTTTGGATGAGGCCTTGCTGGGTGGGTGGTGCGTCTTTTCCCTGCTGCATGCCGGCCCCTTCTAAACCTTGGCAGGTGGCGGAATTGGGTGGTGCTTACCATCGGTAGGTGGCACACTTGCAGCCCTGACGGGTGCCCCCTTCGAACCTCTCAGACTTTTAGGGACTTGTGTGAGTGCCTGTGTGATGATGTGTAATGCTTATGTATTCCTGAGCCACTTTTGTGTGTTGATGTGTGTTCATGCTGGTCTGAAGGTGTGCTTGGGATAGGCTGAGGTAGAGGGGATTGGGTCTGGGTAGAGTAAGTTGGACGGGGGAGGCTGGACACAGGGACAATGGCTGCCGTCAGTGCTGAGGCCAGAGCCTGAAATGCTCTCTGTTGGGCCACCACGCCAGAATGAATGCCCTCCAGGTATGCATTTGTTTGTTGCAAATGCCTCTCGACACCCTGGATGGCATTCAGAATGGTTGACTGCCCAACAGTGAGCGATCTCAGGAGGTCAATAGCCTCTTCACTGAGGTCAGCAGGGCAAGGCCTGAGGTGCCTGGGGCGAAGGAGATGCCCACCCTCCTGGGTGAGCGGGCACAGGAAACACACTGAGAGGCTGCTGGGAGGACGGTGCTGGTGGGGGGGGGTGGCGGCTGTACCTGTAGTTAGGAAGGCACAGAAGTGTCCGCCACCGCCAGGGAGCTTCCATCAGAGGAGTCGACATTGTCACTGGTATCCCCTCCTGTCCCCGTCGTGGAGCTCCCCTCACCCTCCGTCCCACTGGTGGCTTCACCCTCAGTGGATTCACCCTCATGGGCCATGTGGGATGCAGCTCCCTCCGTCCCCGGTGCCTCTGCTCCTCCGCCAGATGATGCTAATGCACACAAGGACAGAGTGACAAAACAAGAAGGGGGGGATAGACAGAGGATACACATGGTCAATGCCAGCACCACCACTACTGTTGGCATACACACACTGAGCTGCCCTATGCACTAGGCCATGCCCAACCACTCACTAAGGTAGTCACCAGCCCATGGGGTACAATGCCTATTGCCAGCACCTAACACCCACAGAACCCTGCCCAGTAGTAGTTTGCCACTTGTGCCATTGGGGTAGGGGTGCTTTTGAGCCTGCAAACAAGGGACCTACCCTGCCATGATCGCCCTGGCCTAGGGGCACCCACAGCCCACATCCCCCACCCAGCTAGTTCCTAATGCGTGCAAAGTCAGCTTTCTGAAACTGTACTCACTCCCTTGTGGCTGCTGTGATGCCCTCAAGTGCCCATCCAACTCCGGACAGGCCACCCCAGGATGCGGAACATCAGGGGGGCCATGTTGCGATGTGCACCCCTTCCACGTTGGGAGGCCAGTGCCAGCTGGGCCTCCGCCGTCTTCTTAGTCCAGCGGCGCAAGTCCTTCCATCTCTTGCGGCAGTGGGTGCTCCGCCTGTGAAAGACCCCCCCAGGGTCCGCACTTCCTTGGCGATGGCACGCCAAATACCCTTCTTCTGGTGGGTGCTGACCTAGAGGGAAAAGACAGCAGAAAATTTAATTACTCACCCGTCTGGACCATCATAGTCATTGTGCACCAGTTCCCACCCATGTCCTGACGCACATACACTAACCACCTCTTATGCAGCATTCAGGCCAGGATGGCCTAGCACACCCCCAACATGTGGCTTACATCCACACCACTCCAAACAGACATTGCCCACGCATCATGCTCACAGTGTACTCACCTGTTTGTCTGGAGGACCATAGAGTAATGTGTACTGGGGGAGGACCCCATCCACCAGTTTCTCCAACTCCTCCGCAGTGAAGGTAGAGGCCCTTTCCCCAGACACTCTAGCCATTGTCATTTCCAGACTCAGGCCACAGCAGCACTTGCAGTATAAGTCCTCTCCTGGTGATGGTTAGGTAGCTAGTGAGTCAATAGGTAGAAAATGGCAGTGACGTCCCCGGCTGTGCGTACCGTCACCACTGGCGTACATCGCCATTGGCTCCTGGAACCCATAGGGACCAATGATAACCAATGCGGAGTTGAGCGGCAGTCTTCGACCGCCTACCATGAGGCTGCACAACGCCAGTGCAGTTACCTCATTTCCCCTTGTCCCTCCTCACAGGTCAGGCAAACACCATTTCAGGGGTGCACATGGCACGGCACCTAACTGCATCACAGCACATATTAGCACATATACTGACACTCGATTTCACACAGTGCTTCTGTGACATTAATTCAAACACAGTTGTGCTATCTATGTGGTAAATGACCTTCTGCTTACCGTTCTCCTCCATAGGCCCCAACCGCTGAGGCAGCATATGAGATGGCGGCATCCTCCAGTGTACAGACCCCTGGTGGACCTGTCAACAATGGAGGACAGACACATTATAATCACATACAGACTTGATTGTGCCACAATCCAAGAACTGTGTGCCCAATTGGAGCCAGACCAGATGTCAGCTATCCGCCAGCCCACAGGAATCCCCCCTCTAGTGCAGGTCCTGTCAGTGATCCATTTCCTGGCAAGTGGCTCCTTTCAAACTACAGTGGCCATGGTATCAGGGATGTCTCAGCCAATGTTCTCCAACGTGTTGAACAGAGTGTTGTCTGCCCTGCTGAAACATGGGTGTAGCTACATCGTGTTCCCCCAGGTGGAGGATTTGGCTACAGTAAAGGCTGATTTCTATGCCCTGGGACACATCCCCAGCATCACTGGTGCCATTGATGGTACACATGTGGCATTTGTTCCCCTCCCCGCAGAAATGAACAGGTCTACAGGAATAGAAAAAGCTATCATTCGATGAATGTGTAAATGGTGTGTTTGGCGGACCAGTACATCTCCCATGTGAATGCCAAATATCCTGGCTCTGTGCATGACGCCTATATCTTGAGAAATAGCAGCATCCCTTATGTGATGGGCCAACTCCAGAGGCACCAGGTGTGGCTAATAGGAGAGCCCAAGGTCCCCACATAGTATATGTAGGTGTCTTGGTATGGGGTGGTCCCGTAAGGGTTAGTGTGTGTCTCAATTGTTCCTCGATATTTAAGGTGACCCTGGTTACCCCAACCTGTCATGGCTTCTGACCCCAGTGAGGAATCCCAGGACAACGGCAGAGGAATGTTACAATGAGGCACATGGGTGAACAAGGAGGATTATTGAAAGGACCATAGGCCTCCTGAAGGCCAGGTTCTGGTGCCTCCATCTGACAGGTGGATCCCTGTACTACTCACCCAGATCATTGTGGCATGCTCTATGTTGCAAAACCTGGCATTGAGACACCAGGTGCCTTTTCTGCTGGAGGATGAGCCTGGTGATGGTCTTGTGGCAGCGGTGCAGCCTGTGGACAGTGAGGAAGAGGAGACAGATAAAGACGATGTGGACAACAGAACAAACATTATACAGCAGTACTTTCAGTGACACACAGGTAAGAGACTGTAACTCCACTTAACATTTCACTATACTTTGTGACATTGTGCATGGCAGCCTCTTACCCTGTTTGTATGGCCACTGGCTGTTTACTTTGGGTTTCCTTTTTTCAGATCTGTGTACCCCATTCTGGCTTCTGCCATGTGTGCTACTGCCCACCAACTGTCATGCACTGGTATAATTCAATGAACATAGACGTTGCAATGCTTTGGGAATGTAGTAAGAATACATCTTTCCAATTATTAGACTGAGTCCAGTATGGTTTATATTTCATTGGTGTTTATTTTTTGTGGTAAATAGTATGAGGGTACATGCAAGGGGCTGGTGTGATGGTGGAGGAAGGTCCATGGTAGAGTCCAGTCTCTTGGTATTACAGGTGCATTGTCCAATGGGGCGTAGGAAGGGGAGTAATGGCAGTTCAAGGTGGACAGTGTGACAGAGTGGGACAGAAGGGTGACAATCAGGAAAGTCCTATTTCCTGGCGGGGGCCTTGGCAATGTTCTCTGTCTTCTGCCTGGATTGCAGGGACCGTTTGTGGAGTGCTTCTCCTTCTGCAGGCGGTGGGGTGCTGGTGGCCTGTTGGTCCTGTGGCGGGGCCCCCTGTCCACTAGCACCAGCAGAGGTGGAGGTGGAAGGCTGTTCCTCAGTTTGGCTAGTGTCAGGTGCCCTTTGCTGTGCCACTGCCTCCCTCATGGTCTTGCCCATGTCAGCCAGCACCCCTGCTATGATGACCAGGATGGTATAGATTCTTGTGAGGTCCTCCCTGATCCCCAGGTACTGTCCCTCCTGTAGCCGCTGGGTCTCCTGTAACTTGACCAGTACCGTGCCCATGTTCTTCTGGGAATGGTGGTATGCTCCCATAATGTTTGAGAGTGCCTCGTGGAGGGGTCGGTTTCCTTGGCCTGTCCTCCCCCTGTCGCACAGCAGTCCTCCCAGCTTCGCTGTTGTCCTGTGCCTCTGTCCCCTGAACCGTGTGCCCACTGCCACTAACCCCAGGTCCCTGATTGTCCTGGGTTTGTGGGGTTGCCTGGGGTCCCTGTAGTGGTGGACACACTGCTGATTGACGTGTCCTGGGGCCAGTGGCATGGGCCCGCTGGGTGTGTGCTGTCCTGGTGTTTCCTGAGGGGGGAGGCTCTGTGGTGGGTTAGGACTGTGGCAGGGGAACTGACTGTCCAGAGGTCCCTGATGGGCCAGGTTGGTCATCGTGATCCAGGCATGCAGAGCTGCTGTCATTACTGTGGGCCTCTTCTGGGGGGGGTCTGGATGTAGCTGGCACCTCCTCTCCAGTGATGTTGGGTAGGGGTCCTGTTGGGATGCAAATGCATTGTTATTGTATCTGTGTGTGCCATCTTGTGCAATGGGTGTGTTTCCCTTACATAATTGTGGTTTCCCTGTCGCATTGGCCTTGTGTGATTGCTGATTGTGTGGGCTGGGTGAGTCTCTACTGGGCATGCTGTGGTGATGGTTGTCCATGCATTGTGGTTGCATGCAGGGCTTGGTTTTGATGGTCGGGTATATGTGAGGTAATTGAGTGATGGGAGTGAGGGTACGGGTGGGGGTATGTGATGGCATGCAGGTAGGGGGGGGAGTAGTGTAAAGTTGACTTACCAGAGTCCTGTCCTCCTGCTGGGCCCTCAGGATGCATTATTGCCAAGACTTGCTCCTCCCATGTTGTTAGTTGTGGGGGAGGAGGTGTGGGTCCACCGCCAGTCCTCTGTACAGCAATCAGGTGTCTTGATACCATGGAACGCACCTTCCCCCATAGGTCATTCCACCTCTTCCTGATGTCATCCCTGGTTCTTGGATGCTGTCCAACGGCTTTGACCCTGTTGACAATTCTCCGCCATAGCTCCATTTTCCTTGCAATGGAAGTCTGCTGCACCTGTGATCCGAATAGCTGTGGCTCTACCCGGATGATTTCCTCCACCATGACCCTTGGCTCCTCCTCAGAAATCCTGGAGTGTCTTTGAGGTGCCATGGCTGTGCTGTGAGTGATGTGTGGGGTGATGTGTAGGGATGTATACTGTGATGTGCGTGGATGAGGTATGAGTGATGGTGTTCTGTGCCTCTGATTGGGTGTGTGCTCTTTGCTTGTCTCTCTGTGCTTGGTCTTTTTTTTGGGTTGTAAGGGCTTGTGGGTAGTGTGGGTGTGTGGTTTATATTGGTTTGAGTGTGTGGGTGCGGTGTGTGTGTGTGTCAGGTGTGTGTATTTTGAATTGTCCAATGTGGTGTGGTTTTGTAAGTGTGAGTGTGTATTTTAAGGGCAGCGGTGTGTACCGCCAATGGTTTACTGTGGTTTAAAGACCACTGCGTTGATTCGTGGGTCGTGATACTGTGGCCATATTCCTGTTGGCGTGACGGTGTGGGTTTTGCTATCGCCAATTTATCACTGACCTTTGGTGTGGCGGACTTGTGTGGGTGTCTGTATTGTGGTGGTATTCTCTGTGTGGGTCATAATACCATGGCTGATTTCTGCCACAGGCACGGTATCTTGGCGGCCATCGGCACGGCAGTAAGCGGGATTTACCGCCAGGGCTGTAATGAGGGCCTAGGTCATCTGTTATGGTCACAAGTGCATTGGTAGGTACTGCTGGTAACCTTATTGCATGCCCCATAAGGATTTCATGCTGCGACAATCCTGTCGTTCTGTCAGGTGTGCTATGCATGCTCATCAGGACAAGTGGCAATTTATCAGCCACTTTAATATTGTAGAGGCTCAAACCTTTGCCAATCGAGGTTTCAGTGGTCCATTCATTTGTTTCACAAATCCAGATGCCTCTGGTCTGTAACAGCAGTCTAATTTTTGCTCAATATTCAGTGCTCCACACAACAATTTTATGATCTCATTATCAAAATAAGTTCCTCTATCTGATTCCGAAAAAGTTGGGAAACCAAATCTAGGTATCAGTTCCCTGAGCAACAGCTTGGCTACACTAAGACTGTCATTCCTGCATGTTGTGTAGTACTCTATCCAATGGGAAAACACACAATCACCAGCTCATACTTCAATCCATTACAGGAAGGCATTTTAACAAAATCAAGTTGCAGTCTGTTACATTGACCTCCCGATCTGTCTAGATGACTCAAATTAACCAAAGTGCGTTTTCCCACAATCACTTGTTGACAAGTAACACGTCTGTGACATACTACTTCTGCAATTAACCTAAATCTCAGATTGTACTATGTCTGTTTAACTGTGCAAATCATTGCATCACTACTCAGATGAACAAGACTATGGTAATGTCTAGCCACAGAGGTGAGTAATTACTACTTTCCCTTTATTTGAAATCCAGACATCCTCTTCCTCTCTTTGTACACAAACTTTCTACTCCAACTTCTGCCTTCTTCCTCTGTTGCTTCTTCTTGAAATCTCTTTATTTCATCCGAGGCATCAACCACTGACACCTGTAAGCTTTGATTTGTCTCACTGGTGTCACTTCCACTACCCTACTCTTCGTTGAAGGTTACACAATGAAGTGCACAAAAACTGGCAATTTGGTCAGCATAGGCATTGCCCAATGAGACAATCCCCTGATCTCTGGTGTGCAGTACACTTTACAACCACAATTGTCTCAGGTAATTATAGTGCATTTAATAAACTGTGTATTCTTTCACCATTTCGTAAGAGTAATCCTGAAGAGGTCATAAAACCTATCTGGTGCCATAACTGCCCAAAGTAGTGTACCACACCAAATTCATATAGGCTACTTGTGAATGCTGTCACTTTGAGCTGTTCAGATACACAACATGCTCTTGTAAGGAAAACCTATTGAGCTGCTTGGGCAGGAATGACTCCTTGAAGTCACAAAGCTTTCTACCACTCCCGAGATGGTGCAGACTGCATAACCAGCTCTCAGAGTACTCTCATTGTCTCAAACAGGAGCCATCAACAAATTAAACTTGATCACTCTCCTCTAAAGGAGTATCCTGAGTATCAGGCCTGGGTTTCGTGCATAGTTCAGTGACATTGAGGCAGTCATGTTCCATTTCATTAACATTACTTGGATCAGCAACATTAACAGGTAACAATGTAGCAGAATATAAAGCTGAGTACCTATAGAGAGACATTATAAGAACCATGAATTAATAACTTAACGGGTAAGACAGGCATTAGTCAAATATTGGGTTTTCGCTCAGGACCAAAGGACCTCAATCGAATGTGGGACAAATAGCTAAAGGGTGTCCCATCACAATGCCTTTGCACTGACCAAGACTTACACCAGTGGCAGCCACATAACAGCCGGGCAAAGCTGCAGCGACAGGATCTACTGTGGTGGAAAAATATGCCACAGGTCTGATCGTTTCTCCATGCAATGGTGTCAAAACAGAAGGATCACAACCCTCACATTCATGACAAAAAAGTGAAAAACTTTTCATATATTCAGGCATTCCGAAAGCCGTAGGTCTGCAGAAACTACCCTTTAACTCAGTGAAAGCTTTCAAGCGTTCTTCATCAAACAGGAGTGGATTAATTTCTGCAGTGGTTTGGAAAAATGTGGGCTCCATTAGTGACAGCAGATCAACATGGCCAAAAACATTCTGACATCTGTGTAACTGGGGGCTTCATCTGCATAATAGTCACAACTCTTTCTCGGGACACTTTCCTTGCACCTTTCTTGATCTGGTGACCCAAATATTTTACTTTCTTCTGGCAATACTGTAATTTGGTAGGGAAAATCTTAAGTCCGTTCTCACCCAAATGATTCAACAATGCTATGTTATCTTGTCCACAGGCTTCACATGTATTGGATGCAACCACCAAATCCTCAGTGTTTTGTACCAAAGCAGACTGAAATGGCATGTTTAAGAACGGAGTTCTTTTTCAGGATCTGAATAAAAATGGATGGTGATTCTGAGAATCCCTGTGGAGTAAGGCACAATGAGTATACATGGTCGCCAAATTTAAATAAGAAAAGAAACTGACTATCTTCATGTAAGGGCACTGAAAAGAAAGATTGGGACAAATCAATAACAGAAAACCACTCTGCTCAACATGGAATCTGAAATAAAATTACTGCTGATTTGGCACCCCGGGACAACATGATACAACAATTTGTGCAAAACTTTCAGGCTTATTCCACCTGTGCCATTCCTTTCTAGGACCATAGAACTACAAATGAAGTGGTCAAACTAGAAAGACTATTATCCTAGCTATCTCTCCGCTATAGAAAAGGAAGGTGGGGAACAGTTTAACACTAGAAAAACAAACGCATTACACAGTCTGGGTCCAGAAGGGTTACATGCGTCTAGGCTGATGGAAAAGAATGCAAGAACAGAAATAGATAGTGCTGTATTTAAGAATGTGCTGGTGAAATCAGCATGCTATTACCAACCTGATGTATGTGCAGCCATTGAAAGATATTTTTTCCAAAGGAAACTGCATAAAATGGAAACAGTAGAAGACTGTCTGCACTTAAGTTGGTGGTTTCATGCAAGTTTAGCTCATTGCATGACAAGCTAATTTGTAAACAAATGATTATGCATTCTAATAATGCAAGTATTCAAGAGAAATTGTGGATGTGTGGTGATGTTTCACTAAATCAATGTGTTGCCATCGTCAAAGCAGCATTACAGAATGGAGAGGATATTGAGTGTGTGTGTAAGGTGGCTAGCACATCAAGTCGGGAAATGAAGATCTGGAAACAGTCTGGGAAGTCTTTGGTCACTAAGCCTGTACAATGCCCGAGTTGTCAAAGCTGGGCAAGCTGGGCAACTCTTATGTCTAGCCAAATGGCCCTTGTTACCATTCCAAAAGCAAGCTGGGTGTTTGTCATCTAAATGCTCTTACTGTGGAATTGCTGGTCATTTTGCAAATGTCTGTAGGAAAAAAGTGGCAACTCTGCAGTGAAGTGTGTAATGGATGACCATGAGACAGAACAAGGAGCAGAGAATGAGTCCTTATACGAAGACAGCATTCTAAGCATTGATGTCAGACTTGAGGATCGAAGGGTCGATGAAGAAGAAACTGTCCTGTACGATAAGGATTGGTGGGGTGGAGATACAAATTGTGGCAGACTCCTATTCTCTATACACCATTGTGCAACACACAATTTGGGATGATGTTTTTTCAAGGGTCTTGGGAGATCAACACTAGTCCCAACTAATGTGACCTATTTATCTTCACAGGTAAAAGGATTCCCATGGTTGGGTGTAGGTTAGTAATGTTTAAATTTAAAGACAGGAAATACCAGGGGAAGTTGTATGTGGCAGAAATGGGATCTTCTTTTTCAGGGTGGATCGAACAGGAGGCTCTGGGCATCACATTAGACCCCAATAGGAAAGAACAGGTATTGAAGTTGGCGGGGAACCTTTAGTGACTATGGAGGAACAGCTGCAAATACCGCTCCCAGCAGTGTTTACAGGCACAGTAGGAAAGCTGAACGGATTTATGCTACGGATGGGCAATAAATTCTGCTCCGCTGGCAGAGTTGGCAGAATTTTAAGCTTGTAATGTGGAGTTCCACCCACATTTTGCAAACCACCGCGTGGAAAAGGTTTTTTTCTCACACACAGCTCGCCAACAGTAAGTTGGCGAGTGCGAGTGAGATTTAGCATCAGTTAGATCAATTTAAGTCACTTGAAGGGCACCAGGCGAGATTTCTCCAAAGTGGGTGGTTGTGATAGATTTTCTACTGCAAACTATTTGAATGGCAGCAAAATCAACTTCAGAAGAAGCATCCTCTGGTGGGTGGCATGGTTACGTTAAAGCAGATTTTTTTTTATTTATTTGATTTTTTTTTTAAATCACCAAACAACCTCACAGCACTAAAAATGAGCACAAAGTTCCACATACCCATTTCCGCCCCTTTGCAGAACTCACAAAATCTTGCTAAGTTTCCATGTAACTCCGCAGAATTCCACAGGCAAACTGAGTTCAGCCCACGCCTAATTTATACATAGGACGGTGAAGGAGGGAGCAGTAACTATGTGTAAACAAAGTAAGGAATATACCTTTGAAGGTTAGAGATGGAGGAGCTGGATAAGTTGGAAAGGAGTGGAATTATTGAGCCTGTAGAAAGCTCAGAATGGCTGGTGCCCTTATTAGTTGCTCAGAAGTTTCACAAGCACATAAGACTGTGCCTTGATCTCAGGGAATTGAACAAAAACATTGTGGAGGATACATTTCCACTACCTAGGATCAATGAGCTCTTACCGAAAACCAAGGGTGTTAAGTGGTTTCCCACAACAGACCAGACCTCTGCTTATCAGATTCCACTGCAGCAGTCTAGAAGAAGTTTGACCTCATTCATTACACCATTTGTGTGCTATAGACTTGCACGCATGCCATTTGAACTAGCCTCAGCGGCTGCTGTATTCCAGCATTTGATGCATTTGTTATTCAAGGGGCTGGAAGGGGTGACTTACTTCCAGGATGATAAAATCCTCATGGGCAGAGATAAGCGCGAACATGATGGGAGATTGAGGTTGGTTTTGGAAAGACTAGCGGCTAAAGGGCAGATGGCAGAATTGAAAAAGAACAAGCTTGCCATGAGATCAGTAACATACTTGGGGCATGAAGTTGGCAAGGAAGGCATTTCTCCCAAAGGAGATATTGTAAAGTTAATTGGTATGGCACCAGCACCTGTTTCTAAGTGGGAGGTCAGATCTTTCCTGGGATTATTGGAATTTTATTCCAAATGTGTGAAGAGATTTGCAATGAAAACACATGGGTTGAGGCAGTTGCTGAAGGAAATGTAGGAGTTTAAGTGGAATGGCAAGTTAACTACAGTGTATCATCATCGCACGCGGCTTTTGAATGACAAGTCAATTCGCCACTGCTGGTCACAGCTGGGGCTTGATTACTGCGCATGACAGTGCAGAAAAACAGCAGAAAATGACACTTAAAAACAGACGAATCACCATTGCAAGGCAGACAGTACTGAGGTGCTCAATGAGAGTATTTAATGGATTAATTATGACACACCCCAAGGCAAAAGGATTTGGGTGGAAGGAGTTCAAGAATACGGCAGGGATGGTTGATGTCCCCCATGGTCCTGTGTCCACAGGGTCTGATTTCTTCCCTTCTGTACCTTTACTGGATGGTGCCTTTAGCGAGGCTGTTCACAGACTGCCGAATAGATTAATAACTATTTTCTACCAAAAGGTGGATAAAGTACCTCCCCTACAGCACAATTCTGAGGAAATAGAACTGGAGGAGCAAATAGGGATGCAGAGGACAGCCTTGGAGGAGCACAATGGTGGTGAATTCTGTGGCTGATGCTCAGAGAGAATCAGCGAGACAAAGAGCTGAGGAGAGTTTTAAAACTGATTTGGCTGGACCTTTAACACCAGTGCCTGTGTACGAGCAAGCCCACACGAAGTCATGTTCCACACTAAAGAGATAACAAAGTGCAATGGAGAGCTCAAGGGTGGAGAGTGAACCTAAGGTGCCCCAGAGAAGGAAGGAGCATGAGGTCCTGCATGAGGCCCTGCTCCATAGCTGCCTTAATGGTGAACTAATGAGATCAAGTAATGATCTGGGTGATGGCATCCAAAAGTGATTATCTCAATAAAAGCTCACTGATGTTTTTGGATTACAGACTTCGTGATGTAATTTGCAGCCCAATAACAATTGGGAATAAGGCTGGATCCTGCAAGCCACCTGAAGCCTTGCTAACATCAGGGGATAGGGCTGCGGCCTTGCCAGAGGCTGTGCTTGACTTTAAATTTGCAAACAACCGCTTTTCCCCTAGTGAGGGGGGCGGGGGGTTTTCTTGACTGATTCCATAAACCAGCACATCCCTGCTTGCTAGTATCCAAGGGATAATTCTGCACCTGCACAGTCCTCACAAGGCATAATCTGGGAGGCTATGACTGCATTAAACAATGTTCTAGCATCAATCCTTATATTACTGGAGAAATTCATTGGGGGCACTGAGCACAGAGTCATTACTAACTATAATATTACAGGCCATAGTTTCCGGTGGAAGAACGGACAGAAAGAACCAAGAATTACCTCCCCTGTCTCCCTGGTGTGCTAGCCACTGCCTGATTAATCTCTTACATCTCAAAAGGAGTACTGCACAGATGCAAACTCTAGATTTCACTGCTGTTCAAACTGAGATCCAAATACAAACTGATGTAATCACGGTCAACTCTTGTGGTGATGGCGTCTGTGGCCATGAAGAGGGTGTTATGCTTATTGCAGCAGGAATGGGCAGCCCCCCTGCAGACAAATATCAGGTTAGCCCTAGAGATAAAGCTGCAGCTAATGAATCCAAGGAGCTATCAGTTGGTAATGGTTTGTCTAAAGCGAGAACCCTGGGGTTGCAGGAGAAGCTTCAGGGAAAACAGGGGTAAACTAGAGCAGGGGTATAAAGAAGGGAAATGCAAAAAAATATATATATAAAAAAAGGGAGGGAAGCGGGCTTTGCCATTCCCAGTCTACTCTTTAAAATGGTTGTTCTCTTACCCTCAGAATCGTGCAGACAATTGTGCAACTTAAGTCATCAGCTCTAATGATGTGCCAAGCGGGGAGAACACAGACGTAAGAAACTCAACTGCCCCCTCGCTGGGTAATGCCTCTCAGCAGGCTGATAGGTGCTGGTTGCAGCAGGGCCCTCTCAACCTACTCAAATTCAACACTGCAAGGTTAGCCAAAGTTTGGGGAGATACAGTGGAAGAAGCAGCTCCCCAAAAATATCTGTCAGGTGCAAGGATGCCTATGAATAAGAAGAAAGGCCCTATAAAGAGAAAAAGAATTGCGGCGAGAAAGGGCCCATGGAGAGCAGCTAGACAGGTAGCCTTTTGCCTTGCACCCAGGAGATGGCGACAGCCCAAATTAAGCAGGAAGATTCATGCACTTCCAACGAATGGAGGGTGCCCCCCGGTTTGAACCCGGAATGGACGCTTTGCCATTTACTATGCCCTTAGGAGCTAGACATGGAGATAGTCTAGATAACTGTAATTTGCATTATGGAAGCACTGCTGGACCCCCCCCCCCCCCCCCAAAATGCCCACCCCTACCCTAACAACCCACCCCCAAACCCTCCCCCCCCAACCGGCGTCATGCCCGGGAGAAGATACAGTGAGAAATGCCTGGAGTTTATTAATCTCTTCCCTGATGTTTGTCTAAATCAACCCTTAACCCCTTCTGTGCCCAGGACGTAATGGTTACGTCCTGAGGTTGAGTGCTGCTGTGCCCAGGACGTAACCATTACGTCCTGTGCACAGAGCCCAGAGGGAGCGCTAGCGCTCCCTCTGTGGGGTTCCCCCCCACCCCCCCAAGTCATGGATGGAAGGGGAAGCCCTTCCCTTCCCACCCCCGACCCCCCCAACCCCCCTTGTGACGTCAGCGCGCGAGTGTGCGCTGATTAGTCACAGGGTCTCCCCCATCGCGCTGGAAGCAGAGCTTCCAGCGCGATTGAAAGAGAAATGCTTTTGCATTTCTCTTTCAATCCCATGGGGGAGGCCCTGAGAGGCTTCAAAGGGAAGGAAATGTATTTCCTTCCCTTTGAAGTCTCTCACAGGTTTCAAAAGCCGGATTGCTTGCAAGGGTCGCTCCCAGGGGGGGCATTTTTTTGGGAAGGCCTTTTATGCCCCTTTGGGGCAGAAACCTCTAGGCACCAGGGAGCTTTTTTTTTTTTGTGATGTTCTCTTTTTTTTTTAGGTGGGGAGCGATCCCTTAGGCAAGGGTCGCTCCCCTACGGGGCAATATATATTTAGGCCATTTCTGCCCCCCTTGGGGGCAGATTGGCCTATTTTGATGAGGCCAATCTGCCCCCAAGGGGGGCAGAAACCATTAGACACCAGGGAGTTTTTTTTTTTGCGCAAATTTCACGCAATGGGAGCGACCCCTTGGGCAAGGGTCGCTCCCAGGGGGGGCATTTTTTTGGGAAGGCCTTTTCTGCCCCCAGGGGTGGCAGAAACCTCTAGGCACCAGGGATCATTTCTTTTATTTTTTCTTTTTGTTATGTTTTCTTTTTTTTTTTAGGTGGGGAGCGACCCCTTAGGCAAGGGTCGCTCCCCTAGGGGGCAAATTATATTTAGGCCATTTCTGCCCCCCCTTGGGGGCAGATTGGCCTATTTTGATGAGGCCAATCTGCCCCCAAGGGGGGCAGAAACCATTAGACACCAGGGAGTTTTTTTTTGCGTGAATTTCACGCAAGGGGAGAAACCCCTTAGGCAAGGGTCGCTTCCTGGGGGGGGGGATTATTTTAGGCCATTTCTGCCCCCCTGGGGGGTAGATCAGCCTATTTTGATTCGGCTGATCTGCCCCCAAGGGGGGCAGAAACCACTAGGCACCAGGGATTTTTTTGTTTTTTTGTTTTACAGATGGGGAGCGACCCCTTGGACAAGGGTCGCTCCCCTGGAGGGGCAAAATGTATTTAGGCCATTTCTGCTCGCTTTGGGGGCAGATCGGCCGATTTTAGGTCAATCTCTGGCAGAAACCACTAGGCACCAGGGATCTTTTTTTTGCGCCGTCACGCAAGGGGAGCGACCTTGTAGGCAAGGGTCGCTCCCGGGTGGGGGGGTGGTGGGTAGGGGGGGGGCAAAATTATTTTAGGCCATCTCTGCCCCTCCTGGGGGCAGACCGGCCTATTGGTATTCGGCCGATCTACCCCCAGGGGGGGCAGAAACCTCTAGGCGCCAGGGCAAATTTTTTTTTTTGTTTTTTTAGAGATGGGGAGCGACCCATCAGACAAGGGTCGCTCCCCTGGGGGGCAAACTGTGTTTAGACCATTTCTGCCCCCCTTGGGGGCAGATTGGTCGATTTTATGTCAATCTGCCCCCAAGGGGGCAGAAACCACTAGGCACCGGGGATTTGTTTTTTGGTGCCAATGTCACGCAGGGCTCCCCTAGGTCTCTAGTTTTCAAAAATGCGCTGGTTTGCTAGGTTTCCCCAGGTGCCGGCTGAGCTAGAGGCCAAAATCCACAGGTAAGCACTGTTTTCTATGAAAAAATTTGATGTGTCCACGTTGTGTTTTGGGCCGTTTCCTGACACGAGCGCTAGGCCTACCCACACAAGTGAGGTATCATTTTTATCGGGAGACGTGGGGGAACGCTGGGTGGAAGGAAATTTGTGGTTCCTCTCAGATTCCAGAACTTTCTGCCACAGAAATGTGAGGAACATGTGTTTTTTTAGCCAAATTTTGAGGTTTGCAAAGGATTCTGGGTAACAGAACCTGGTCCGAGCCACACAAGTCACCCCATCTTGGATTCCCCTAGGTCTCTAGTTTTTAGAAATGCACAGGTTTGGTAGGTTTCCCTAGGTGGCGGCTGAGCTACAGGCCAAACTCTACAGGTAGGCACTTTGCAAAAAACACCCCTGTTTTCCTTCAAAAATTTGGCTGTGTCCACGTTGCGCTTTGGGGCGTTTCCTGTCGCGGGCGCTAGGCCTACCCAGACAAGTGAGGTATCATTTTTATCGGGAGACGTGGGGTAACGCTGGGTGGAAGGAAATTTGTGGCTCCTCTCAGATTCCAGAACTTTCTGCCACAGAAATGTGAGGAACATGTGTTTTTTTAGCCAAATTTTGAGGTTTGCAAAGGATTCTGGGTAACAGAACCTGGTCCGAGCCACACAAGTCACCCCATCTTGGATTCCCCTAGGTCTCTAGTTTTCAGAAATGCACAGGTTTGGTAGGTTTCCCTAGGTGGCGGCTGAGCTACAGGCCAAAATCTACAGGTAGGCACTTTGCAAAAAACACCTCTGTTTTCCTTCAAAAATTTGGCTGTGTCCACGTTGCGCTTTGGGGCGTTTCCTGTCGCGGGCGCTAGGCCTACCCACACAAGTGAGGTATCATTTTTATCGGGAGACGTGAGGGAACGCTGGGTGGAATGAAATTTGTGGCTCCCCTCAGATTCCAGAACTTTCTGCCACAGAAATGTGAGGAACATGTGTTTTTTTAGCCACATTTTTAGGTTTGCAAAGGATTCTGGGTAACAGAACCTGGTCCGAGCCACACAAGTCACCCCATCTTGGATTCCCCTAGGTCTTTAGTTTTCAGAAATGCACAGGTTTGGTAGGTTTCCCTAGGTGGCGGCTGAGCTACAGGCCAAAATCTACAGGTAGGCACTTTGCAAAAAACACCTCTGTTTTCCTTCAAAAATTTGGCTGTGTCCACGTTGCGCTTTGGGGCGTTTCCTGTCACGGGCGCTAGGCCTACCCACACAAGTGAGGTATCATTTTTATCGGGAGACGTGGGGGAACGCAGGGTGGAAGGAAATTTGTGGCTCCTCTCAGATTCCAGAACTTTCTGCCACAGAAATGTGAGGAACATGTGTTTTTTTAGCCAAATTTTGAGGTTTGCAAAGGATTCTGGGTAACAGAACCTGGTCCGAGCCACACAAGTCACCCCATCTTGGATTCCCCTAGGTCTCTAGTTTTCAGAAATACACAGGTTTGGTAGGTTTCGCTAGGTGGCGGCTGAGCTACAGGCCAAAATCTACAGGTAGGCACTTTGCAAAAAACACCTCTGTTTTCCCTCAAATATTTGGCTGTGTCCACGTTGCGCTTTGGGGCGTTTCCTGTCGCGGGCGCTAGGCCTACCCACACAAGTGAGGTATCATTTTTATCGGGAGACGTGGGGGAACGCTGGGTGGAAGGAAATTTGTGGCTCCTCTCAGATTCCAGAACTTTCTGCCACAGAAATGTGAGGAACATGTGTTTTTTTTGCCAAATTTTGAGGTTTGCAAAGGATTCTGGGTAACAGAACCTGGTCCGAGCCACACAAGTCACCCCATCTTGGATTCCCCTAGGTCTCTAGTTTTCAAAAATGCACAGGTTTGGTAGGTTTCCCTAGGTGGCGGCTGAGCTACAGGCCAAAATCTACAGGTAGGCACTTTGCAAAAAACACCTCTGTTTTCCTTCAAAAATTTGTCTGTGTCCACGTTGCGCTTTGGGGCGTTTCCTGTCGCGGGCGCTAGGCCTACCCACACAAGTGAGGTATCATTTTTATCGGGAGACGTGGGGGAACGCTGGGTGGAAGGAAATTTGTGGCTCCTCTCAGATTCCAGAACTTTCTGCCACAGAAATGTGAGGAACATGTGTTTTTTTTAGCCACATTTTGAGGTTTGCAAAGGATTCTGTGTAACAGAACCTGGTCCGAACCACACAAGTCACCCCATCTTGGATTCCCCTAGGTCTCTAGTTTTCAGAAATGCACAGGTTTGGTAGGTTTCCCTAGGTGGCGGCTGAGCTAGAGGCCAAAATCTACAGGTAGTCACTTTGCTAAAAACAGCTCTGTTTTCTGTGATGTGTCCACGTTGTGTTTTGGGGCATATCCTGTCGCGGGCGCTAGGCCTACCCACATAAGTGAGGTATCATTTTTATCGGGAGACTTGGGGGAACATAGAATAGCAAAACACGTGTTATTGCCCCTTGTCTTTCTCTACATTTTTCCCTTCCAAATGTAAGACAGCGTGTAAAAAAGACGTCTATTTGAGAAATGCCCTGTAATTCACATGCTAGTATGGGCACCCCGGAATTCAGAGATGTGCAAATAACCACTGCTTCTCAACACCTTATCTTGTGCCCATTTTGGAAATACAAAGGGTTTCTTGATAGCTATTTTTTACTCTTTATATTTCAGCAAATGAATTGCTGTATACCCGGCATAAAATGAAAACCCACTGCAGGGTGCAGGTCATTTATTGGCTCTGGGTACCTAGAGTTCTAAATGAACCTACAAGACCTATATGTCCCCGCAAACAGAAGAGTCCAGCAGACGTAACGGTATATTGCTTTCAATAATCTGACATTGCAGGTAAAAGTTACAGAGTAAAACGTAGAGAAAAAGTGATGTTTTTTTCTCCTCAATTTCAATATTTTTCTTTTTCAGTTGTTATTTTCTGTAGGAAACCCTTGTAGGATCTACACAAATTACCCCTTGCTGAATTCAGAATTTTGTCTACTTTTCAGAAATGTTGCGGTTTCTGGGATCTAGCGTTGGTTTCATGCCCATTTCTGTCACTGACTGGAAGGAGGCTGAAAGCACAAAAAATCGTAAAAATGGGGTATGTCCCAGTAAAATGCCAAAATTGTGTTGAAAAATTGGGTTTTCTGATTCAAGTCTGCCTGTTCCTGAAAGCTGGGAAGCTGGTGATTTTAGCACCGCAAACCCTTTGTTGATGCCCTTTTCAGGGGAAAAACCGCAAGCCTTCTTCTGCAGCCCATTTTTCCAATTTTTTTTAAAAAGTCTGGGTACCTCTAGAATCCCTAGGATGTTGGGAAAAAAGGACGCAAATTTGGCGTGGGTAGCTTATGTGGACAAAAAGTTATGAGGGCCTAAGCGCAAACTGCTCCAAATAGCCAAAAAAAGGCTCGGCACAGGAGGGGGAAAAGGCCTGGCAGCGAAGGGGTTAAATAGATCACTGTCACTAACTCTCTTCTATGCTGTACCAGAGTTGAGTTTTCTCTCTTCTGATGATGTGAGACTAGTAAAGCTGGGGCGTAAGCAACAGCAGATCGATTGTGGTAGGAGGTGTATCCCATCCTGCCACCCTTCAAGGTGACTCTGCAATCTCCTAACCTTCAGCTTTGGTTGAATTTGCCCTACCAGGTACAGCCAGACTTATCCTCAACCACGCAGACTGTTTCCACATAATGGGGGTCGATGTGCTGCCATGCTGTAACATCAATCGTCAGGAAATCGGCTTAGATGAGCAGTGTGAGAGTAGCTCAGATATTTCAAGGGCTGGTAGCTCGTACAGGCACAGATCCGCATCGTGGGAAAAAAGGAAGAGTACTATAGTCGATGGTGACAGTGTGAGAATTACTGACCATTATGTAGGAAAGTATCTTTTTTCTTGGCATGATTACCACCTTTTTCTGCCTGATGTCAGACTGCTTGACTGTGTTCACTGAGATCCTGCTAACCAGGACCGCAGTGATTATGCTATTTCTCTCAAAACTCTGTATTCCATCCACAGTTGGCACACTGATGCCCCATTATAAGTTCCTAGTATATGGTACCTAGGTACCCACAACATTGGCATTCCAGGGGATCCCTATGAGCTGCAGCATATATTTTGCCACAGGCCACAGGTTACTACACCATGTCAGTGTAAGTCACCCCTGTGGCAGGACTGCCAACCCAGAAGGCAGGATGCAAAGCACCTGCATGTGAGGGAACCCCTGCACTAGCAGAGGTGTCCCCACAAAATCCACACCGATTTGCAAGGACTTCGTGAGTGTGGGGACCCGTGTACTGAACATAGGTCACTACCTAAGTCGAGCTACATAATGGTAACTCCGAACATAGGCATGTTTGGTATCAAACATGTTGGAATCATACCCCATGGATTTTGCAATGTTGATTTTATGATTCCATGCGCTCCATAGAGGACCCCCGGTATTACCATTACAGTCTTCTGAGGGTTTTCAGGCAGCCCAAGATGCTGCCACCTCCCAGTCATGTTTCTGCCCTCCTGTTGCTTGAAAAGCTTGAGCCCAGGAAGGCAGAACAAAAGATTTCCTTTGGGAGAGGGGTGTTACACCCTCTCCCTTTGGAAATAGGTGTTAAAGGATTGGGAGGGGTAGCCTCCCCGAGCCACTGGCAATGCTTTGAAGGGCACATGGGGTGCCCTCCTTGCATAAACTAGTCTACACCAGTTCAGGGACCCCCCCAGTCCATGCTCTGGCACGAAACTGAACAAAAGAAAGGGGAGTGACCACTCCCCTGTCCATCACCACCCCAGGGGTGGTGCTCAGAGCTCCTCCAGAGGGCGCCTGGCTTTCGTCATCTTGGATTTCAGGTTGGCAGGAAACTCTGGGAGCATCTGAGTGACCAGTGCCAGCAGGTGACGTCAGAGACCCCCTCCTGATAGGTGGGCACCCATTTAGGTGACCAATCCCCCTTTCAGGGCTATTTAGGGTCTCTCCTTTGGGTGGTTCCTCAGATTCAGATTGCGAAACTCCAGCAGGAATCCTCGGCATCCTCCACTTCGACTTCTGACCGAAGAAACTGAATCTGGACTCTTCCGGACCCTAGAAGCTACAACAAAGAAGCAACCTGCAACATTGCATCTCCGGCTCCTTCTAGCAACTGCAACATTTTCCTGGTTGTGCATCCTCTGAGGACAGCCCGTCTTCGGCCTGCATCAAAAGGAAGAAGGAAGGGGTCCCTTGGGGTGAAGGGGTCACTCCCCTGATTCTTCAGGCACCAACTGCAACGATGACCGGCTGGGTGGATCCCCTCTCCTGATGAACTGCATGGATCCTGCATCACGGGTGGTGGACTGAAGTGGTCCTGATGGTCCTCTCGTCCAGCTGACCAACTTTGGTGGAGGTAAGACCCTGCCTCCAATGCAAAACATTACTCCTGTGCACTGCGTCTTTTGCAGCTGTCAAGGCTTGCTGGCATCCTTACTCCAAGATCTTCTTTCATCTTGAAGCTCTAGCCCCAGCACTCTATCCTGTGATGCACAGCTTCCTGGGTGGTTCTCCGGCGGCGTGGGAGCCTTTGTCCTAGTGCTACGTGGGCCTCTTCTGCAACTTTCTTGTCCCTGCCCTATGTGACTCCTGTGCGTGCTGCCTGGTGTTCTGTGGGCTCTGTGTGTCGCTGATGGCCCTCTCTGACTCCCCCTCCCGGGTAGAGTCCACTTGATTATTCCTGGTCCCCGGCAGCGTCAGTTTCCGCTAACCGTGAGCGTTGCGCATGACAAGGATTGTTGGCAGACTCAGACGACTCAAACCAGACTGCAATCCTCCACCCGGCGTGGGACATCACCTGCAACCTCCAGGAACCAGACTTCATCTTCTTGGGTGCAGTACTGGCTTTTCTTCTCCACCTGTGGTTCTCCCTCAGCACCTTCATGTGGGTTAGCAGGGGCTCCTGCTCTTCCTGGACTTGGTCCCCTTCTTACACAGGTTTTCTTGTCCAGGAATCCGCTGTTGGTGTCTTGCAGTCTCTTCTGTGTTTTGCATAGTTGTTCTTCTCGTTTGTGTGTGACCTGGGAAACTTACTGTGATTTACTCCTGTTTTCCTTGTCTGTGGGGTGGGTTGTGGGACTTACCTTTGGGCTTTTCTAGTACTCCCAGCTCCCCTGTACACACTACTCTTCTAGGTGGGGTACCGACTTTCGCATTCCACTTTCTTAGTATATGGTTTGTGCTCCCCCAGGCCCATTTCTAACTATTGTGATTTTCACTAATTGCACTGTTTTCATGCCTATTTCTGCATGCTAGAGTATATAAATTGTGTATTACTTACCTCCTAAGGGAGTATAGTCTCTGTGGTATTTTATGCATGTGTGTCACCAAAATAAAGTACCTTTATTTCTGTAACACTGAGTGTTTTTTTTTTCAAGTTTGTGAGTACTGAGTGACTACAGTAATATTGCATGAAGTTGCATGTCTCCTAGATAAGCCTTTGCTGCTCAGCCACAGCTACCTCTAGACAGCCTGCTTTCTAGACACTGCCTACATTACATTAATAAGGGATAACTGGACCTGGTATAAGGTGTAAGTACCACAGGTATCCATGACACACCAGGCCAGCCTCCTACACATCACCCTCCAAAAGAACAGTAGGCAAATTAGGATCCCCAGTCATGACAAGAGAAAAAAGGGAACAATTGTGTAGATTGGTCATCGGTAGCGACTATTGGCTGGAGACTCAGGGGGCCCCCCTCTAGAGTAAGAATTGACCGAACAGATGGGAGAGACTTCCCCCTCTGTTCTGCCACTCCCCCAGTACACACCTCCCCATCTCCCCCTTATAATAATTTGAAGGGGGACTGCTTGCGAATTCAGTCATGGAATATAGCAGGTTTGGCTAGCAAAATGGAAGACAATTATTGGTACAAATTGTTAGCTTACGTGAAATTTGCTGCTTCCAAGAAACACGGGCTGTTGAAGTAATATGCATTAATGGGTTCTTGGGGTTTGATACGCTGCCCACCCGTTCTAGGAAGGGACAGCCATCGGGCAGTATTTTAACATGGGCCTCGTATAGGTTAAACTGCAAAAAAAAAGAGCAAGTAGATGTGTTACCCTGACAGCTTCTGCCAATATCCTGCCTGTGAGACTCAGGTTGGGGGAAGGTAAAAGAGGGGGTTGATGTTTTTAATGTATATACTCCGCCAGGATTTTCTCTGGAGTCCAGGCACTTTGTGAAGAGTGCTCTGTATATATTGGAAGAGTTAGAAGGGGTATGGCAGATGATAAAACAACAAGGGGTGATGAAAGAGGCAGGAATGTGATGCTGATGTCACTAGCCTGCAACGCCATCAATAAAGCGAAACCATGATGGAAGATCATATTTGGGAATCCCTGAGACAGCTATATGTCACTAAGTCCACAAAAAAGGCTGAAGCCTTTACTGATCTTCTGTTGAATAATGGTCTTTGTTTTTTCAATCGGCTTTCCAAATGGTATGGTGCTGCTAAGGCAACCTTCAATAATGGTAGATCCTCCTCAGTCACTGATTATGTAATTGTCAATGTGGAAGCATGGAAGTCCATCCTCAATACGGCTGTGGTCAGTAGAGTGGAGAATGACCACAACCCACCTGTCCTCAATATGAGGACAAACGCTTTGGGGCTAGAAAATGTGACAGGGTGAGCCCTGAGGCTCTAAGAGAGGGAGATCGTCCCATCCAACTGTAAAAGAAGAATAAGGTGGGATGGTGAGAAGTACCAGCAGGGACTCCCACAACTTGAATTCATAACAGCTAACTAAGGACAGCCTATTATAGATCTGATGACCAATGACAGCCCCTTCATATTAGCTGCTTATGACACAATGGTAGGGGAGTTGAGGGCCCTGTGGTCCAAACCTGTAGCACCTAAGTTAGCTGGTAATAGCAGAGAGGGAAGTCTGGGTGTAAAGGCTGGTTTGACCAGGAGAGCGCAAAGGCAAAAAAAGATGTTTCGCTTGTCCTAATACAGCCCCATGACAGCTGCATCAGCAAAGAGAAATTTAGAGAGCACAGAAGAGATTATAAGTGTCTTCAGGCAACTAAGAAACGGGTGTACCAAAACACACTGTGGACAGAACTCAGAGTGGCTGCAGCTGCCAATTTAAAAAAAATTCTGGGAATTGGTAGCTAGAGTGGTGAAGGGGACAGCGAATCCTGTGGAAACCTGCATAGGCCAATTGTCTGGGTTCATCATTTTAGCACCTTATATAGTATCTGTGCAGCAGATTCCCTGGTTTCCAAGCAGACGCGAGAGGTCCTTTCTGCCACTCTTAGTGCAATAGGAATTCTAATTCTGGAAGTACTTAGAGCGATGAGAGCAGAGAGCAATGAACAGGCACAAGGCTCCCGGCCCGGATTTGGTGCTGGTGGACCTTTATCACTAGGAACCTTACTACTGGGGTATGACTCCTTACTAAGGTGTTTAATGCAGCCCTTGAGGGGAACGCAGTACAGCAGTCCTGGTGCTCTGCCATTATTGTCCCGATATATGAGAAGGCCGATCAAGGCTGTCCCGCTAATTATCGGCTGATCTCCCTTCTTGATGGAGCTGGGAAGGTTCTAGGGAAAGTTTTGCTCAATTGCCTCTCGGGGGGGGGGCTGACGTTCAGGTTGTGATAACAGAAGTGCAACCTGGCTTTCGGTCTTGGTTGGGAACTAATGATCAGATCTTCCGACTTTACCAGATTTCATATAAATTCACGGTAACCAGGAGGTCCTCACTGTATTTAGTTTTTATCGATTTGGAAGCTGCCTTTGATTCAGTGGACAGGAGCAAATTATGGAGATCATTGTTGGACTCGGGGGTTGATGCTTCCTGAAAGCTATAGTGGCACTACACTCAGATGACATGGCCAGAGCGAGGTACAGGATGGACGGGGAGTGCACAGATCTCTTCCAGGTTCAAAAGGGCATCCGGAAAGGTTGTGTATTGGCACCTCTACTCTTTAGCCACTTCCTGAACGATGTGGTCGACTACGTCCTGTTGTAGCTGGCCGGAAGGACCCAATATTACTATTTGCCGACGACACAGTACTTATGGTACGCACAGAAAATGTGGCTCATAGGCTGCTCGCCCGCTTTGTTAAATTTTGCGAGGAAAGATCACTGACCATCAACTGTATGAAGACCATGGGGGTGACCTTGCGGCCCTCTACCAGCCTTCGAAGAAAACGAACAATTAATCCGGTACCAATTGAGGTCACCAAGCGCTTCAATTATTTAGGTGTGCGGTTTTCAGATAATCTAAACTGGGACTGTCAAGTCCGGAAGGCAGCTACTGTCCTTAAGCAAGTAAAAGGGGCAATTTTGAATTTCAAATATAAGGCTGGAGCTAGAAGTATCAGTACTATCCTGAAACTATATGCCCAAAAAGCAGTGGCTGTAGCACTCTATAGGGCACAGCTCTTGGGATATGCAAATACTACTATGCTGCAAGTAGCCGAGAACAACTTCCTGAGAATCTTATTGGGGTTAGGGCTGGGAATCCCCTTGAAGGCTCTCTTTGCAGAGCTTGGCCTGGTGCCCATATCAGAAATAGCAGCCTTAAAGCCAATATCGTACTGGGCAGGTTTAGTACGCAACCCCAGGGCAGCAGTGTATCTAGAAACTCTTGAAGAGTTCATCGTGAGTGGAGGACCTGGAGGGCCCACGTCAAAGAGACCGTAGGGAACCTCTGGTTAGAGGCTCTTTGGGTGGATCCCGGCAGAGTCAATCATGACACTGCAGGCTAGGTAAAAGAATTTAATGAGAAGAGGGTGCGCCAGGAACTTAGGCCCGATTCGATTACAAGTTATTTTAATAACGTTCACCACCCTGCCCTTCCAGATTATCTACATCTGTTGCACCCCGAATTGAAGCACTCTCTGTACATAAAATATGGGTTGGGTGTGCTGCCTCTAAAAGGTTATCTGGTGCGTACCTGAAGGTTGGCGGCAGGACTGGAGTATTGTCACTTCAGCCCTGAGGAGGTAGACAATGTTGCCCATTTCACCCTGTTCTACAAGAAATTTGATGTGGTGAGGCACTGGTGGCTTTACCCCCTTTTTAAATCTAGAGGAGGAAACTGTACTAATCCTCCATTAGCACTTTGTGCAAGGCCGGGTTATATCAGTGTGCACAACTTGATAGTCTCATATATATGGGCCGCCTGGCCCCGACTGAGGGAGCTACCAGCTACATTAGGGTTGACTGATCTATAATCTTATAAGGCCCCAGCTGCCGTTTGTGGGATGGAATTAGTGCTCTCTCCTGTATGAATGAGGCTTACTATATCCTCATCTAAAGGCTTGTTGCAACAAATTTATTGCTGTCAATATTAATCGCATTGAGCACAAGCACTTTCTCTCTGGGCTCCCCTTGCAAAGGCCCTTGCATTGATGAGGGTTTGCTTTCTTTCATAGTTATGAATGGGGGGCAGTATTTGTATAGATGCATGTTTTTTTTCTATAAGTGATGAACTGTCTGGGCGGAGTTGTTCGCTGCTATTATGTTTCTAATTATGACTAATGATTTTATAAGTAACTAAGTCTTTTATTGTTTGTGTGTATTCTTTTTATATTATGGTAAGGCTTATAGCTGAAAATTAAATTAAAAACAAAATTCAATACAAATGGATTGTGTGGCAAAGCTGCTACAAAAAAATAATAATCAGAAAACAGAGTAAATAACAGAAATATATTTATAAATACTAAGTAAAAAGTGGCAACCTCAAAAACAAATCCGCTGCAACTGCTCTCCTCCTCTTCTATATTAGTTGTGAGCAAGATACTTTCATTGAAAAACGGATATGATATTCCACCATCAGTGTTTTATTATTCATTCATTCTGTGATCCAGTGCTAATTAAATTTTTGTCAGTGCAATAGGTTATGACAGGAATTGCTTGCAGACAGACTGAAAGGTTATGGGAGGAATACTTGCAAGTAGTCTAAACTGGCAATCATTGTGTAGCATTCCAACACATTGCTTTCTTCCCACTGGGCCACTAGAAGAGTCTCATCTGAAAGTTCAGGATGGAATGTTCCCATGAGGCGCTCTGAGAAGTGCTGGGTTTCTTAAGGCACCACTGTTAGAAGAATCTGCTCAAAATTTAGCATAAGTGTGTTATTCCAAGAGCACTCACTTAAATTTCAGGCTAAGTGTGAAAGCAGGAGCAAAGTTGTTTTGAGTGTTTTGAATGAAGCACTTAACATTTTGCCCACTTTAGGTCTCCCCTGCAGCAAAGATGCATAACATAATCAATCCATGAATCCCAAGTCCCTGTGCACTGCTAAAGATCTAATCCGAGATTAGCATGAGATCAATAGAAATGTATAAGGGACATTTTGGTTGCTTTATTAAACATAATGGATCAGCATTTTTAGGTTTTGAATCTGATATTGTTCACTTTCTTGCTTTTGATCACATTCCACAAGACTTCCCAAAAACAAATTCATGCAATTTGGGTTAGGCATGCCAGTTTCATGCAGAACCATCAAAGGGCTGAGGAAAGCCAAGGTGGTGCACACTATGCACGATATATATATATATATATATATATATATATATATATATATATTAGATAGATGATGTATAAAAATTCGAAAAATCACTGAAAATGTACATCAATGGGTGGGATTACTTACACTACCAACCTCGACATGATCAACGCCTTCAAATCCATTCCCAACTTCAGCAACTGGATCACCACTTGGACAGATAACCATGCTCCTCTCAGTCAACATAGCCATGAGAACCACACCACAAGCAAGCTGGTACAAAGAAGAACTCAGGCTCCCCAAACTCCACTGCAAGCAAGTTGAACGCAGGAGGAGACAAAGTCAGAACGAAAAAAACAAGAGAACCTACAAATCCTCCCTCAGATGCTACCACCTGCAAACCATAGCCTCCAAACACTGTGCTCATCGACTGCATAAAAATCAGCACCAACAGCGCCTAGGATATCGGTGTCATGTTGAAAGACTTCACCTCTCTGCAGCAAGCTCCTGTACGGTAACCCCCTCTCAGAACATCGGCACCCAGCTGCCGCTATCCTTCAGCAAGAATATCACCAACATCTATGAATGTAAAAGTCATAGGGGGCATACAAAGCACAATGAATTCATCTTGTAAATTGTGAATGGATTTATATAGCTCTTACTACCCCCAACAAGGTACTGAAGCACTTCATGGCTAGTAGCACGCTACTAAGGAACCCACAGTTACTAGTTAATCTAGTGGCTGTTGTCGATTATTGAAATGATCATGTGCTCAAGAAAAAAAAAATGCATTTATTTACTCCAGTTAGTTACCAGGGAGGTGTGATTATTAGTGGGGCCGCAGGGTTTCAGGTGAATGGTTGGTGAGTTAAATTGGTGTGGATTAGGTAATGCTAGATGACAGATATATGGCTTTAAAGAGGAAAGGTTATGATGCTTGAAATGAGGTGTCAGGGAATTGCAGAATTACAAGGAGATCGAGTGCTCAGGCGGGCATGTAATGGAGAGGAGGCTATACTCAAAAGGTACGCAGAAGATGGAAAGTAAGAGCATTCTGAAGAACAACAAAAAATGTCAAGGTCAAATGTTATGCATATTTTTGAGAGTATAGTGGGAGAAGGGGGTCTGAGGTAGCAAGCATTTGGAGATTGTAAACTGTAGAAAGAAACAACATTATACTTAGTGCTCCATATCTGTGGCAAACAGCTTAAACATGCGATTCAGAGTACACATTTAATCATTAACCTATTTAGTGCTCTAGAATTCCTTTTTCCAAAAGAAAAGGCGTTAAAAGTTGCAGAATCGCTTCCGTGTCAGCCACCACCACCCCACCCATCTGTGATGTCAGCACGCCGAGAGGATCATGAACATCAGATTCCCCATGGGAGAGGCGAGCAGGAGGCGGCAAGTGCCTCTGCACATTTCAGGGAGGCCTCAGTGAAGCAGTATCCTGGCTGCATATTGCACCTCGATCCGCAGCTCAATATATATATATATTGATTGGTGGTAGATCCTCAGACACACGGGTCAACTACCTTTAGGTGGTGCCATAAAATGTTATTTCCAAATCTGTATTTTCCCTCAGAGGCCAGAATGTACCCCCACCTCCTTCAAGGGAAAACACTTAATAAAAAAACAAAAAACAAAATAAATGTATATATATATATATATATATTATATGCCACTGAAGTCTACCATCAGCGGGTTATGCAGCAGATGGTAGTTTTATATGACCTATGCAGTATAATGGAAAGGGATGCATGTGTCTGCAGGCAGTGTAAGGGAATGCGCAAAGGTGAATAGTCATCTTTCAGTTGCTTATTTCCACATTTGGTTCCAAACTGGTAATAATGAGATGAAATGTTTGCCCAGGCAGTATTACCATGTTTGCAGATCATGAAATAATGAAGTCATGCCATCAAAAAAGTGCCTCATTGTGCTGAATAATTTGCCTTTTCTTGCTGCATAAGTTAGACAACCCTGTCTCATAATTTGGTACACTCCTGCCACATTATTTTCATTGATCCTGGTGAGAGCACTGAGTTTACACAAGGAGCACGCCTGCATACATATTTGCAGGGGCTTCTATGTGAATGTGCACTTCTTGAGATCAAAGATAGAGTTGTAGTTTTGGGAAATTACTTTTATACGGGCAATGGCCCAGCAGCTCCCCAATATTACGTTTTTGCATAAGCCATGCCCTAAGTCTGCTGTTGTATTTGGTATGTGGCAAGGTGAAGTAGTACTAAGTCTATTTTTCTTCTTTAGTGTCTTTGGAGAACCTATAGATTCACCACAAAAAAGAAGTATTTTTTTGTTTACTGTTACACATCTCACATACACACATCCGACTATTAAGAACAATACTTCTGCCTTTTACATAGCATAGTGTTTTAGAAGGAAGATTTTAGGCAGTCAGCAGAGATGGCGTGTCGCTGCATGACTACTGCCCAGGCCCTATCTTGGGTGCTGGAGGACAGCTCTGAGGCAGGATCAGAAACTGACAGATACTGGGGCAGCATCTTTGCATGCCCTGCTGCACCCCCGGGGCACTTTTGATAATACGGCCAGTGGCTGTTTCCGGTCCTCCCGCACTATATTTTTACCAGGAACTGCGGAGTAATTATACCATTGTGTAATGGTGTAATTTCTGGAATTTCACACAAGCAGGGCAACACGAAATTCCCATATTACACCAACCTAATTAAAAAAAATTGCCCAGGCCTAGTCAGCGTTAGTGTCAGTAAGGTATAACGCAGGGATTTGAGTCAGCTTGCATTAGAATCGGGACCAGATTTATGGTAAGCTACATTAAAAGTCTTAAGGTTAGGTACGTGTAGTAAACGAAGTAATGTAAAAAGATGAAGCACGGGTAGCAAAAAGGTAAATACATTTCAGTCAAGAAGGGCTGAAGTTTGCACAAGTCAAAGTCAGAGAAATTAGGCAATTGCTTCAAAGTAGTGACATATTTAGTGATGGATATGTCATTACGGTTGTTGCAATTTTTTTCCTGGTGTTTTAAGTGATGCATGTTTTGCGTCACCAAACACACGTCTCACATACAGGTGTCCTTTAAGTTTCCAGACCATTATCCATTTTACCTCTGTTAGGAGAGTAAGTGTCAAAGCCCTCCAAAGGATATTAGGAACCCTGAAAGCAGGAAAACCCGCTGTAGTCAAACTCCTTCCACTCTCTGGCGAGTATTCCGCTCTCCCAACCTCATCTGCTTTATGGAAGAGGCAAGTAAGGAATCAACAGCGAGCCTGTAGCATCCTCGTGATCAACAACTCTGCAGGCACCGTCAGTCTCCAGATGGAGACAGGAAGAAACTGTCTCTGTTCTTAAAGGTGTGGGGAGTTATGGATAGTAGTAATTTTTTCATCGGATTAGAGGTCGAGATTCTAATAGAATCCACCATCTCCTCGCTGATGTAGCAAAAGGGCAGGGAGGTAAGAGGACCAACAATCCTTTAGTCCTCTGGAAACACTAGTGATATATTAATATTTGCTTTCGGCTACCCTGCTATATGTTGTGTTGGGGGCCCTAGGCCCCCATGCTACTAAAATAGACGACACGTACACTGTTTCTTAGTGGGTATGACTGGCCTGGGCACGTGCGCCTGGCCCTTTTTATTGCCAGGGTCACCTGACCGGTGACGCCTGTGTTGGGTGGGTGTGGGGTGTATGTGGGAGGCCAGCCCTCAGCAGAGAGGCTGGCCAGACACTAGAACGTGCCATGCAGGACATTACATTCCTCCAAAACTTTGAGGAACAAAAACAAAGTCCAACCTGCAAAAAAAAAAAAAACAGTAACAAAACACCACCATCAGTCTCTCGGCCTTGAGAAGGCAGGCCGCAGGATTGCAGTGGGCAGGTGCAGCTGGGAGCACACGGATCCTTCTGCACGAGTTCATGATTTAAACAGTCACAGCCGGGCACGAACACTGTGTGGAAGAAATCCGGACTCTGACAGTCAGATGGTTGGATAAGTGTCCCACTGATGCGTTGTGGTTCATTCATGTGGGCACTCGTGGCGAGGCTGGTGGTGTTTACAGTTCAGATTGTTCGAATTGGGTGCGTATCATTCGAATAGGGGGTGTCATTCGAATTGGGTGCATCACGAGCATTGGTGGAGTCCACTGTGAATCTGCTTGCCGAGACATCCTGACTTCACGAAGGCCAATCCCTCGAAAACGGATGACATCTGTGATGGCGTGAAGTCCTCCTCTGGAACCTTTGTACATCCTGACACTCTGATGGCAGAGTTGCTTCCAGACCACCTCTCGGTTTTGGATTCTTCACTATGTAACTTCCTCGAGGCCTTTTTGATGGGTTTGCCACGGGATTGGCATGGACTGTGCTGGGCTGCGTGTGAGCCATCTGCCGGCCGCTGCAGGCTCTCCGACAGGAGCCATGGTCAAATCATTCGTGCAACCACAAGGTGGCTGTTCCGTGGTCAGGGCGTTTGCCGACATGGATCAGGTGCATGCGGGTTCTCAGATGGTCTCAGCGCAATTGTCTATCACGTTGCCAGGAGGGTGTCTAGTTGGTGTCATGTTAATTCACTGAAGACAGTCTTGGTGTGCTGTGACCTGTTGGGAGTCTCCATTGCACAGCCCTGTTTGTCTCTTTGACTTCATCGGTGGGGCAATGTACAGTCCTCTCTCAATCTTGAGAGGCCCCTTGTCTGGGTTGTCACGGGACTGCTTGTGGTCTGCGCTGGGGCTGCTTGTGTGCCACATAGGGCAGCTGCATGACCTCCTAGGAGCCACTGCCTAGTCGCACGCAATTACAGGGATAGATGGGTCTAGGTCACAACTTTGCTCTTGCCACAGAGAGCAGGATACAGACAGGGCGAGGAGTTGGTCATTGGGTGACTGGTTCTTCAGAGCATTAAAGCAGTGGTGTAGGACTCCAGTCTGGTTGTTTAATTGCTCCTTTGAAGAATACCGTGATGCACATGGCAATGATGATGTTTGCCGTTTGGAGACCTGGACGACAATGATGTTGTTGGAGTAAGGGTGATTGGAGTAACTTCATCATAGCGAGTGCAGTCTTTCTTTTTCTCATGTGCAGATGCTAGCAGTAGTGCCATCTGCTTCAGGAAGCCGATGACGGGTGGCTTGGATGGTCACCTTTGACGTGTGGGGTAAGTACGAGGTTCGCGCATGGCGTCTTACATTTTGACACTCCCAGCGAGCTGTCTCTAGTGACGTCACCGCACCCCAGTGGCTGTTTTGTCTGTGGGTGCACTCTTCCTTTGTTGTGAGTCCTCCATCTCTCCACCCTGTTGATCTTCCGTTCTTGTTCTTCTGTGGTCGTCAGGTGTTGCAGTGTGACAGGTGATGTCACACAGTCTCCTTTCTTTGTTCTTCATAGCGTGGTGCTACGCCACGCTTTCTTCTCCTTTGTTGTGGCGTCTGGCCACTTGGGGCGTGTGACTCTCCTCTTGCCTGTTGCGAGTCACTGCCGACTCCGTCTTGAGGCAGTGTGGGGGAGGACACTCCTTGTGCGACTCTCCTCTTGTGAGTCACTGCCGACTCAGTCTTGAGGCAGTGTGGGGGAGGACACTCCTTGCTGAGTCTCTGGCCCGTTGCAGGGCAGTGACATAGGGTCACTTTCTTTTCTGCTTCCTCTTCACTGGATGGCGCAGTGCTTGCGCCTTAAGGCAGTGCCTTCTTGGCGCTGGGTCCTGCTTGAAGTCTTAGTGTGCTTTGCAGGGTTGGTCGCTTCTGATGACCTTCTGTGTGATGGGCCAACGGTGGCCATATTGTGTTGCAGAAAAGCCGGCTGGCACGGCCTCTTGTCCCGTGCGTTACGTCACGCTCTCGGGTGCTCTCTCCAATTTTGCGGCCGTTTTTCCATGTCGTCGTGTTCTCTGGTGCAGCTCTCTGCACATGTGACAGTCTCTTTTCTGGGCGTCCTGTGTTATTGCCTGGCATGTCCCTTTCTTTCCCTGCGGTGATGTCCATCACTGCTGAGACACGTGGCCTGCTTTTGGCGATCGCGTTGGATGGCCGCCAGGGGCTGCGCTGTCCATGTGCGCACTCTTCGTGCCTTACGTGGCACTTACGTCCATTTCTCATGGGTGCAGCTTGGTTGGAGCAGCTGCAGTCTTTTCCTTGCTTGTGCATCGTCGTCTGCGTTGTGTCCTTCTTCCTCGCCGTTTCCGTCTAATGCGCCATTTCCGTCCAGGGGCGCACACTTGGTTTGGAGCAGTCACTTTCTGGGAGTGCTGCTGTAAACTTGCCTTCTTCCATGCTTGTTTTCCTTTATGAACGGAAAAAAGGTGCAGTACCTTTGTCTTGCAACTAGATGCCACTAGTGCACTTTTTCCTAGCTGGAAAGACACGCTTTCTTCCTCTGGGTGCCTCCTTGTCCAAACAGAAGCCAGTGAGAGGCCCTGCTTTCAGGAGGAGTTCCTCCGGCTGGAGGGGGCTGCAGGAGCTGAAGGTAAGTTTTATTTTCTTTTCTTACTTTTCTCTCCTTTCTTCAATTTCTTTCTGTCCATTTTTCCAAAAATGCACAGCCTCGTTAGGCTCCGGGCACTTGTTTGTTCCTCAGGTGCGTGTCAGCACCTCTCTCCTTCCTTCCACGCATTTTGAAGTTTGTTGGAGCTTTGCACCACCATTTCACTGCTTTGGTGCGTGACTGCACCGTTGTGTTTCAGTTTGATTTCGGTGCGTGTCTGCACCATTGCACCTTCTGCTTCATTTTGGCTGCGGCCGCTGTCCCTGACGCTGCGGGCCCTGGGCATTTCTTCTTTGGTGCTCAACAGCACCATTATTTGAAAAAGAAAAGGGAAAAACGGCCGGGGGCATTTTCTTTTATTTGTTCCTGCGGTGGGCGGAAGCACGATATTCTTCCTCATTCGCGGCCGCAGCAGCATGGCACATGCTGCCGACCGCATTACCTTCTTGTGGTCAGGGGCGGCCTGCCCCCGACCATTGCTTGGCGCCCTTTTTCTGTACATCACGGTGCGCAACAGCACCGTATGCACACATTATGCGCGGCCCCTTGGGCATTGGTGCACGCTTCTTTCGGTGCATAACAGCCCCGTCCTGTTCATGGCGATCACAGCCGTCTTCGCAGTGCTGTGATCACCACACCGCCTGGTGGGTGCTTTTTAGCACTGTCGCGCTTATCCTGATTTTCAGCTGTTATGGCAGTGCTGCGGGCTGCGTTGCTGGCATTTCTAGGGCGGAGGGCAGCCTTAGGCATATTTTCCTTTTTTTTTTTTTTTTTTTTGTGGTGCATACCAGCACCATTACGTATCCCACGTTGCGGCCGCAGCAGCTGTCCTTTGTGCTGCGGGCCGTCTTGCCGGCATTTTTATTTGGGTGGGGGCGGCCCTGGGCATATTATCTTCGGTGTGCGAGAGCACCATTATTAAAATGAGAAGGGGCGACCGGCCCCATTCATGGTTCTGCACCCTTTTCTTCACGGTGCGGGACAGCACCACACGCGCATTTTAAGCGCGGCCCGGCAGCTTTCCCACACGCTGCGGGCTGCATTTCAGCATTTAATTTTGAAAAGATTGGGGAAGCGGCCCTGGGCTTTTCTTTAATTCCTGTTGCGGGGCAGCACCGTTGCGCCATCCTCCTCGTGCCCGCAGCAGTCCTGGCAGTTCTCTCTTGCTGGGCTAGGACCAGCGGCCGGGGTGTGGGGGTGGGGTTGTAGTGCCACATTTGGGCCGCAGCAGTCTTCCTCGCGCTGCGTGCCATTTTCTTTCCCCGCTTGGCGGCGGCGGACTTCCTCTACCCCCCAGGCTCACCTCTTGCCCGGTGGGTTGTTGGGCAGTCTTCTCGGTCACTTACTGCCTTGAAGGGCCATGGCAGGCAGACGGCAGCCATCCAGCATGCTTTGCATGTTCTTCCTCCCACGAGGAACAATGAGGCGCTAGGTTGCAAGAACGTGGGGTAAGACCCCGTCGTCGCCAATGTTGTGTTGGGGGCCCTAGGCCCCCATGCTACTAAAATAGACGACACGTACACTGTTTCTTAGTGGGTATGACTGGCCTGGGCACGTGCGCCTGGCCCTTTTTATTGCCACGGTCACCTGACCGGTGACGCCTGTGTTGGGTGGGTGTGGGGTGTATGTGGGAGGCCAGCCCTCAGCAGAGAGGCTGGCCAAACACTAGAACGTGTCCAGCAGGACAATACACTATAGTAACACCACACCAATGGACAAGCTCTATTTGGAAGAAAAAAACATTTGTTGTGTTGTGGCAGACCATATAGGTGTATGCCTAGTATGTACACTATATGAAAGAGGGTACATGGAAGCTATAGTAAGTGCAAGCTATTATAACACTCTGCTGGCAGCAAGGGCTGTATTACACAGTGATCCTGGGGTTCAACGGGTGTTTGCGCCGACATTACGCTCTTGGGGTATTACAGAAGGGGCTGCAGACACTTGTACAGGCCCCCTGTAATACATATAGTGCTGACTCACATATACTGCCAGTGCAATCATTAGAAGGCATGGCCCCATGCAAATGGGGAAATCTTTTTGCCTCTGCGCCCACACCATATTACTGACATGGGCACAGAGGCAGACATGCCATTTGAAGGCACACAGAAAGTGCGCCACAAAAAACGGAGCCCTTTTAGTGCACCTTCTAAAGGTAGCCCTTTGGAGGGACGAAAATGGATCTCATGGACCAGCCGAGACATCCCCCAGACAGTGACTCACTGCACCTGCCTGAAAGAAGCGCACTAATCCCTCTGAAAAGTGCCGTCGGGTTGCCATATGCACAGAGAAACACGGAACCGTTTTTCAAGCGCTGCTCCGAATGTCTCTTGAACGCGCCTACCCTGGGGGCAGTGCAATTTCGCGGCTGCCCTGGTGGCAGCACATTCTGCCTAGTAGGGAACACTTTCCCTGTTTGCTCCCGGTGCACCTGCTTTAAGGTGTGCCATGGCGCAAACAGGCAAAGTGCGCCCTATAGATAATAAGGATCCGACTGATCAAAGAAATGGTTCACAATACAATTTTTAAAGTGGGTTAGCTGTAAACTGTTGATAATATAGAAGGCTTACAAGTTAGCCAGTGTTCACGATGCAACAACATTGTAACAAATACAACGCTGGATAGTTATTTGTACTGTATTTTTTCCATTTTTTTCTGTTTTCAGATTTTAGTTCGTAGTTTATGCAGCCTGAACTGGATAGCACCTAATAGGCAAAGAACGCAGAAACAAATAAAAAAAAAAAACAATTGCGTAAAACTGTCACAACTGTGGTTACAGCTTGTATAAATTCTGCGCAGGTTTACAAAAATATGATTTCACCTTCTACCCTACTTTAAATCGCAGCGTACAGCCGACCAGTCCTCTTTATTTTAACACTGTAATTAGGTTAACCAGAAGATTGTTAAAAATTAGCACCACGTTTTAATCCAGTGCTACTACTTCTCCTCAAATACTGTTTTACATGTACCCTACAAACCGAAATCCTGTGCAAATAAGGTAAAAAACAAGTTACATTACAACTTCCTTAGACAATTGCGGAAATCTGTAGCAAATATATATATATTTTTAAAGATGTACTGCACAGAATAAAACCGAATCTAGACAATTAGCTATTTTAAAAAAATTTAATGATCTTACTCACAGGCTAGGAAATAAAGCTAAAAAAAAACTTTAATACTTTACTTCGCATTCTCTGCCTGCTTCTCCGAATTGTTTTTTCTCTTTTTGGTCCTGTCAGACATACCATTCTGTAAGAAATGTAAATATCTTTGGTTAAACATTTAAGGGTACAAGAAGAATGCTGCAGCTTTTCTATAAATATAAAGGCAGAAAATAAAACCAGGCTGTGAGAGAGTTGGGTTATTTGCTGAAGGGGCTGAGAACCCACTTCGAAGAATAATCACTATCCTTGTTAGGGTGAACCACAAATGTAATTAAAGAACAAGTTAGGTATCTTTGGGTGACAACATATCTGTTAAAGACATTCTAGTTGCAGATTCCTTACCTTAGAATTTCTCCTGGGGCATCAGACTGGACCTGGAGATTTTTCTCAGGGCAGTACACCTGTTAGGTGGCATCGGTAGACTCCACGGGCGTCGTGGTCACCGTGATGACATCGCACTAGTATATAGGCACCACCCTGGCACGCTAACGTCAGTTTATTTTCACAACTTTCCACTCCAGTAGCACGGAGCCACTATGAACACTGAGAATGGTGCATCAGAACGAGGAGCTTTAAAGGGAAGGTGCTGTCTATAGAAATCAGCTCGCAGAGTGGTGAGGATGGGCAGGTCAGAAAGGAACCTACAACTAGAATCTCTCTACCAGATATTTAATTACCGAAGGTAAGTAACTTGTTCATCTGATAGAGACTTCTAGTTGCAGATTCCTTACATCATAATAGATACTCTAGCAATATTATATCCCTGGTGGAGGGCTGCGAACTAAGATCACACCAAAAAGTCTTGCAGGACCGAACGGCCGAAGTAGCCATCTCTGTGGACCTGACTATCCAGGCAGTAATGTTTAGTGAACGTGTGCAGGGATGCCCACGTCCCCGCCTGGCAGATATCCAGGACTGGAACTCCGCATGCTAACACTGTGGTGGCAGCAGTTGCTCTGGTGGAAGGACCACACAAACCCTCGCAGGGTTGCTTTTTGTAAACCATAGCACATCTTGATGCAGAGGACTGCCCATCACGAGATGGTCCTCTTACATACTGCCCTTCCTTTCTTCATACCCACATAACCCACAAAGAGTTGATCGCCCACAAAGAGTTGATCGCCCACAAAGAGTTGATCGCCCACCTAGAAATCTTTGGTATGATTGAGGTAGAACGCCAACGCTTTTTTTGGATGCAAGCAGTGGAGTCTCTCCTCCTCATGAGAGGAATGTGGGGGTGCGTAAAAAGTAGGCAAGGTGATTGTTTGGCCTACATGAAAAGGTGTCACCACTTTGGGAGGGAAGGAAGCCCCAGTACGAAGCACCACATTGTCAAGATGGACAGCAAGAAATGGTGACTTCGAAGAGTTTGGAGCTCGCTCACTCTGCGAGCAGAGGTGATGGCAATCAAGAAGGCAGTTTTAAGAGTCAGGAGCTGCAGGGGACAGTTGTGGAGTGTCTTGAAAGAAGCCCACATGAGATATGTGAGGACCAAGTTCAACAACCACTGGGGCATTATGAGCGGGATAGGAGGGAACATGTGGATGAGTCCTTTAAGAAACCTCCCAACCATGGGAGATTTGAGCACAGAAGGGTAGTCTGGCAGCCTTCAAAAGGCAGAGATGGCAGACGAATAACCCTTGAGGGTGCCTAGAGCACAGCCCTGCTGGGCAAGAGAGAGAATGAGGAGGAGAACTTCCAAGAGAGGTGCAAAAAGGAGATCAACAGACTTTTTGATACACCAAGCCGCAAAATGTGTTCCAAAAACAGGTGTGTACCATTTTGGTGGAGAGACGCCTGTCTGCCAAAATAACAACACTGACTGGATGCAAAGTCGAAAGCTGTTAACTGCTGCCGCTCAATCTCCACACAAGGAAGCTGAGACCGGACAGGTTCGGGTGAAGGACTGCCCCCTGCTGCTACAAAAGATCCTCCAGAAAGGGGCAGTCTGATCGGAGGATCAATGGCCATGCTCAATAGCTTGGGATAACAGACTTAATGCCCAGTCCGGAGCAACAAGGATTACTTGGGCTTGACCGTGCCCGATCTTCAGAACTCTGGGTAGAAGTGGTTTGGCAGGAAGGCATAAAGGAGGTCTAAGCGCCAATTGTGACGAAAAGCGTCTCCGAGCGAGTGCCACCTTGGAAACTCCAATGCACAAAACGTCTGACATTGCGAATTCTCTGTGGAGGCGAACAGATCTAACCAAGGCTCTCCCCACTGCTGAAAGAGACCTTGCACCACCTCCAGATGGAGACACCATTCGTGAAAGACTATGCATTGACAGCTGAGTTAGTCTGCTAGTGAAATGCCCTAGTGTTCCAGCCATGTCCAGAGGCGAAGAGCCTCTTGACGGATGGTCCATGACCCCACTTTGCCCTGCTTGTTGCAGTACCACATGGCAGTGGTGTTGTCGGTGAACACCTCCACCATTTTCCCTTTGAGAGGGGGAAGAAATGCTTTCAATGCAAGTCGGATCACCCGGAGCTCTAAGAGGTTGATGTGGAATCCAGACTTGGCCGGAGACCAGATGCCTCTGATCTCCGCCTCTCCCATGTGTCTACCCCATCCCAGAAGTGGCACATCTGTCTCTACTAGGAGATCTGGTTGGGGAAGGGAGAGAGATTTGCTGCTAACCCAATCTGGATTCGTAAGCCGCCACTGCAGATCTAATGCAGTCCCCTCTAAGATCTGGACCATGTTGGCGAGATACCCCCAATGCTGCGCCTACTGGAACTTCAGGTCCCACTGCAGAGACCTCATATGCCACCTGGCATGTTGGACCAGCAGGATGCAGGAGGCCATGAGGCCGAGCAGCCTCAGATTCATTTTCACCAAAATTCAGGATAGAGGCTGAAACATCGGTATCACAGTGCAAAAATCACTTTTCTGGAGTATAAACCCGAAACTGCACTGTGTCCAGAACAGCCCCAGTGAAAGGGAGCATCTGAAAGGGAGTCAGGTATGACTTTGGCACATTTATAGTGAACTCCAGCAAATTCAGGAGGTTGACTGTAGTGTGGAGGTGGGAGAAAACAGCCTGGGGCGAGCTCACCTTCAACAGCTAGTCCTCGAGGTAGGAGAAGACTGAAACCCCTAACCTGCGCGGATATGCTGCAAACACTACTGTCACTTTCGTGAACGCCAGGGGCGCTGATAACGCCGAAGAGGAGCATGGTGAACTGAAAGTGCTCATGGCCTACCATGAATTGCAAGTAACATCTGAGCCAGGAGGATGGGAATGTGGAAATAGGTGTCCTACTAGTCCAGTGCTACCATCCAGTCTCCAGGGTCAGGGCAGACAGGACCTGAGCAGTGTTACTTTGAACTACTTCTTCAGGGAGAGATTGAGTGACCAGAGATCTAAGATAGAGCGTATGCCCTTATCCTTTTTGGACACCAGAAAGTAGCCGGAGTAACTACGACCTACTTCTGACACAGAGACCCTCTATGGTCCCCTTGGTCAAGAGAGCCTTGACTTCCTTGCAGAGAAGTCCTAAATGATCCTCCGGCAGATGATCGAATGATGGTGGCATGGCCGGAGAGAAAGTCTTGAAGGGGAGGGAGTAGTCCCCTTGGACATTTTGCAACACTCAACTGTCCGTGGTGATGGATTTCCAGTGGGGCAGGTGATGGCCTCCTCCAAGACTCAAGGCAGCACCTGCGTGACCCTATCCCAGAGAGTATGAGAGTATAAGCCCAAAAGGCATGCGGTGTTCATAGTCCACAACTCTAGACTGCGGAAGAAAACATTATCTTCCCAAGGTTATGCAGTCTTTTTGATTCCCTATCTGGGGGAGCAGAAGGGAATGTGCCAGATGATGAAGCCTGGATCACAAAGCTCTCGGGCCTAGGATGTTGGGCAGGCCGATGGAGGGCAACCGTCCTATTCACAGGAGCCCCTGGGCTGGGTTTGGACCAGATACCCAGTAGGATGTCCATAACGGCTTCATTAAAGAAAAGGAGGGGTTCCGAGCTGGAAGCCCCAGGCTCAAGCACCTCAGTCAGGAGGTTAGTCCTGACCTCCACAGAAGGAAGCTCGAGGTCCAAAGCCTCTGAAAGCCCTTCTTACCACCATGGAGTATGAAGCTCCCACCTCCATAGCTACGGTAAGGGGGAAAAAACATGCCAGCAGCAGGAGAAGTATCCAGTCTATAGTGTCACCCAAATCCTGAACCCAGTCCATGTCAGGGTCAAGCTGGTATTCTAAAGGGTCCTGCGACCCCTCTACACTATCCTCATATCCATACCCAGAGAAAGAAGGGTCTGGATCTGACCTGGGCACAGGAGAGCCCGTGAAAAAATGGTATCAGCATCGAGCTATGGCATTCCGGCTCTGGGCTGGCAGTGATTGTATAGGATCGACATTGATTGCGTGCCCAATCGACGTCTGGATTGACAATGTCTGTCCCGACACTGGGGAAGGTCACACTGGCACAACCGGTGTCAGTACAGATCCAGCAACGTATCGGGAGGTGCCCCCCCGGAGCCGAGGCTGAAGCTTCCAGCATGGAACACAAGGGGGTACTCACCGCCCAAAGATGAGGTGGATGGCCTCATAAAACTCAACTGGGCAGGGTTGGCATCGGCTCCCAGAAAGTTGGGGAGGCACAAAGCCGAACCAGATGAAGGCTCCGAAGGCAGAGGCCCAGAGCATGGACTGTCTTACCATGTCACGTCATCTGAGCAACAGAGTGAAGTAGAATAACGTTTGGCCTTCAACTTCCTTTTCTTCTGACCCGATTGTCCCGATGACTTGGACGAAGAGGAACAGTGATGAGTCTGTGAGCAATCTCAAGACCTTCCTTTCAAACAAGACCAGAGCGACACGGAGTCAGGTGTCAGGCCCCTATGAGTTTGAGGGGCCGCTCCCTCAAAGCCTTCGGGTTCATGGCCTGACACTCAGAGCACGACTTTGGGTCGTGGTTGCACTCCAGACACCAAAGGCTGACAAGATGCAGAGCCGTCACCAACATCATTCGGCGATAGGAGTCACAGGGTTTAAAACTGGTTTTCCGGGGCATCCCTCAAAGCATCCAAAACTCAACAAAGGTGTTGCAGTTAGTAAAAATTTTTTTAAAAAAGACTAGTTGAAGCTCTTCACTCGGATCTGCGTGTAGGCTGGCCCGGAAAGAAAAGAAGTGACATTAGTGCACAGAGGTGGTGCCCATATACAACCGCAACATAATCATGGCAACCACAACGCCAACAACCCACGCGGAGTCGACCGACACCAACTAATGTCTTGGGAAAATTCTAAGGTAAGGAATCTGCAACTAGAAGTCTCTATCATATTACTCCTGAGCTCTGGTAGCTTGCCTCCAAGTTAAACAGTCAAGATTAACTTAGAAGCAATGTGTAAAGCATTTATGCAGCACTAAACAGTAAAAGTGAAAACACAACACAAGAATAATCCCAAACCAAGTTAGAAAAAGAGGATATTTCAGGGGTGTGGAATTAAAAAGAATATGTATTAATCATGGGACTGGCTGTGTTATAAATCAAGTTTCCTGTTTAAAAAAAATCCACATGTGCCTTTGGTGCCACCCAAGACGACCAATGCAGGTTCCTGGTTGGTGCAGAAGATGTCCCACGCAGGATGGATGATTGCAGTCTAGGGTGGGGGACAGATTATGGCATCAACTTCATTATGTAAGAGCTCTGATAACTGTCTCTGATTATGCCAGAGCTCATACTGTGGTACGGACTGACTACTAGCAATTTCATTCTTTTGGCACCTTTCCAGAGATCACATACTGGGGCTGGAAGTAGCGGTGAGCAATAGTTTAAGTGATGAAATGCCCTTTTGAGTCTGTGCAAGCCTACAAATGTCTATGTATTAGGTGTTTTCACCACCTCTTCTCTGATCTTTTCCCACACTGAGAAAGGTTGGAAATTTAGTCCTGACAAGGGCCGAAGTAAAACTTCTTACAGGGTTGGGAAAAAAGTGATTGAAGGAAAGTGAACTTGGAAACACTCAACAAATACTCACATGAGCAAATCTACGCATGCATATTTGCTGGTGTTAAAATGCAGTGCACAAATATTTTCTAGTAGTACAATTTCCTGGCTTATTTATGTAAATTCTTGTGAAATCATGAAAAACATAAATCTGTAATAATGCAAGGACACATACCATTTTTTAAACAAACTTTATTGCATTTTCATGATGGTTATGTAGCATCATTCAATTCTGGTACTATTCCGATATCCACCTTGCTTGGGAGGAGTAATATCTAGTGACATAAGACATCTCAGGCCATATTTAGCAGATCCCCGCCATATCACATGGCACTTGCAACCCTCAGCATTTATCAGTATACATAGCAGAAAACAGTCCATCACAAAATCACAGCTAAAAGTCACCAACCAACCCCCCACCCTCCCTGTTGTGTATCCATTGGCACACAAGATCTGCTCTATGATTCCGTCCCTTTCTAGGGGATAATCGCTAAGTGGAGGTGAGTCCTATGTCAGCTCCTGGCCAGGTGTTGGTGATGTTGACCCATGGGTGAGCAGGTGTGGCCATAATGTGAGCATTCAGCCATCTTCAGGCTGGTCTTGCCTCGGTGTTCCCCAGTGAGTCTACTAATTTTCCCCAGCGGCCAACTGTATCTAAGGAGCCCTTCCCTCGTTTTGTATCTCCGAGCCTCCCCTCAGTCTCCCCATTTCTGAAACTCCCACTTCCATGTATGTGGGCTACAGCCTTGCGAGTCATTCCAGTGTCTTTCTATCTCCTGCTTTGCTAAGGCAAATGCTAAGTCCTGAAAGCAACTAGTGACTTTCGCCTTGCTGTATTGGGGAACCATCACAATAAGCAACGTTGTGCCTCCTGCTGGATTGCATATCCTGTGCTAATGGATAACGTATCCACTGTACGAGGCTGGCCTGGATTGCAGTGAGTACCTAAGGTATTTACACCTTTTACCAGGTCCAGTTATCCCTTATTAGTTAAATGTAGACAGTGTCTAGGAGCTGGGCACTCTAGGGATAGTGTGGATGAGCAGCCAAGACCTAACTAGGAGACCTGCAAAGCTCATGCAATACCAATGTAGTCACACAGTACTCTCACACATGAAAAAAAATACTCAGTGTTACAAAAATAAAGGTAATTTATTTTGGTGACACAAATGCCCAAAATACCATAGAGGCTATACTCGCTTAGGAGGTGAGTAATACACAAATTATATACATTGGTATGCAGAAATAGCTGTAAAAACAGTCAGAAAACAGTGCAAATAGTGAAAATCACAATAGTTAGAAATGGGCCTAGGGGAACACAAACCATATACTAAGAAAGTGGAATGCAAAAGTCTGTTTCCTACCTAGGCAAGTGTAGTGTGTAGAGGGGCACTGGGAGTATTAGAAAACACCAAAGGTAATTAATAGAACCCAACCCAAGAGCACTGTAAAGCAGCAGTAAATCACAGTAACTTTCCTAGAACACACAAGAACATGAGAAAGAAGATTATTCAAGAACCAGAAGAGACTGTAAGATACTAGGGATGGACTCCTGGACCTGAAGACCTGTGGAAGAAGGGGACCAAGTCCAAGAAGCACTGAAGAGTCCATGGAAAAGAGAAGCCCCTTGTAACCCGGATGAAGGTGCAAAACAAGAATTGTGAAAAACAAGTCAGTACTGCACCTAAGAAGACACATGCAGGTTCCTGGTTGGTGCAGAAGATGTCCCATGCCGGATGGATGATTGCAGTCTGGTTGGCATCACTGGATTCTGCCATCAAGCCTTGGCACATGCAAAGCTTGCGGTTAGTGGAAAATGGCACGGCCCGGGACCAAGAGGGACCTGGTGGACTCTACCTAGGTGAGGGAGCCAGAGGGGGCGCCCAGCAACTCAGACAGGCCTCAGAAAACCAGGCAGCGTGCAAATGAGTGCCACATCACAGGGACAAAGAAGGTGCAAAAGGAGGCCCATGCAGCACTACACAAAGGGATCCCATGCCGTCAGAAAACCACGCAGGAATCTGTGAATTGGAGGAAAGAGTGCAGGGGGCAGAGCTGCACAGTGCACGAAGAAGTTTGTGGAAGGATGCCAACAAGCCTTGGCAACTACAAAACACAAGGTGCACTGGAGTACTGTCTTGCGTGGGGAGGCAAGCTCCTACCTCCAAAGTTGGACAGTTGGACATCAGCACCACTTCAGTCCATCACCTGTGATGCTGGATCCACGCACTTCATCAGGAGAGGTGACCCAAGCCACCAGTCGTCACTGCAGAAGGGTGCCTGCTGAAGCAGGGCAGTGACTCCTTCCCTTCAAGGGAGATTACCCCGTTTTTCTGGTGCAGGCTGAAGGTTGGCTATCCTCTGAGGATGCACGACCTGGAAACAGTTGCAGTTGCTGGCAGGAGCTGAAGATGTTTCAGAAGTCATCTTTGTTTCTTTGTTGTAGATGCAGAGTTTCTGCAGGGTCCAGATGAAGTTTCTTCGGTGAGAAGGTGAAGTAAAGGATGCTGAAGATTCCTGCTGGAGTCTTGCAATCTGAATCTGAAGAACCACCCAAGAGAGAGGCCCTAAAAAGCCCTGAAAGGGGGATTGGTTGGCTACACAGGTAAGCACCTATCAGGGGTAGGGCTCTGACATCACGGGCTGGCACTGGCCACTCAGATTCTCCCAGAGTTCCCTGACACCTTGGAATCCAAGATGGCAAAACCCAGGGACACTCTGAAGGAGCTCTGAGCACCACGCCTGGGGTGGTGATGGACAAGGGAGTGGCCACTCCCCTTTCCTTTGTCCAGTTTTGCACCAGAGATGGGACTGGGGGTCCCTGAACCAGTGTAGACTGGATTATGCAAGGAGGGCACCATCTGTGCCCTTCAAAGCATTTCCAGAGGCTCTGGGAGGCTACCCCTCCCGTGCCTGTAACACCTATTTCCAAAGGAAGAAGGTGTAACACCCCTCTCCCAAAGGAACCCCTTTGTTCTGCCTTCCTGGTCTTGAGCTGCTTGAGCAACAGGAGGGCAGAAACGTGTCTGAGAAGGCAGCAGGTGGTGCTGCCTGGAAAACCTCAGAAGCCTGTAATAGCAATACTGGGGTTCCTCTGAGGATCCCCCACAGTGCATGGAATCATACAACCAATGCTTGCAAAAGCCTTTGGGTATGATTCCAACATGTTTGATACACCACAGACATATTCGCAGTTACCATTGTGAAGCTGGTAATAGACGGTGACCTGTGTCCAGTGCACACGTAAAATGGCATCCCCACACTCACGAAGTCTGGGAAAATGGTCCTAGAGGTTGTGGGGGCACCTCTGCTAGTGCAGGGGTGCCCTCACACCCAGGTACTCTGCACCCTGCCTTCAGGGCTGGAAGGCCAGCAAAAGGGGTGACTTATAAGTGACCTGGTGCAGTGTAAATGGCAGTGAAAGGGTGTGTGCACCCTTTCACACAGGCTGCAATGGAAGTCCTTTGGAAGCCTTTGCATGGGCGCCCGATGGGTAGCAAAATATATTCTGCAGCCCATAGGGATCCTATGGAACCCCAGTGCCTTGGGTCCATGGTACCATATACTAGGCACTTATAAGGAGGCACAGTATGCCAATAGTGTGTGGAATACTGGATTACCAGTATCCTATAACCATAATTTAAGGGAGAGAGCATAACTACTGAGGTCCTGATTAGCAGGATCCAAGAAGACACAGTCAAACACACTGACAAACAGGCCAAAAGTGGGGGTAACCATGCTAGAAAGAGGCTCCTTTCCTACATCCACCACCTTCCTCAGTAAGCAACTATTTCAGGGCAACTCCATAACATGTGGTAGAATTCTGCTTCCACCTCTTGGCATCTCAGGCATGCATTATTTGTTTGCGCACAATATCGGTTTAACCTTCCGGGGTGAGGTATGCTCTATGTAGCACATATAAGTTATTTACCTTGAATCTTACATTCTTAGTACCTTTAGCTATGTTAAACCGTATGGTCTTCCAATCCTTCTCGCTTATGTCCTGCCCCAGGTACACCTCTCACATACCATTCAGGGGCAGCTGCTGGGTCTGGATTTCTCTCCAATAGAGGTAGTGACTAGTTTGTGTGCTCCCATGGCCGTGAGGATGTACTGAAAGTAGGCAGTCTCCAGGGTTTCTGTCAGTCCCAATCCCCAGTGCTTGCAAATAGCCCTTGTAATCCCTCAATGCAGAAGAAAATGTCCCCGGGATAGTTCATATCGGAGTTGTAATTGATCAAAGGGCAAAAATACCCCTTCGTCATAGAGGTCTCCCATGGTGGTTATTCACCATTCCTGTCATGTTGCAACTCCCCACCACCATCCTCCATGAAGCAGCTCCTTGAGGAAGAGCAGCAGCAGGTCCAGTGCGTAGCGGACTCTAATTTGCGCCTTTCGGAGGCCACAATGCCAGCATCGGCACATTACTTTAAATTCAATGGTCTCTCCTGCACTCATCAGGGTAAGGCCAAGCAGCAGCCATCAGCCAGGGCATTTCAGGAGGCATAAGCCACTGCTCTCCTCCCTGTCTTTGGGCACTTGCCACCCATTGTGTGAGCCAATAGAATTGTGCCAACAAATAGGTTTCCAAATCAGGGACCACCAGACCTCCCTCCGTTGTTTGCCACTGCATGGTAGCAAGTGCCACCCTGCCCTGGCACCATATAAACTCAGTAACAATCTTACTGCTGTCATCAAAATAGGAGACTGGTATACAAACTGGGAGGGTAGAGAAGAAGTAGAGCAGTTGGGATAGCAACACCATCTTCAGGAGTGTTACTATCTGCAAATCATAGTGGCAGCTTTGCCCAAAAGGAAGTATTGGTGCAAAGAGATCCCGTCACCCTGCCCATGTTTCCCCTTAGCAATTAGTCAGGGTAGGTGTGATAAATACAGACTCCAAGATACTGAAAGGAGTCAGGGTCCCATAACAGAGTGCCTAGGATTGCTGGAAGCTGCTTGGAATGGCAAACCAAGAATAGGCCTGATTTAAGCCAGTTCACCTTCAGTCCTGACAAGGAACCATATTGATCCAACAATAGGAGGTCGCTGGCAAAAAATGCTATATGGTGGGTGTTCCCTCTTTTTATCAGGCCTCGATAAATAATGCAGGTCCAGGCCCAGCAGGCCAAAGGCTCCATCACCAAGGTGAAGAGCAGGAGCGAGAGAGGGCAACCCTGCCTGGTCCCACCTCCCAGCTCTCTGAAATCAGGCAACCCATACAAACTCTGGCCGTCGGGCCGGAGTACAGAAGGCACATCCAGGCCAAGAAGCCCTCTCCTAGGCTCATCCTCATCATCACTTCATAGAGAAAGTGCCACTCTAGGCTATCATAGTCCTTTTCAATGTTGATAGCCAGAACTGCTGCTCTATCGTCCTCCGTCGGATCCGCCTCCAGGACCATGCACAATCTCCTTATGTTATGTTCCATACTTCAGCCCGGGATAAAGTCCACCTGGTCTCCATTAATAAGATCCAACATATGCAGCAGAAGGCGTCTGGCTAAAATCCTGCTCAGAATTTAACATGGAGAGCGGTCTGTAAGTTCTTTCATCGTGTGGCTGTTTTCCTGGCTTTAGCAGGGGAATTCTAAGAGCCTCCCTGGTGGACTGCGGTACAAGTTGCTGGCCATATTATACACCTCAGAATATGTGGCATAAAATTCAATGTGGAGCCCGTCCGCCACAGGCACTTTATTCCGGGCCATGCCTTTTATGGCCACGGTAATCTCCTGGATTGAAATAGCCTCCCCCTAGTGCAGTCAGCTCTCCCGCAACAGTCAGAAGGCGAAGATGTCCCAAGAACTCAGACAGGCTCGACGCCGTGAGATCTAGGATTCCACTGTACAGTTTGACATAGTAGTCACGGAATTCCCAGGTAATATCTTCTTGCCTGTAGAGCTGGTCGCCGGCATCTGTGACCAGCTCCACAACTGTCGACCCCCATTTAGTTGGTCTCGACAGCCATGCTAGAAGCATGCCATACCGGTCTCGCTTGGGGGAAAGTACCCTCTTTCTGGCATGGTTAACCCCACTATTTGCCTGCTGTCAGTGTGTTTTTGACTGTGTTCACTGGGATCCTGCTAACCAGGATGCCAGTGACTGTGCTCTCGCCCTCCAAACTTGGTTGCTTGGACTATAAATACCCTACATTTGGCATACTGGTGCCCCTTGATAAGTCTCTAGTATATGGTACCCAGGGTATTGGGGCACCAGGGTTCCCCCATGGGCTGCAACATGTATTATGCCACCCATGGGGAGCCCATGCAAAGTATCTGCAGGCCTGCTATTGCAGCCTGCATGAAAAGGTGCACGCACCCTTTTCACTACAGGTCATTGCAAGCTACCCCTATGGTAGGACCTCCTAGCTCAGAGGGCAGGATGCAGGTATCTGTGTGTGAGGGCACCCCTGTATGCGCAGAAGTGCCACCACGAACTGCAGCTCCATTTTCATGGATTTCGTAAGTGCAGTTAATACATGTGCTGGACATAGGTCACTAACTATGTCCATCTACATAATAGTAACTCTGAACCTGGACATGTTTGGTATCAAACATGTCAGAATCATACCCCAATAATGTTGCTAGTATTGGAAGTATGATTCCATGCACTCTGGGGGCTCCATAGAGCAACCCCAGCATTGCTCCTACTAGCTATCTGAGGTTTTCTGGGTAGCCCAACCTGCTGCCACCCTTCAGATGGGTTTCTGCCCTCCTGCTGCTTGAACAGCTCAAGTCCAGGAAGGCAGAACAAACAATTTCCATTGGGAGAGGGAGACAACGCCTTCTCCCTTTGGAAATAGGTATTCCATGGCTTGGGAGGGGTAGCCTCCCCAAGCCACTGGTATGCTTTGAAGTGCACATATGGTGCCCTCTTTGCATAAACCAGCCTGTACCAGTTCAGGGACCTCCAGTCCCTGCTCTGGCGCGAAACTGGACAGTGGAAAGGGGAGTGATTACTCCCCTGCCCATCACCAGCCCAGGGGTGGTGCCAAGAGATACTACAGAGGGCTCCTTGATTCTGCCATCTTGAAACCAAGGTGGTCAGAGGCCTCTGGGATTATCTGAGTGGCCAGGTCAGTTAGGTGACAGCAGAGCACCCTCCTGATGGGTGGTCAGCTGGCTAGGGGACCAATACCCCTTCCAGGGCTAATTAGGGTCTCCCTCTTGGGTGGGTCCTCAGATTCAACGAGCAAGACTCCAGCAGGATTCTGCACAGTTTACTTCGACTTCCGGCCACTGGAACTACAACTGGCCTCCACAGCAGGCTACAAGCTACAGGTGCAGCGACAACTTCGTCCTGCAACATTGTTTCTCTGGCTCCTTCCAGTAACTGCAACATTTCCCTGGCTATGCATCCTCTGAGGGCACCAAGTCTTCAGCCTGCACACGAAGCAAGAAGGAATCTCCATTGGAGTGAAGGAGTCACTCCCTGCATCCGCAGGCACCAACTGCAACGATGACCGGCTGCACAGATTGTAGCAAAGTACCATCTTGCCTGGCATGTTACCCCCATTTTTACTTGTGTGTCAGTTTGTTTTTGCCTGTCTCACTGGGATCCTGCTAGCCAGGACCCCAGTGTTCATAGTTCTTGACTGAATGTGTTCCCTGTGTGGTGCCTAACTGTCACTGAGGCTCTGCTAACCAGAACCTCAGTGCTTATGCTCTCTCTGTCTTTAAAATTGTCACTGCAGGCTAGTGACCATTTTTACCAATTCTGATTGGCACACTGGAACACCCTTATAATTCCCTAGTATATGGTACCTAGGTACCCAGAGTATTGGGGTTCCAGGAGATCCCTATGGGCTGCAGCATTTCTTTTGCCACCCATAGGGAGCTCAGACAATTCTTACACAGGACTGCCACTGCAGCCTGAGTGAAATAACGTCCTCGTTATGTCACAGCCATTTTACACTGCACTTAAGTAACTTATAAGTCACCTATATGTCTAACCCTCACTTGGTGAAGGTTAGATGCAAAGTTACTAAGTGTGAGGGCACCCTGGCACTAGCCAAGGTGCCCCCACATAGTTCAGGGCAATTTCTCCAGACTTTAAGAGTGCGGGGACACCGTTACACGCGTGCACTACATATAGGTCAATAACTATATGTAGCTTCACAATGGTAACTCCGAATATGGCCATGTAACATGTTTAAGATTGTGGAATTGTCCGCTCATGCCAAATTGGGTATTGGGGTGCCAATCCCATGCATCCCTGGGGCTCCAGCATCGACCCCGGGTACTGCCAAACCAGCTCTCCGGGGTTTTCACTGCAGCTACTGCTGCTGCCAACCCACAGACAGGCTTCTGCCCTCCTGGGGTCTGGGCAGCCAAGTCCCAGGAAGGCAGGACAAAGGATTTCCTTAGAGAGGGTGTTACACCCTCTCCCTTTGGAAATAGGTATTAAGGGCTGGGGAGGAGTAGATCACAGATGGTGCCCTCCTTGCATAATCCAGTCTACACTGGTTCAGGGACCCCCAGTCCCTGCTCTGGTGTGAAACTGGACAAAGGAAAGGAGAGTGGCCACTCTCCTGTCAATCACCACCCCAGGTGTGGTGCCCAGAGCTCCTCCAGTGTGTCCCAGACCTTTGCCATCTTGAATGCAGAGGTGTGAGGGCACAATGGAGGCCTCTGAGTGGCCAGTGCCAGCAGGTGACGTCAGAGACACCTCCTGATAGGTGCTTACCTGACTAGGTGGCCAATCCTCTTCTGAGGGCTATTTAGAGTGTCTCCTATGGGCTTCTCTTCAGGTAACAACTTGCAAGAATTCACCAGAGTTCCTCTGCATCTCTCTCTTTGACTTCTGCCAAGGATCGACCGCTGAATGCTCCAGGACACCTGCAAAACTGCAACAAAGTAGCAGGAAGTCTACCAGTGACATTGTAGTGCCTAATCCTGCTGGCTTTCTCGACTGTTTCCTGGTGGTGCACGCTCTGGGGGTTGTCTGCCTTGACCCTGCACTGGAAGCCAAGAATAAATCTCCTGTGGGTTGATGGAATCTTCCCCCTGCTAACACAGGCACCAAACTTCTGCTTCACCGGTCCTCTGGGTCCCCTCTCATCGTGACGAGCGTGGTCCCTGGAACACAGGAGCTAGATCCAAGTGACCCAGACAGTCCAGTGGTCCATCTGTCCAAATTTGGTAGAGATAAGTCCTTGCCTCCCCATTCCAGACAGTAATCCTGTGACCTGCGTGAACTGCAGATGTAAGGGCTTCTGTGCATTTTTGCATGGAAACCTTCGTGCACAGCACAGCCCAGGTCCCCAACACTCCGTCCTGCATTGCTCAACTCGCTGAGGTGACCACCAGCTTCGTCGGACCCTCCTTTGTAGTGTTGAGACTACTGCCATGCTCAGTTTTCTTGAACCTGTGTTCAAGTACTTCTGTGGGTGCTACCTGCTTCTGCATAGGCTCTCTGTATTGCTGAGCACCCCCCTCTGTCTCCTCCAAGGGGCGATCTCCTGGTCCTGCCTGGGCCCGGGCAGCACCCATTTTCTTCAACCACAACCTTTGCAGCTAGCAAGGCTTGTTTGCAGTCTTTCTGCGTGGAAACAACCCTACATCCTCCAGCACTCCGTGGGACATCATGTTTGCAAAAGGAGAAGTTCCTGGCATCTTCCGTTGGTGCAGAATCTTCAACTTCTTTCACCCTTAGGCAGCCAGTTTGCACTGTCATCCGGGGTTTATTGGGCTTCTGCCCCCCTGGACACTTGCGTGACTCTTGGACTTGGTCCCCTTCCTTTACAGGTCCTCAGGTACAGGAATCCATCTTCAGTGCTTTGCAGTCTGTTGTGAACTTTACAGAATGTTCTATCACAACTTTAGTGTGTTTCTGGAGAAGTAGGGTAACTTTACTCCTACTTTTCAGGGTCTTGGGTGGGGTATCTTGGACACACTTAGTGTTTTCTTACAGTCTCAGTGACCCTCTACACATTACCCTAGGCCTGGGGTCCCTAAGTGGTTCGCATTCCATTTTTTTTAGTATATGGTTTGTGTTGCCCCTAGGCCTATTGCATCCTATTGTATTCTACAGTGTTTGCACTACTTTTCTAACTGTTTACTTACCTGATTTTAATCTGTGTGTATATTTTGTGTATTTTACTTACCTCCTAAGGGAGTATATCCTCTGAGGTATTTTTGGCACATTGTCACTAAAATAAAGTACCTTTATTTTTAGTAACTCTGAGTATTGTGATTCTTATGATATAGTGCTATATGATATAAGTGGTAAAGTAGGAGTTTGCATGTCTTCTAGTTCAGCCTAAGCTGCTTTGCTATAGCTACCTGTATCAGCCTAAGCTGCTAGAACACTACTAATCTACTAATAAGGAATACCTGGACCTGGCACAAGGTGTAAGTACCATCAGGTACCCACTATAAGCCAGGCCAGCCTCCTACATAGATCTCCTCTCATATTGATCTGCATGGATCCTGCATCACGGGTAGTGGTATGGAGTTGTCCCTTGGTCCTCTCTGCCAGCTGTCCAACTTTGGTGGAGCTAAGTCCTTGCCTTCTCACACAGGAAAGTACCACCATGCACCACGTCTCATGCAGCTATCAAGGCTTGTTGGTATCTCCTCCAAGGGATCTTCAGGCTCCATATAGCCAGAGGCCCTGGCACTCTTCATGCAATGTGTGTGAGTGCTATGTGACTACAGTGGTATTGCATAAGCTTTGCATGTCTCCAAGATAAGCCTTAGCTGCTCATCCACAGCTACCTAGCCTGGCTTCTAGACACTGCCTACACTTCACTACTAAGGGGATACCTGTACCTGCTATAATGTGACAGTACCAGAGGTACTCACCATACCCAAGGCAAGCTTCATACACTCTGCATGAGCTCAGGCCATATAGTTGCGATAGTCAAAGCAATGCAACCTTTCCACTTTCAGTGCCACCTCCTCCCGCGCCTCCAGGAGCTCCTGTTGGACCTCCGCACACCCCAGATGTCTTTATTTCAGCTGTCCTGAGAAAATCTTTTGCCTCCAAGGTCTCCCCAAACAGCGTGCGTCGGATCCCCAGTGACTTGAAAATGCAATGCCTTCTGAGCACCACCTTAAGGGCGTCCCCCATTTAGACAGGAGGGAAGTAGCAGTTCTGGCATTCATGTCAAAATAATGTTGCACATCTGTGTCTATGTGGTCCCGAAAGACCTGGTCGTTCAGGGACTCCATTCAGAGGCGACAAGTGGGTATCACCGGATGCTCTCTTGTCCATTGCAATCACATCAGCAAGGGGTTGTTGTTGTAAATTGTGCAAGGCAAATATTCTGTGATGGCCACTCTTGTATATCAGCCGTGCACAAAAAGGAGTCCAGCCGCTTATGAAGGTGGTGGAAATTAGTGAAGGAGTAATCCCTCTTGTACGTGTGCTAGCGTCTCCATGAGTTAAATAGCCCCAATTCCTGCTGCCAGCGCTGCAAGTGTTTCTCGTAGAGGGGGGGTGGGAGCAATCCAGCTCCAAGTCCAAGACACAGTTATAGTCTCCGGGCTATTTCACAAGAGAGCTCATCGAAAAACTTTGCCTGCCCCATACTGCTCAATGCTACATCGTGCCCATCCAGGCACCCAAATACTAGCAGATATCTCCCCTTGGGATCTACAATCTGCCCAGTGTGCTGGAACGGAACTCGTGCCCTAACTGACGCGCACAAAAGCTGAGTAAATTGTATAAAGAGGTCATTTGCCATGTGCGGCGTAATTTTGGGAAGGTCCTCAACCGTCAGTCTGTCCAGGCAGGCAGCACTAGAGGCACTGGAGCGCCAGGAGCTCTCCCCAAACAACTGAGGGGGTGATGTCTGCTCACCTCTGCTCAGCATCGCCACTTCCTGTATCACCTGCTGCTGTGCTCTCTGTGCCTCCTCTCCTGCTGGAGTCAGCATGCCCCTCGCCGGTCCATGCCGCTTTCTCTTTTTTGTCAAGGTTTTCGCTTTCTCGACTGGGTCCTGCATGTGCATCCAACCAGCTCCATACCCCCCGAGACATGTGGAAAAATTGTGAGCCCTCTGGCGTGACCACTTGCAGGTGCGCCAGAAAGAGCATAGCACATTGGATGCCCAGTTGTCGCTGGGGATGCTTGGCTGCCACGAACGATGCGCGCTATTTTTGGACAGCCCTGGTGAAGTTCGGAAATGTCATTACTCTCTGGCTGTCTATGTGGATATCACCTTTCGTTCGAGCGTAACTAGTATGTGGTCATGGTCCTTGTAGTGAAGCAGCTTTGCTTCTTCATGTATCCTTTTTTCTAGGAACGACAAGGGGTCCCTTCTCTCCACTTGCTCAGGTATGCCAACAATCCAAATATTATTTCTACTGGATCTATTCTCCCCATCTTCTGCTCTGCTCTCCAAAACCTGTGCCTTGGCCTCCAGCGCAGCCATCTTAGGCTGCATTTCCGCCACGTCCGGGTGAAGGTCAGAAAGCATTCTCTCAGTGGTGGTCACCCTTTCGGCTAAGCACCTGTTATTGTCACGCAGAAGACCTAGGTCAGCACTCTGCCTCAATGTTTGTTTCTAAGACTTCTCTCGTGGTCGTAACTGCTTGTAGTATGTCTTGCAGGGTAGGACCAGGAGGCTCCTCCTTCAGGGGCACCATGGTTCCGGTCAGGGGCTCCAGGACCCCGGACTCCAGGTCTCCTTCTCACTTCCTAGACACCTTCCCCATTGGGCACAATAGAAGCCCAAGCAAGCAGTCCGACGGGGGTAAGGCAATTCCCATCCACAGGCCACCCACCTGAAGGTCAGCTCCTCACAGGACTGGCCCCCGAATGCCAGCCCAGACAGGCTCCCAACTGGATAGTACACCACACATCTGCCACTGTAGCTTGAGCCAATGCCTGGGGGCCACACACAAGTATCCTTCTCAGTGCATCAGTCCCAGGACATCAGGCCACATCTGTCTGCGCTGATCTCAGGAACTGTCCACTCCTGTGAAAGGTCTACTGGTCCCCAGGGAAGGAGGGGCACCGCTCCACCCATCTCTATCACCAGCACGCTGTGGTTATCTGGCGCTGCAGCCACATCATATGCTTGATCTGTGCAGGGCCTGAGCAGGCCCCCAGCTCCCCTCATCACGAGCAAGGTCCCACTGCCCCCGCTCAAAACCAGGGGCCCTCCTGCCAATGTTTTTGGCACAGCGCTCTTCGGAGTTCACTCCCGGCTAGCTGGTGCCCACCTGTTACATGCTGGACCAAGAGGCACTGCAGCAGTTTTCCCCCCTCATGCAGTGACTGGGCCTAGGGCCCATCTGTCTCCTGGCCCCCAGAGCACACCAGCGCCGCCTTGTGATCTCTCACTGCATGGTAGATGGGAGGGTTGCAGCCCTCTTGCAGCACTCGGTCCTTTTAAGAATTGGGCCCCTAATTAGGTCTGAAATTAACCAAGACCTTTTGCTATTAATAAAAATCTCTCTCTCTATGTATCTATCCATCCATCCATCTGATTGTCTGTCAGCTGGCTTAATTGGGAGTGACATTCTGCTCTTTTACAAGCAGCATATCTGTACACAGTTTTGTGCGGTGCGAGGGACTACTGAGCAACGTGCACTTTTTGAGACCAAATATTTACTCTTTTTGACAATGTCTGTTATAGTGTGGACCTGGCAGCTCCCACTGCCATTTTACAAAAACCATGCCAAAACAAGACATACATTGACAAAACCAAATAGCTGGCCACCAATGTCAAACTTGCTGGCGTCGCCAATGCTGGTTTATTTTCACATTTCCCATAATCTTGTTAAAATGGATTGAAAGAAATGGTAACTAACATTTCAGTTTAGCAAAACTTTTTTTTTTCTTAGTTGCATTTTTGTGAATATTTTATGTTGAAAGCAAAAAAAAGAAAAAAAAAATCAAACTTGCTTTGAAGCTTCTTCAAAAAATTTCAGCTGATCAGGGAGCATTATATGTAGCTTCATATTGTTAAACTTTCCAAAATCTTTACACATTTTTTATAATGGAATCACTCTATGTAGTGTAGTTCAAAGTAAAATTTCGTAAGAGCGCTCACCCCAATATTAAAGTCTTTGCATTAATGAACCATAAATAGAAGTTTGAACAGCATTAATATCTGGACACAAATATCATAATTGCAGACAATGCCTTTTTCTGATCTATGATGTGGTACTGTAAACTGGCAGAAAATGTTCATGCTGGAGAGGGTTGAGCCTACTTGTCCTAAGGACAAAATAAACATGAAAACTTGTTGTCCTGGACCCTAAGCAGTATGTCCTGGACGTCGGGCTATAGGAATCCCACACCCTGATATTTTATAACACAAAATTGAATGAAATTGATAAAAACCTAATCAGTAGAACCGAAGGTGGGTGTTTTTAAAATGGAAGGTATTAATAGCGCCTTAGAGGCACAAAGTACCAATTGCACATATCTGGCTACGTCGGCCCGGGACAAAGTCATGAGTTCATGCTGACCCCAATGGAGTGTTGGTCAGGTAGGACATGAATTGCAGCCACTGGGAAGTTGCAGCTTTTGTCCTAGGTGTGGGAGTTGCGTAGTGCTGCAATACAACTCACTCCCACAGACTCAAGCATAGAGGACCAGGTCAGGTCCAATTGAGTATGGTCAGCTGGAAGGAAGGAAAGGCCTATGGAATTTTGTTGTGTCCTTGTAACTCAAACAGGAGGCCAGCCAAACAATCATTGGAGGCACTTGCGGGGTCCTGCGTTCAAGGCAATCCAGTCTAGTCTTCCTTCATCAGTCAGCAGGGCAGTCTTTCTTAATCTTCTCAGGTGCAGGGGTGTTCTGATGAGAGGTTCTCGCTTTGTCATTTTTATGCCAGCGCCAGCCTGTGGGTGGGGGACACTGCCTCTGTCTAACCCTAAACTGGTTCTGGTCAGTTCTTCCCTTTCCCCTGGGTCTGGCACTAGCCACGCTAGTGAAACAAAAGACAGGCACACCCAGGTGTAAGCTGCATTCACCACTGATAGTGCAGGCATCTTCTGAAGGTAGGAACAGGCTGGGTGCAGCCCTCATCACACCAATTGAAGCTCAGGAAGGGGCTGGGTAAACCCCCAGGGTGACCTGCTCAGGCAAGGGAGGAACTTGTTTCTCCCCCACACTCAAGGCACTTTTCACTCATGTCTGGGATGAACACACAAAACCACAGGACAGTCATTAACATCCATGTGACACTAGCAGAAAGGCACATTTGGTTCAGGCAGGAAAATTCCAATTTCTTTTTTTTTTATATATATAAACGTGGCACTTTCAAAATAGTAATTTAAAATCAAACTTAACCATTAAAGAGGATTTTAAATTCAACCAGAATCAGTTTAGTAAGGGCTTATCTAGCTGTTTTCAAACTCGTTATCACTGATTAAATGTAATAAGGTAACCCAATGTCAGTCTACACGCAAGCTAGCCTTACTGTAGTGAAAAACTTCCAGTACATTTAAATATGAAATATACATAGCCTACCTTTTAAATACCATGCACCCTGTTCTGTGAGGTGTTTGGCCATACCTTAGGGGTGATTTATAAATACAAGCATTTGCAATGCAATAGGTCATGCATTGCTGGTGTTAGAGCTATTGACATTGTAAATGCATAACTAGACTTTTCTTGCCACATAAATTAGTAACCCTGGCCAAATAATTCCAGTGGCCCTGCATATTACTAAAGCACTTTCCATGACCTTCCTCCTCTATCTACAGCAAAAATGAAAATATTGCCATTATTCTTTTTTTTTTATATTGTTAGTTTGACCCCGCACCCCCCCCAACCTATTGTGGGGACCCACAGATGAACTAACAAGAAGAGCATGTTGTGCAGAGAGCTATGGGGCAAAAATGTTTTGCAAAAGCAATGCCCCTCAAAGCATTATGGGGGCGAGTTTCCAAGTGCAGCGAATATTATATCTTGACTGTAATGCTCAGAACAGCCCATAGAGAGCACCACTATAAAATAATATTTGTAAGAAAAATGGGCATGTAACCATATAGTTAGTCCTTAGAGAGCATAACCACATGAAAACAGAAAGGCAGAATGTAATGCAGTGTAAGGAGATATTTAGTCCCTAGAGGGCATAGAGCCTTACACATTTGCAGGCCTACTAGAATAATATTACAAACAAGGCCCTTAAAACACAAACTACTCCCAGCTGTAAAGTAAAAGTCCCAGCCATGAGAGAACTTAAAAAGACACTGATTAGTGGGAGTCGTTATTTTGGGTCCCCAGCCCCAACCTAGTGTGGGGACCCAGAGATGACAGACAGAAAGTGTCACGCGCTGAACAGTTTGGTGGTGGTCCCATTGCAGTAGGACCACCTCAGGCTGAGTTAGAGGGAAAAAAAATTAAAAAAAAGAAATGCCCTGCAAAGCATTATGGGGTGAGTTTCCCAAGTGCAGTGAATGTTATAGTATTGGTTCATCCACTGTGGCAGGAGAGCCGCTTTGAGGATTTCTAGGTTTTAAATGCTCCAGTTTGTATATTGTTCAACTGCTAAACTTGTATGTTAGCTTTACTCATGTAAAGCACTCCTCAGATCAAGGTTGCGCTATATGAAACCTCACTTAGTCATGTAAAGCGCTCCTCCAATCGAGTCTACGCTATATGAACCTCTAAAAACATTTGTGAATGAATGAAAAAAAATCCTCCAGCTTGCAGCCTTTGTCCACAGACATCACATAGCAACAGCTACATGCCCAAAACAAGAAAGAGCAACAGACAACATACGGCCCTGCAGTTCCCTCTTCTAGGGATGTATGAGTAAATTAAATGTCCGACATAGGTTTATACCAATTTTACCATGTTTGGAAGGGGGGGCACAAGCACTTTACCATCGGTTAGCATGTGTAAAGTGCACAGAGTCCTAAAATTCAACACAACTGGTTCCGCAAAGAAAAAAAGTGTAGGGAAGGCATAAATCTGGGGAAATACCATGCAAAACATGGTCATTTTCAACATAAGGAGTTTACGTTGCTTATTTTTAGAAACAACCAATAGCTATTGAAAGAATCAGCTAAATTCTCTCGCAGCAACCCATAGAAGTGAAGGATCACAAATGATATTTGTATTCGGAAAATTGTATTCCTTATAAATCTTAATTAGCACACACCAAAGAACCAAGCATGAAAATTCCACATGAATATATATGGTGTGCTTTGAATAGAAAGATATTGGTCTATCATATAATTTCCCTAAATATTTTTCCTTGCAAAACATGGAATTCCAATTTACACAAAAAAATGGGTAACAAAAACTTTAAGCAAAGTAGAGAAAAAGAGCTGAAACATTTTGCGCTTTTATTTTTGGAGTAACGCTTAAGGACAGACTGACAGCTACCTTTTGGTCTAAACTTTACCCTCTAGTCTTGAAAAGGCCCCAGGCCTGTTCACCCCGATGAGGTGGAACATACACTTGCTGTATTTTTTAGTTATGAAAAACCTAAAATAGACAATGTCAAATCATTGTGACTTATAGTGAATCTCTGTTCTACTCTAATGAATGTGATGACTTTTACTGCTAAATGTTCTATATATTTAAGGAAAGGTTTGACAAAATGTAGGACTTGGCATTACTTTATTAGTATATAAATATCCCCATATCTTCTAGTAATTTTGATTACTTACACTGATGGCGGGGATCATGTCCTCAAGGAGATATTTACACACTTTTTAATCAATACAGCATCATTAGAACACTTGGATCTTAAGACCCTTCTTTCCCCCAAATCACCTTAAGAAATCAGCATTGCACTTTACCTATAAATACCTTTGTTATCAGGACGCTGAAATATTTAGTTTCATAAAGGTCTATCATGCCCAACATTCATTGGGAAGAATCTCGGAACATTGTGACTATCTAAAGAGACAGACTGAGCCAAAACCTACAAAGTCCATGGTTCTTCTGTCCCACAACAGCAATAAGCTGATTGACAGGTTAAATGAGGTGCGGAGTACTATATCCACCATACACAATGAAAATACCTTCTGAGCTTCATGGCACCTCAACGCACTAATTTCAGTTATCTCAAGAGCAGTTAGTCTGGAAAGAAAAACAAGTGTTTCTTTGAGAACCACACATCAAATATGTACCCTGTGTGCTCAGGACAAACAGTACTGCGAAGAAGTGTACTATGCAAGTAACATAGTAGCAGTACTCTGCATGAATCTAGGCAACACGTCTACTACCCAATCAACTAGCTTCATATCACGGCTAGACTGAAAACTCAAACTGTTCAAACAAGTACCATGCTTCAAGAAACCACAACTAGAATGGGCCATGGAGTGCATGGTTAGGTCATTCCAGCCTATTCTGTTCTGAAAGCAACCACTAACTTGCAGCCTACCAAGAAAATTCCAGAGTGGCAGAACCACCAGTATGGATCCTATTCGAATTTGATCAAATAACTGTTTTGAGGGGATGCAGTGGGAGTGTGGTGTATGTTAAATAACCTGTGGCTCCCAACAGTATGACTTCTGTCAGGGTAACAGAATATTGTGCGCCTCACAAACTAACTGGCTGATGCATATCTTTAACAAAATTATTTTTAAAAGTGGCCTTATTGGTCAATTAGAATCCATCAAATTGTATTGCTGGTGGCCGACATACTACATCTCCCTTACTGGAAAGCCAATACCACTACAATCTGAATGATGAGTAAGGTGGCGTTGGGGATACAGAATAACTGGATGAATCCGTGTCGAGTTATGAATGAAGTGTACATTGTTGGCTCCTGCAAACTGTTCTGGTCATGAGAAAGAATAAAATGTGTACCTTTAGATTTGAAGCAGGGATTTTTAGGCACGCAACATTTTGCAAAGTTCCTACTTTTTTAGAATTAAAGTAGATTACTGGTTTTCCTCTATCTTTGATAAGTAATCTGCCATTTATCAAGTTCATTTTAATCATGTAACGAGGAATGAACTCCATGCAAATTGCGTATTTGTGTCAAACCCATGCTGGAAAAAGTATGCAGATTTTTTCTTATGCAACACTGCACTCTGTGGAGCTTCATTTATGCACAACAATGCAGGGAACACTTTCCTGAGAACTATAACTTCTAAAGAACCATTTTAAGTCTGAATAAGGATATAAATGCCATATTGTGTAGCAAAATCCATGATTTTCGCATAGATAGCGTACACAAGTTTACAAGCTGTGCAGAGTTAGCCGCAGGAAGGCTGGAAAAAAAGCTTGGTCCACCCTCTTGAAGGACTCAAGTCCTTTAACCCTGTCCAAACAGTACCAGACAGAAAGATATGTAAACTCAACACAGACCAGTTGCAGCTGCTGTTTAAACCAAATACAATAGATTGCCACAGCTCATGGAATGCTCTCAGTGCAAATCATAGGACCGCACTTGAAAGTCTCACAGCACTTCAGAACCCGTACTATTCGAAGTTCTGTAATGGATTGACCCCTTTTAGCAAATGCCTGTAGGTCTTCAGATTTTGCTAATACTATCATAATATGGAATATAATTTCAGCCACCCCTTAATGGGCAAAACAACGTTAAATTTGCAGTGCATTTTATGACGGCTCAATAAACAGAGGTTCTCTGGATTGGCGAGATTCCACTTCCCAAAAAAAAAAAAAAAAAAAAAAAAAAAAAAAAACAGAATGCCGCTGAGGGACCGTAACCTACAGGTATATCAATGTACCACAATGGCTGTAGTATCCTAGATGTCATGGGCTCTACCTATGAGCTCGCTTTCCTATCTTCTCTCCCAACAATATTTTTCTACTACCATGATAAAATATATTTCAGTATTTAATGCTTCCCCCCAAAAATAAATCATAGGTAGTATCTTGGGCTATGAGTGAACAATTAAATGTCTTCAGTAATGTAGTTAGCCTACCTTTGGGGGCTCTTCATAAACGACGTCAAGAGTTTGAAAGACTTCGGTTGGCCCTTTACTGTGCAACAAGGAAAAAAAATGAAAATTAGTTTACAAGTTAAATTAGGCAGAACAATCACAAACATTTGATGATAAATATGTAAAAATATGGAAGTTTTTTTTTTTTTTTTACTGCAAATACACAGCAAAACATGACGGAGTTCTTTGTACCATGCAAGGGAAAATAAAATCAGTACCAATGCAAATGAATTACATCTAAGCCACTACATCGCAGATCCATTTAAAAAAAATCAAATCCCGAGCTGCTACCTTTTTCAAAAGTGTATACATCTATGGCTAATCTTCAAACAGTGACTCCACGCCATAAAGAGCGGAAAACGGGGAGGTATGTTGGCAGTATCGGAGGTCAGATCACCCTTGATTTAGTTAGACCAGTGCTTAATTTGTAAATTAAAACGTGTCGGTGCCCAAAGCCCTCCTCTTAAACACGGAGCTGTTGCAATTAAACGTGGGAGCACGCAATACTGAGGCAGCGTAATGCTGAAGCCATCTCGGGCCTCTTCAGTCCATTTAAAGCCACTCCCTGCGCCTTCAGGTTTCTCTTGCAGCTTTCTGCTTTCTCCCTTTGGGACGTTTATTCGTTTTTCCCTTCCTTCGTCTTTCCCACATGTGTCTTTTGCTCGCAGACAAATGCTTGAGGCAGAAGAATAAGCCCCAGCCCTCAAAAATAAGTGCTGGTGCTCAGTACCAGAAACAACAAGCACAAATTAAGCACTGAGTTAGACTCAACGTAGTGGCGGCACTACCGATTATAAATGAATAAAAGAAATGCCATCTTACCTTGGTGAAGTGGGCAAAAAGTGACTCGTCATGTAGTGAAAGTAATAAAATATCATCTCAACCAAAAGTTTTAAAAGAGGTTTCATAATAAAGGAAACCAGTGACTGTCCTCAGAGCAACAAGGCGCTGATTCAGACAGTGATTGTGGTCCTGAAAAGAGGGGGAGGAAATGTACTTAGGAAACATGGATACCTCCAAATGAAACAGATTGCGACCACACAGCCCTCTCAAACTATTAAGTTCTCCAAATTATAACCAAGTTAGCATGGAGACCTGTATTTCTTAGCATCTAGGTTGACTTTAATAAATCCATAGATGCACACACACCTCGGTCCGCAGCATTACAAGACAGCAACTAAGATGCATAGTCATACAGTGGAAGCAAATGAAACTGACAACACCGGGGTAATGTGTTCGAGTTTCCTGCCACACATCACTATCCTGCTATTATTCATCAGGGATCATTGACTTTAGCACTCACTGAAGATGTATTTGTCAACACCAAAACACAACTTCAAATTCAGGCAGAGATACCTCAGTCTTTCACTCTTCCATAGGTGAGAAATGGAGTACAAATCATTCAGGTAATAGTAGAAGCTGTAATTTACAGTAATTAGGGCGCCAGAGGCTAAAGCGACTAGCAGCGGGACGCCAGTCTCTTTTTTTCCTGAGTCAATCATTATGTGCATTCCCGCCATCGCAACTGTGGTGGGTAAGCCTCTGCACCGGAGTTGGCAGATTGGGGGGAATAAAAGGATGAAACCCACCTATGTGTAGCACTCCCCAATCTGGTACTAACTGCCTTCATGGCAATGGACACCTACAGAAAAAGTCACAGCAATCACAAACAGAAATGTGTCCATACAGGTGTGTCCCAATAATTACCCAATTAATCTGAAATTATAACCAAACAGTACACCCTATTGGAACCACTCAATCGTATTATAATGTAGCAATGTCACTACAATATGCTACATGTGGGTGCACACAGAATGTACTACCAAAATTAACTCTAATCTCCAAACATGGCAGAGATGTATGGAGGGCACTTGTCCCCTTGGTGTGAGCAATAAATTACAAACATTAGATGTCATCTAACTATAAAGTGCCAGGTTCCCTGTGTAATGCTTATGTGCATATTATGGACATATCAAAATAAACACACATGCATTCTCATATCACAATAACAGAAACATAATTTTGATGTATGCGTCCACTACCAACATGAATGATAGCACCAAAATTGACATGTCCAACACAAATGTACAATACTAATGCATGCATTATAAAATTCTCTTAAATATACAACCTGTGCTTGTCACTTACACAAGTAAAAGTGCATGGCACACACATTAGCAGAAATAAAATCATCAGCAAACAATTTGTAGCAATCATATAATAAGGCCAGGACAAAGTATTTTCAAAATAAAAATATTTTATATAAATGAGAAATTTCTCATAAGTAAAAATTGTACAAGGAAAAAAACATATTTGGAAGGGGTACCAAAATGTTTTGACGGAATGGTCTGAAGTTTGGGTGGGGTGGTCTGAGGTTTGCGAGGGGTGGTCTGGGTTGAAGAAGGGTTACAGGACGGGGCAAACATAAGGTCCTCCCAGAAGAAAGAGGTAGGGTGAGAGGGATGAAGTTTGGGTTGGGAGGTAGAGGGAGTGTCAGTTGCTGTTGTGCATGTGTCCGTTGATGATAGGAGGTGCCTAAGGGTCTGGTGTATATGGTGCATGTTTTGCTTTGTGTTTCTTACTGGGTGTCTGTTGTGTGGGTAAGTGTGGGCGTTGGTGTTTACTATGTGTTTGCATCTGTTGTGAAGGTGGTGTGTGTGCTGGTGCATGTGTGTATGGAGCTGGGTGTGGTGACTGTGCTCGTAGTGTGGAGGTGTTTGTATAGTGGTGGCTGCAGGTGTGCTGGTAATGAGTGTTGGTGTTTGGGTCGTGGTGGGTGTGGTGTGTGTGTGGGGGGGTATCCGCAAGTATGTGTTTGCTTCTTGTCAGTGTGAGGATTTGTTGCTTGTGACTGTTTGAGTGGGTGCATGTAAATATGTGCATTTGCTTTCAGTAGGACTGTGAAGAGGGATTTGGAATGGGGAAAGGGAGGGAGTTGGGGCACGAGGTTAAGGTGGGTGGGAGGTTGTGGTCAATCAGAAGGCCAGACCTTGGAATGACCAATGTATGCCAGACAGGGCACCATGAATGCCATTCAGGTAAGCCAGTATCTGATTATTTGGACGACCAAGCCCCTGGCTGGCATTCAATAGTGCAGTCTGGCCTACAGAGATAGTCCACAAAAAATTAACAGCCTCTTTATTGAGCACATCATAGGAGAGATGCCAGCAGCGAAAGTGACACCACCCCTTTTAGGGGAGTGGCTATGACTACTGGGAGTAAGAAACATGGAATGTGGGTAGCTGACAATGCAGATGGAGTGGTTGCACCAGGGTTTGCCACTACTAGGGACTGGTTGTCGGAGGCCACTGAAGAAGATGAGGCACTCGTGGCCTCCACACCAGTCCCCTCACTGGCACTGTGTCCCTCTGTGCTGGTTGCGTCTGCACCATTGCCACAGTGCCCAGCTTCTTCTCTGCTGACAGGGACACTATTACCTTCACCTTGCCCAGATGATGCCGTAAAAACAGATACAACAGTTTGAGGCAATCTGTGTAAATGGAGTTCAACATGAACTTTGCTCAGAAAACATTTGCAAAGTTTACAGATTACACCTGCTTCAAGGCACTCAAACTTGGTTTCTTTATCATCGGTACCTCATGCATGACGGAAGAAGTCCACAAACTATCTACTCACAGTCTGAAAATTCCTAGTGTATGCCTTTTGTCCCTTATCCACTTATTTCTCTGAATGACAAATTGCTTTGAATGCATTAGTAAACACACAGAACTGGTTACATTCCTAAACCACTGCAGTACAGATCAAAATATGTTCAACATATCCAAAACAGAAATGTCTTGGCCCGGATATTTACTCATCAAGATGAGATACAGCAACATCTATGTAATGGAACCTTCCATCTGTAATTGGCATTTCAAGTATCACTTTGTTCACCATCATTGCTTTCCCATCTGGACATAACTAAGGACATTTGCATATCATTTGGGCTATGTGTAACTCTGTCACCAATGTGTACACACTTCAGTCTGTTTCAATTAATACATTCTGGCATGAAAAGTCATGTTGATTGACAGACTGGCTCACATGCACTTTTGGGAAGGAATGAGGCTTCTGTCTACACGGAACTGATTTTTGCTATTGAAACATTTCTCAAACTGTTTTCAGATAAGGAATGTTGTCATTGTAAGCATGTTTGCAGTCCTTTTGGTGCAGCTGCTCATTTACATATTTTCACTGTACCAACTAACCAATGTAAAGCCTGAATCTGCCAATATCTCACAAGTGCTCACTATGCCATGTCACTAGTAATAGGCCCTACATTACCTCGTCACATCTGTGATGGATCATTGAACCTGACCCAATCGTCAAATGGGGCATGTTTGGTACAAATGTTCCTCATAACATGGAGAAAATGCAGGGACCCCTTTTTGCATGCTGCTATGTGCCTGCTCTAAATAGTATTTGGCTTGTGATGAGGAATCTAGTGACAAACCTCGGCACAAAATTATATTCCAAACACAGCATCAGACACCGTCTGAAAAACGTACACATCCAGAAACCCTCATCTGCGTTGGATGTGTCTCAACCATCATGTTGATGCCAAACTACACTGCTGTAAATAAGGTTAAACAATAAGACAAGGCTACATACAATACCTCACCCTCTTAATGCTGCTATTGGGCCCTCAACTGCCCAAGAAGCTCGGAGGAGGGCGACCACAAAGATGCAGGCCATTTGGGGAGTGGTGGGTCAGGCTGCAGGGCATGTGCTGGAGGGCCTGGCCGAGCTGGACTAGCGCTGACTTCCTGGTCCAGCGTAGGAGGTACTCCCACCTCTTCCTGCAATGCAGGCTGCACCGCTTGAAGAACCCTAGGGTCCACAGCTCCTTCATGATGGCCTCCCTGATGTCCTGCTTTTGACGGTCGTTGACCTATAAGGTTGAAAATAAATGACCACAAAAGAGGTTTTGAGTGATTCTGGTTGTTTTTAGTGCAGTCACACAATTTACTAGCAGCTCTCGCAAGCATTCCCAGAACATACAGTACAGATTGTCTACAAACATTTCAAAGTTCCTTAGAAACACTCATTTGCAGTGATCTGTAGAGAATCCTCATCATTTTTTCCTCATGTTTCCAATACAGGACACTAACTAAGGCATCTAAGGCAGGAATAGGGCACTTGTCGTGTAGTGAGACCCACTACAGATTAGTCCAACTCACCGTTAGCAGCTAAAGGCTAAACAACCTGTACATTATGTGCCCATATTCCCCCCCACACACACACAGCCTAACCTTCTAAGAGTCGGATACTATGGTTTGCACCACCTACAATGACTAAGGGCAGTCTGTGAGTGCTGCCATGTGTCAGTGAGAGCATGGTTTGGGGTGATATATGAACAAGTGTGTGTAGTAATGTTACATACTTTTATGGCTGGTTGTGAGCCTGTGTAATTTAGACTGGCAGCACAGACAATACCTTTCCTATATGAGGCACCATGACATGTTTAAAACAAAAGGTTATTGCAATTCCCTATTATACCTGCACATTCACTTGACAGAGCAGCAGACAACTCCAGAACTAAGAAAAATCTTTGATGTCAGATTTCTAGCATTTTGACCTGAGCTGTATGTTTTCAATTAAACTACTGGTACAGTGCCTTCTAGCCACTGGAAATAAGAGACCTGCATTTTGTCTCATTAAACCTGGAATTGTGAGCAACATGCCCTGAAAACAGCCAATTCTCACAGGTGAATTTTCACTTCAATGCAGGGACATTACTAATGTCCACAAACAACACCCTGTACCTAGCTAAATCATTCAATTCACTGCCCTCTGATCACAACACATCAGTCATGAACAAAAACAGACAAACAGCCTGTATACAGAGTGGTAACAAGTTACATTGGCAAACATTTCCCACTCAAACATGTACCTGTTCCTCTGGGTTCCCACACATCTGCTTGTACAGGGACAGGACCTCTTAGTTTAGGAGCTTCAGCTCTTCAGGGGAGAAGGCAGGGTCCTGGTCACCTTCTTTGCCCAGCATCCTGGGTTCCAGAGGTTGATAACAGCAGAAACAAATTAGGCGGTCCTGTTGGGTGCAGTGTCAGAGGCAAGTGAGCTTTTTTCCAATATGCTGTGTCCATGTACATGGCGGATGCTATTCAGGATGGATAGGGACACAGCCATTGGCTTTTGTGCATAGCCATTAAAGGCTTTCAGACCATTTCCAGACCTTGCCACCATGGAGGAAAGGGATGTTACTAAGAGGTTTCGGTAAAATAGACAAGCAATCCTGGATTTTGGTCAACAGATGGAGCCTGATCTCCCGCCTCACAATATGAATACTACAGCTATAACAGGAAAATAGTAACTCATGGCAGTACTTCCTTTTTCAGGCACTGGCTCTTTTCGACATTCTGTGGCAGTATCTGGAGACATGTTCCAACCAGCTTTCAGTGGTGTGCTAAAAAAGGTCCTTTCTTCAATGCTGAGACGCATCAACAGTTACATCCAGTTCCCTCAACAGGATTTGGCCATGGTGAAGGGAGAATTTTATGCTTTGGGTCACCTACCACATGTGGTTAGAGCAATAGATGGCAGGCATATTGCTTTGGTGCCACCTCACGCAAAGGAACATTCTATCAATGTGTAAAATTTATATATCTCAAGTGTGTGTGGCAGCTTTCCTGGGTCAACAAGATTCCTTTGTACTGCGGAACAGCACCATATCCCTGAAAGTGTCAACTTGGACCTGAGAAGCCTGGCTTGTTGGTAAGTACAATATGACTTGAGGATGATTTGCTTGATTCATAGTTTAGGAAGGTACAATGGCTTGATATGATGTTAATCTATTGATCGGTTGCTTCACAATATAGGACACTCGGGTTATCTTAACAGACCATGGTTGTTAGCAACTCTGAGGAATTAAACAAAGCATGGGGAATCCCCTTCAATGAGGCCCATCGAAGAACACGGAGGCATTTAATCTGGGTTTTAGGCTCCAGAGAGGCCAGGTTTAGGTGCCTGATCAAGCCCGGTGGAGCTTTCCTCTACTCACCTGATAAGGTGTGTTCGAAATCACAGTTGCCTGCTGCATGCTCCACACATCGCCCTGTGACAGAACATCCCAATAATTGCAGAGCATGGAGACCATGAAGAGCCACCAGGTGAGAATGTTGAAATGCCCAATGAAGATAATAGTGGTGAAGAAGAAGGAATTAACCTATGTCAAGATGTTATTGACGACTTAAGTGTAAGTTTTCCTTTACATATTGTAACCTCCTATGTCAAAACAAACTGTGAAATAGGGAGCATATCAGTCTGCAATGGTAATTTAGTAGGAATGGTCAGTTCAGGAAATTCCAAGGCAAAAATGTTGGTGAATCGTTTTTCCCTACATTTTTCTATTACTGTGTTTATTGACATAAATTAACTTTGCTTATGCTAAGAATGTGTGTCCTCCTAACTTGTCATTTGAGTCAAATTTAATATGTGAAATCCTGTTTCAGGGTCCGTCGGCATGTCATCTTCAATTGGACATTTCAAAGTTTTGACGTTTGCAGTGATATGTTGATGTTGGAAAGTACAAAGTGAGCATGGGTTGATTCTGGGACAGACACCCACTTCAGATGGACAGATCTTGTACAGAGACAGCTTGCACTGTGACTGAATAGAAGTTAAGGAAATTGCATCAGACCTGTTTTCTGTGTGATGTTTCCATCAAGGCAATATGTGCCACTTAACTTGCTCAACCCACAGCATACTGTTCTTCCTTCACACTGGCAAAATCTTCAGTTTTTGTTCAGTGGAAGGAGCGGTTGGTGTATCTCCTCATAGCTGATAGAACATTTCTTTAGCACATCACTGAATGGAGGTTGTGACATTGCACCAGATACTACCACAGTGTCCTGTAAAGGTCATGTGGCCTCAAACTGTTTCACTGACACAATGAAACTACTAGTGTTATTAATCTAGGATTCCTATTGTGAAGGCAGGATACATGGCTTTAGCTGAGATCATGCATCAATGATAGTTTGCCTTTTTAATTTTATTCAATGCAAAGTTCCCTTTCTTCCATCGTAACAAGGTTGCGGAGTGTCCAGCTCTAAATGGAACAGACTGTTGGGGTTATACATGGTTTGTGAAACTCAGCTCTAATTTTGTCTAGGGCTTTTTACATACATATGTATGTGACTAATAGATTGGGATTTTGTTTTGTTTGAATGAAATCGATAACGCATTACCGCTGTCATTTCTAATTTTCCTTTGCAAACTAATGTTCAAAAGATTTGGCAAAATTATGATGGAAGACAAACATGACAAAATGCCATAACATATGCAAAAAGAGTCTTGTAGTTTGTGTCTATATTACTTATTTGCATGATACAAAATAAATGAAAGGCGTTTCAAACAATGTGAAAATGAACTAATAATGGTCTATCATGGTGGATGAAAGTATAGTAGTACAGCCAAAAACGGTTTGATGTCTAATGCACAAAAAACAACTGTCCTCAAAAAAGGTAAATGTGTTCCTGAACTAGTCCACAGTGTAAATGGTAGACACACTGAAGGAAATTAGGATCTGCGTCTCTTGGAGATGGCAGAGGTCTTGCCATCCTCTCCTTCTGGTCAGGATGACTGTCCCGGCCAAGGAAGGGCGGGCACAGGTGCAAGCGCCTGATGTGGCAGAGCCTCCTTGTCAGTGACTGGCAGTGGTGTACTTGTCCCAGATGTAGAAGGACCACAGACAGGGGCAGATGGTATGGGAAAAGCCCTGCACATGTGGCGATACATGTTGAAAAGTGCCCCAGTCAAGGGAGCTCATTTTGTTATTGTTATTGAGTATTTCCCACATGAGCTCCATCTGCACCTCCTTGATCTCCTTGAGCTCAGTTACAACCTGGTCCATCAAGTCTTGGGACGGTTGTACTGCTCCCAAGTTACGGTCAATGATGGTCAGGCTGACAAAGATGCCAGTGGCCTCCCTGTGCTGGTGCACAAATTCCCTCCCAGGACCCCTACCCCCACTACCCTGTGCCATTAAAGCAGTGTGCCCCATCCCACTGAGCCCTGGCACTACTGGTGGCCATGTTTCAACAGCAGCCGGGAATGGGGGCACAAGATTGGTGTGTAGTTCTTCTTTACACAGGAAGTAGATGTATTCTGATGCGGAGATGTGGCTGCAGCTGAGGTGCGAGGGGTAGGTGTGGGCTGAGTGCAACTCACTGGAGCTGTCTGGCCAGATTGATCAGGTGGACCAAGTTACTCCCGATCAACAGACGTGCAGGACTTGAATCCTAACTGAAGGCTTGATCCAGGTCTGGAGTGGAGGTGTCTTGAGTGTCAGACGGTGGCCCACTGACCCGAGGGGCTGGGACTGATAAGAAAGCAGACAATATAAAATTAAAATCTGGTTTGTATCTCATATGTGTCTTTAGCTACAAACTGTGCAACCTAAAAAAGTAAAATCAGACTGATAGGATGGTTAGACCTTTGTGTGACTTCACTGTTCTACACATGAAGCCTGATTTACCAGATGCAACTCAAGGGATTATGTTATAGGTGTGTCCTGAAATGCAAAATGTTGTATCTGAATGGTACATTACACGTACCAGACATTCAACCCAACACAGTGGTGAGTAGATTAGAGTACTGGACTATCCCAAGGTATAGCAGGCTACAAAACATTGGAATCAATGTGGTTCAACGTAATAGTAAAACTGCCATTGTTCATCATATTGACAGCGCAAAGTAAATTATGTGTACATACTGTTTCAATTCAGCAGCCAACTCACATGGTAGGAAATCTTCGATTTAACCGACTATGAATTGTGAGCATTTACATCACTTCCATCTACCTATGAGAAGGTGTCAACACGCTTGAGATACACAAAAATTTATATTTACATCCATAGCAGGACATGGAGACTGTTAAACGTACCGGTTTTGAGATGTGTGCAAATATGGAAGTAAAGGAAGGCGGAGCAACATTACATTGTACTATTGTTTTGCAGAAAGAAAACAAGGTATCATAGTAGCTGTAGTCATCTGTAGACACCATAGGCAATACCTGTTTAAAAAGTAAGTTTCACATATCTATTTTAATTACTATAATGGAGATGAACACACATTTACAACATGTAAACACACCCATATGGGTATGATGTGAATAGGTGAAAATACCGCTTACAAGCACTATATACCTTCATGTGCAAATGTATGGAGTTTGGATTTCTTTTTGATAGAACAACATCCATTGATAGAAAGCAAGAGGTTAAGCAAATGCAAGGAATGATCTATTTGGAACAACACACAATCTGACTAAAAATTGCACATCGTTAAAAAGAGAGCTACAACCATGAAGCTTATTTTGTGGATTCAAGTGTAGATAGGTCTGTTTTGATTAGGGTGTTGAACCATTCTAAACATCTTACTTAAGGGCAGGACTTCATTTGTGATTGGTGAGACATTGCCAAGTGTAACTTACCAGTCTCCACTCCGGAGGGATTCCTGTCAAGCCTTCAGGATATAGGATCTGCAGATCCTCCTCCTCTCAAGGAAAGAGCTGTAATGGGTGGTTCGGAGAACCACCACCAGTCCTCTGGGGTCCAGGTGACGCTTGGGGGCCAGTGAACTCACCCCCCCCAACAGGTCGGTCCACCTCTTCCCAATCTCCTTGGTGCCCATGTCCGCTACAGAATTCACTCTCAACTATTCCAGACCACATTTGCCTTTTCTGAGATATATTTGTATTTTGTACTTCTGCTCTAAACAATTGGAGCTCTACTCCAATGATTTCATCCACCATGACAGAGAACTATCCCTCTGTGAAACAGGGTTTTCTGCTCCCTGCCATTCGGAGTTTTCTTTTTTTTAAATAATGCCCATAAAGATGTAATAGAATAAAAAAAAATAACAGACAGAAAAAAACCTGTATCCTGTGTGGCTGGTCCTGCTGAGAAAATTGTGTTTTGCAGTGTGATGGCAAAGGATCACGTCTGAAATGGAGTGTTTTTTATGGTGCCTTTTGCAGAGGTTCACAATTGTAAAATATACAACAGGTGTGGGCTGCTAGCAGCCACCCACAGCCACTATTATACTATACTATACATAACAGGTCCCACAAGGAACTCCTGTCGTCATGGTCCCGCCACTCATACACTCCCAGTATGACTGTGTGATCTAAATATGCTCTGCGGGATCCTGACAATGGTAGGCTACTCATCAGCATTGGGGTTCACAGAATCGGCTGTGGGATGCAGCTTGCGCAACGGAGTACACTCCTTTGTGGCAGTCTTCGTTCAGCCGCAATACATCTAAATATGGTGGGTGGAAAACCATCGACTTGATGGTCGTTTCGGGTTCACCACCTACACAGCTTGTTGGTAACACCATCAAGATCTAAATCAGGCCCCAAGTTTGGTGCTGGACATGCTGGTGAGAAAGGAGTTACAGGAACTCATACGGCACCACCAAAGTCTCCTCGAATGGCATCAGATGGAGTCAAATAAGACTTAATGGACCTGAAGCAGAGTGCTAAAATCAGCATGTAAAAAGAGGCATTATTTTCTTCTCGTTTTGTGAGTCTCTATTTGTTGTGTTCTACGTTCTGTTGCCTGTTACTTTCAACAATATATGTTTGCTGAGATCAATTACTAAGTTGCTGGAGAAGCAAATTAGTAAATTAGTCTCCAGCAGAAATTAGAGGCCATATTCTACAAAGTGCCCCAGAGGTGCAACGGGCATGTGCAACCACTTTGCACGCCCCGGAGCGCTTTGGTATTACAGAAAGGGCCACAGATGCTTCTACAGCCCTTTCTGTAATACAGGTACCACTGGCGCTATCACTAGAGGGTGTCCCTCATATGCATGGGGTTGTGGCCCGTGCAAATGAGGGAATCCCTTTGCCTCTGCGCCACATTATAGACGCAGACGGAGATGCGAAGATGTCAGGTGTCACACTGACAGTGCACCACTTAAAAGATGGCCACTGTCAGTGCGCCCCCCTGATGGCAGCCCTCTGTAGGTGAGAAAGTGGGTCCTAGGGACCACCCAGACATCCCTTTGCAGGCAGGTGTAGTCACTCACTGTCCCTGCCTGCAAGAGGATCTATACTCCCCCCCCCCCCCCTTTAAAAAAAAGTGCAAGTTGGTTCCTACCTGCACAGTGAAACAACAAGCGGCTGATTCAGAGCCACTTTGCTTTTCACTTTAAGGTGCTGCCCCAAGGCAACGCGAGTTTGCAGCTGCCTTGGGGGCAGGGCATTCTATGTAATAAGGCACGCTTTCTCTGTTTTCACCCAGCGCATCTGCTTTAAAGTGTGCCCTATGTCTAATAGGGCCTCAGGAGTTTGGGTATTTCAAGCATGTTTGTTGGCTTTTTGTATGATTGATTGTAGCGTAGGAAAGTAGTGATCTGGGATCTTGACGAAAGCCACTGACCCTAGTATGGGTGCCACCAGCTGAAACATGTCGACCTGACAGATGCAGGAGTAATAATCACTTCTTTGCATCCCCAATGGTTTTTAATCATCTTGTTGCCCTTCTACAAATTAAATAAATTTCCCTAGAAAGACAACTGAGACTTTACTTATACACTTTGGATCCCATATCCCCCTGCTCATCCCTAAGTACTCCCTGCCAACACAGGGAGTCTGACCGCCACTAGAGAATTCTTTGGCAAGTGTGGATGGGTGAAGATGATGCATGAAATCCTGGAGGTTGAGTGAGGCCATTCTTTACAACTACTTTGTAATTCTCCGGTCCTCTTTATGTCATGGGACATTTTAGGATTCCAGGGTCCTCAGTATATGGGTAATTCCTGTTTGGACTCTGTGTTAGCCCTCGTGTCATTTTACTTTTTTTGCGGCAAAGATACTATACAACTTCTCCACAGCATTTCTAGAAAACAGTTTGCTACCATTTGCTTTTCTTCCAGTTTGAGTACAACCTGGCAGCTGGAGCCTACATTTGCTTCCCAAATTGATATGACCATAACTTTAAATCTGTGTCCCCTTCATACTGATGGACAGGGGTGCAAGTCTTGGCATTTACATTTCCCAGTATTTCTCTATGCAGGCTGAGTGGCCCGACCCTAGCAATACATCAACGCGCACAAGAGCAGTAACACAAAAACTCAATAGTGACCAGTTGAACTGCGGCATCGGAAGAGCTACTCTAGTGCCTTCCTCCAATATCAATGGGGTTCAAATTAAGTTCAGAAACACCTTAGAGTCAGCAGTGCCAAATGATCTTGGAGGAATGAATACCCAGTGAACCTAATTTCCAGGATGTAGGGTATAGTACCCAATATCTACATAGTTTTTTTTCTAGGCACAGATGGCGCAACTATCAATTTGGAACCAGGAAATGATGTGCTTCCAGTGCTTAATTTGTGCTTGTTGAAGCCGGTGCCAAGCACCAGCACTTATTTTTTAGGTCCGGGGCTTATTATTTCGCCTCAAGCATTTGTTGCGATTAAAAGATACATATGGTAAAGACGGAGGAAGGGAAAAATGAAATAGCGTCACAAAGGGAGAAAGTAGAAAGCTACCGAGTCAGCGGAAAGGGCAGAGTGGCTTTATATGGATTGAAGAGGCCCGAGATGGCTTCAGGATTACGCCACCTCAGTATTCTGTGTTCCCGCATTCAATTGCAGCAGCCGCATGTTTAGGGAAGGACTTTGGGCACCGGCACGTTTTTATTTACAAATTAAGCACTGTATGCTTCTGTAGTAGAAGAATAGACTCAAGCACCCTTCAGAACAAGTCCGAAATGTAAAAGGCTGGTACTTAACCACACTAAACCTAAAACAGAGTTCTTTTAAAGATAATTAGCCCCTTCTCATGAGAATCTGAAAAAAGATAACTCACAGAAAAAGGGACCAAGCATAAAACAAGAGATTAGATCTAAAGAAGCTGTAACCACTGGGGTTGACAACACAGCATAAACACAGTTGTTAAAATCCAGGTGATTGAAAATTAATGTTAAAAGTACCTCGACAGCAGAATAAACTCAGTTTTTGGATTATTGGTTCTCTCATTAGAAGGAACAGGATTCACCATGAAATTATGAAACACTAACAAATCTGGGAGATTTTCTCCCTGAAATAAGGAAAGTGCTTTTGATCAAAGGTTCTCTAATCTGAGATTAACGGATGTCAGCCTCAACGTGGGAAATGAAGTATTAGTAAACAGAATGGTGGATTTTTAAAATAACCTAATTTATTATTGTTATTTAGCTGATATCAGTCTTTACATTTTCTTCCTGCACCTCCTGCTTCAGTCAGTTGAGAGCATAAAAACACCATGGAGCAGCAGGAAAGGTCACTTGCACCAACACAGGCTACATTCTATCAAGACATTTCCAAAGAGAAAACATCACAATGCAAATGCTGGCGAGGAGGAAAAAGAATCTTAGGGGTAACTTGTATGTGTTATTTATTCATTGTTGATAACTTTTGATGACTCTTAAGAACGTCTAATTTCAAAGAAAGTGCAACTTTTATTAGGTTAGTAAAGGAAATCGAAAAAAAAAAAACAGTTCTACCTTTGTTGCGTGCAGGAAAACAACTGTGGAATGGGTGAACATGTAAATCAGTGAAATGCTCTACATCATAAGGTGTGTTTCAGGAAGGATTGTCCCAATGAAAATTTCAATTGTCTCTAACAGAATCCCTGGATTAAGGTATGCAACAATTACAGTCACATGATATTACATGCTCTTCTACAGTATTTTATGTACTGGGAAAAACTTACATCAAATGTTTCAACAAGCAGAAGAAAGATTAAGTTTAGAGAAAGATATTACAGATTATTACAAACCATCAAAGCATGCATTTGTGCCTTGAAGCTTTGTCTCATAGGCAAGACCAGAATTTAGCAGTGTTTCGTAGATCTCAGCTAACTGTCTTTTTGGTGCTCTCTCTCTCTCTCTCTCTCTCTCTCTCTCTCTCTCTCTCTCTCTCTCTCTCTCTCTATTATCTCATTTATGGTGTGTCCTCCTTGTTGTACATCTGTAAATACCTTGCTACCTATTTTGATATAAGTGGGGCATGGTGGGACAGTATTGTGCTGATATAAGTGTAACTTCAAAATCTTTAAAGCTAGTACAATCTATGTCATATAACTCTTAACTGTGCTGGGCTAGAACGGTTCGGTGAGTGACTGGAGGAGTCCCATATGCCCCAGACTTGGATATTTGGATAATACACTCATTTGCTTGGATAGCAGATTTTATGGCAGTTGATAAATGGCAGGAGGGTGGATATATAACGTTATCTGACCTCTATCCTGGGGGGTGTTTTATTACTATACAGGATGTGATGGAGACGTTTGGTTTTGAGGGGGGGGGGGGGGGGGGCAGTTAGTAAAGGGCAATTCCTCCAAAATGCAAAAATCACAGCCACAGCCTGACAATTATGGCCAACGATCCCCGAAGCCCCTAAATCATCACACACAATAATGACTAACTATGGCAGGTGGACAGACTCATATGGCTTTTGTATAGGGCCGTTCGAGCGGATAAACTGAGCGCCCCTACATATAGAGGAGACATGGCCATGTGTCTGCAACAAGCCCATTACTCCAAAATACTGGCACAAAAATCACACGGGAGTCCCTAGGGCATCCACCTGTGTACGATTTAAATAAATGCAATATAATATTGTGCATATGGTACACCTCTCCCCTAGAAGGCCTCGTTCCATCTATCCCGATAGGGACCAATACTGTCCCTGATGTGGGGCTAATGAATCAGATTTTTTACATGTATAGAACTGTAGGAGTGTTGTCCCGTTCTGGGTGGATGTACTCTCCCAAATAAAGCATGCACCAGGTTGGGTCGTTCTGCACAGATTACCTGATGTTTGCTGGGTCTGCTCCCCGAAAACACCCAAAAAACACCAAGTAGGCAATATGCATTACTGGAACTTATGATAGCAAAGAGGCTAATTGCAATATATTGACTGAGTCCTCGATCCCGACAACTGTAGACTGGAAAAAGGATTTAATTGAATGGGCTGGGGCACTTATGAGAATGAATAGGAACGCTAAGGTGGCAGACACCCTGATGGCTTGGGGGACAATTGCCAATGTTTTATTTAGAGCCCTTGGGGTGAAGATTGTTCTGGAGTTGGGGGATGGATGAGGGCGAGACTGAAAGAGGACCCTCTACGGATGAGATGAGTGTACCTGACCATGACCGGACCATCTCAGACATAAATACGCTTTGCTGACTGCAGAAATATATACATGCGAGGTGGAAGGAAACAACAAAAAGCATACTACCTATCGCTGCATGAAGATGTGACTAGAAGGCCCTGGGGACAGGGGCAGGAGGATTGGGGAAAGTTTGTAATAATGTTTGGTGTTGTTTACCTTATTGTACGCTCACTTTGTAATGATTGTACAATTGCACTCATGGGACTATATGTAATGGTCTTCAATTACTGTGAGGAAATCAGTATCAATCTGAATTTTTGAGCATTAGAATTTTTTCTGCTAGGGATGCCAACTTGTATCATTGTTATCGTGACCTCTGTTTCTGGCGTGTGTCGTAGTCATTCAGTGAGGGTGCTTTTATAATAGTATTACAGTGTACTGTAAGGTGTACTCTTAAATGCTAATAAATAAATGACAAAAAAAAAAAACTCAGGTGTGATATAACGAGAAAACAAGCAATGACTTTCTGGTATTGATCCGCTTCTCTGACTGTTTATTTGCAGGGTAGTGTTTATTTATTTGATTCGCTTGTGAGATAAGGTTGCATCATTTCCCTGAATAAGAGATTGAATTTCCAGGTGACACATTTCAGGCTCCAAATTCTACATTGCTGAGATGCTGAGCAGGATTTAAGAGAATCTAGATTTCTCTCTATCTAGATTTGTGCACGTCACTTCATTAAAAGTTTGCTGCAAAATTACTTTTCAAGGCAAGCTGATCCAGTCTTTACATTTGCTTGAGGTTGTCAGAGCTGCATCAACTATTGGTATCCTCTTGCCCTATGACTTGCAACCACTATCTACTTCAATAGAAGTGGGAAGAGTGTATTTAGAGACCCAAGTAGCATAATTATCCCTACTACTGTATCTGCACGATCTGGTAATCACCTTTGTTGCTGTTTCATTTTATAGGTGCATGTGAGGAATTGGGCTGTTGGTTTGGGGGTGGGGGTGAGTCGTTCTCAAGCAACAGCCACAATCCTTGTTTGGGTGAACCACAAAGTTAAATTAAATGATCCTGTGCTTAACCCTCTGGTAGCTTGGCACAAGAGCATTTAGACTTAACTTAGAGGCAATGTGTAAAGTATTTTTTGCAGAACACAAAAATTAATAAAGGGAAAACAGAACACAAGAACAATCCCACACTAATTTAGGAAAATAGAGTAGAATTGCCAAAATGATAAAAATCCAATTAGTAGAACCAGAGTTATGAATTTTTAAAGTTAAAAATGAAAAAAGCACCTAAAACAACAGAGCGTAACCACAGACATCTAGTTATGGGAAATCAGGGTAAAGTTGAAAGTTATGGCCAACCGTGTTGGAGCATGGTTCAGATACATAAAGTGTATCAGGTACAGTCTCTGCTTGCCTTCGGACTTAGAATAAATTCTAGAGCAAAATGCCTGAGAAAGTAAAGTGGAGCAGGGCAAGGCAGCCAGGAGTGTCTAAGGAGGAGGTGTTTTCACTAGGGAGCTACTGGATGAAGTGGTGGTCAAGACAGCTATATTTGGATTTAGCACTTTTTTGGAAGTCGAAATTTTGCAGTGGGGAGAAAAAGCAGGCTGTAGCAGGCTAGGGCTCCACAAGGCTGGATACCCCGTTCTGCAAGGAGCCGCTACACAGGAGAACTTGGCAGGAGTTGCTGAAAATTCAGGCTGTCCAACGATGCACCTTGGGCGATCAGCGAGCAATACCAGGTTTTGGATTTGGCCTATCTGGGCACCTTTAGCACCACTTACTTGTTCTAGGATTGGAGGAGCATCACTTGGAGGGTCTGGATTCACTCAGGTTGGTACCGGGTGCAGGTTCAAGATAGTTGGAACCTTTTCTATCCCTGAGGCTCTGATCAAGATGCTAGCCAACTAGCCCTTCGAGACACTGGTGGTCCTAGGTCCAAGCAGAAAAGCAGGCCTCCACACAGCAGAGCAATGATCTTGTTGCAGCAGGTAAATCATCTGAAGTACACAGCAGACCACAGCCAGCAAGGCAGTCCACAGAGTCCTCCATAGGTCTAGAACTGAACTGAACAGTGGGTCTGAGGGTCCTAATTTTATACCTGGTGTCTGCTTTGAAGTGGAAGCAACATATAGGGTTCCCATCATAGATGGTGTTGAAATTTCCTGCCTCCCTGCCCTGGTCCCAGGATGTCAGGGGCATGAAAGGTTAAGGTAAAGTTATTTTTTGCGTGGGCTAGGCAGCTTCTTTGAAGTGCAAGTGGGGCTATACACAGCTCCATCATCAACCCAGCCAAGATGGCCCATCCTGCAAACACCCATTCCCCATATTGTGTCGCTGTCTGGGAGGAATACACAAAAGCCAACTGACCAGAGTCATGTGACCCAGGAAAGAGGCTGCAGGTTAGGACAAAAAAAAGGACAATTTTCTAAAAGTTGCATTTTTAGAATTGTGACTTCAAATCAGACTTCACTATTAAGGAGGATTTTAAATTACAGATCTTTAAACACCAATCATGACATTTCTACCTGCTCAGAAACAAAGGTTATCACTTATTGATGGTAATAGGAAACCCGCTGTTATTATATGGGGGAGGTAGGCCTCACAGTAGTGAAAAATGAATGTGAGTTTTTTACTACCAGGACATGTAAACACTTAAGAGTACATGTCCTACGTTTTAAATAAGCTGCACCCTACACCATAGGGCCTGTTTAGGGCCTATTTTAGGGATGAAATATATATATTTTTTTTTAAAGTTTTAGGCCTGGCAAGGATTGTTTTTTCCACGTTGATTTGCCAGTTCAGAACTGCACGCAGTCTGCAATGACAGGCCTGAAGCACATTTGAGGGATTACTTAAGTGGGTGGCACAAAAAGTGCTGCAGGCACATTTAATTTACCAACCCTCGATGTATTGGATACCCTTTAACTAGGGACCTATAAGTAAATTAGGTATGCCAATGAGGCGTAGGTCACTTTTACCATGCTTGAAGGAGAGAGCACTTAAGCACTGGTCAGCAGTGGTGAAGTACACAGAGTCCTAAAGCCAACAAAATTAAGAATACAGGAGGGGTGAAGGAAACAAGTCTGAGAATGACCCTGTAGAGAGGGCCAAGTTTAACAGTGCAGGAAAAATTACATTTGGTAGTCAGACCAAAATATGCTAACTTTCCATATATATATATATTGTGCCAGTTTGTTTTCACCTACATGGTTTGTAGTTGTTTCACAATTGTGAGACTAGCACTAGTTCCTCAACTAGAAGTCTCCAGTTGGACTGTGATTTGCTGTATTATGGGAATTCCACCTGTCCATTCTATGGTTTCAAATATTTTTATAAGCATGCCTTGGTCAGCGCTGCTAATATTATCACAACAAGCTCCATACCTTGAATAATTATAATCTTGGAAAACAAAATTGCAAGGAAGCAACATGTTTGAGCTATTTGTAGCAACTGCGATTTTACAGAAATTCATAGCTGTGGCTAATTTTCCCCTCTATTGCAACATTCAGCTGAATAACTCCTAGACCCTAGAATATTTACAGCATGGCCTGTGATTGCTCTGTCAGGTGTTTGTCAAGGATAGAAGATCAAATTAATAAGTCAAATTATTAGAAATTGAAGGAGCGTGTAAGGATGCAGAACTAGCATTTTGTATGTAAAGGATGAAAATGTTGGTAGTGATTTGTTTCTACTCTTTGGATTGGTCCATGAGCTACCAGTGCTACTGAAAGGGTGGGTGCCACATCCATCAGTTAGCCTCAAGTGCATGCATAGAGGGGATCTGATCAACCATGAAAGGGGTTTGCCCATCAGAGACAGGGAGTGTGGGGCATGGAGGCCCCACAGACATTTTGTGTTTTTTCCCCACCTCCCTTTGCATTCATGGCTCTCCCTCTTGACAGGTTCTATTTCCCACATTCTGTCCTCTAGCTTAAGGTTTTTTGATCATTAGATAGGGTGATAATGGAACAATCAATCAGAAGATTTGTAGAATGCTTCTGCACCCATGAGGGTATCCAGGTGCTGGCAGGGTCCAGTTGATTAATCGAATAGCCAGGTCTTTAGGGACTTTCGGAACCCAGAAAGAGATGGGAAGATCCAGAGATGAAAGGGTATCTCATTCCATGCCTTCATTGATGGTTAGGAGAAGAACCAACCTCTGTATCTATTATGTTAGATGAGGGGGATGAGGGTTAGAGAAAGGGAAGCACAGTAGAGGTGTATGGTGGACTGATGAAAGATCAGGTGGTGGTTTAAGTAGGTAGATCTGAATTGTGTAGAGCCTTGTATGAGTCAGTCAAGAGCTTGAACTGGCATCTTTTCTGTTCAAGGAGCCAGTAGAGATCCCTGAGGTAGGGGGTGATGTGGGTTTGTTTAGGGAGATCATTATATCATTCATATCCTTGCAATGGGTTGATGCTTTGAGAATTTCTAGAGAAACATCTAATGCTGGTGTAAGAGAATACCTCTTTTTGCCAAATCACACCCATTTTAGGTCGAGCGTAAGCGTATGACCTCTTGTATACTTTTAAGTATACTTCTTCTGTGGGCTTCCCGCTATTTCATTTGTTAGTTTTAGTTTCATTTAAAAAAACCTTGCTTGCTAGTGGTCAGTCATGCCTCTTTGTCCCTCATTCTGTATGGGAGCAGGGACCAACTACTGTAAAGTTACACTTTGTCCTGTTTATCTGGTCCGCAAGGGACTTTTTTATTTATTTATTTTTATTTGTTTCCTGCTCCTGTCCAGGGAATCTTCCCTATTCATTTGCAGAGCATTCTTACTCTTATAGCCTTGTTTAAAGCTAAGCTCAATCAGGCTGCTATCTTGGCCACATTTGGTCTTTGTGGGTTCTATGAATCCCCTCAGTTGCCTGGCTTCCGACCCTTACTTGGCTTGGATATTCTTTACCTAGTGTGCCTGCCTGTGTACTGAGAGCAAGGGTGGAGGATTGCTTGTAATTGTTTATAGCCTAGGCACCCAGCTCTACCAGGGCTCCCCAATCCTAAAGAGACAGTGCCCACTTCTGCCCCATACTAGGATCCCACTCGCAGTTTCATCAGTGCACCTCAGTTCACACACTCCAGGCCCTCAGCCGTGCCAATGCCAGGAACCCCACACATGCGGTCTGCCAGAAAATTTCACTTCTTGCAGTCAGTACACTTTGCTGCTCCAGTACTGGGACCTCGGGCGCAGATCATCAGTGCACTGCAGTTCACACACTCCAAGCCTCCAGCGGTGCCAGTGCCAGAAACCCCACACACACTGTCAGCCAGAGCACCTCAGTTTCTGAGCTTAGCGCTAAACAAGGCTATAAATCAGGCTGTTATCTTGGTCACATTTGGTCTGCCTGCCTGTAGTCCATGGTGCTGAGAGCAAGGGAGGATGGCTTGTAATTGCTTATAGCCTAGCCGCCCAGGGCTTCTCACATCAGGGTCTGCAACAAAATTAGCAGCAGTATATGCACACCACAAAATTGTTTTCGTGAACTTTGGAATAAACTGTACCTGCTTGTCATTTATTGCTTTGCTAGTCAGACGGGCCTGACCTTTCCTAATTAAGTAATTCAGTGGCATGTTATTTAACCTGCTACCTCCACCTTTGCCCCAACAAGTATACAGGAACTTTTCCCAATCCAGAGGCCCTGCCCCAGATGTAACCTTGTGTCAACCTAGGAAACCTTTGTAAGGCGTCCCTGTTCTTTCAGCTTCGATACCCACATGCAGCTCAGTCAAAGCACCTCCTTCAAAGCACTCAGTGCCCACTGCTGTACCAGTGCCTGGACCCCTCACCCAGCAGGGTTCTAGGGCTCTGCAATCCTTAGAGACATTGCCAACTTCTGCTACATACTGGGATCCCACTTGAAGCTCCATCAGTGTACCTCAATTCACACAATCCAAGCCCTCAGCTATGCCAGTACCAGAACCCCACACACTGTCTGCCAGAGCACCTCAATTCTTGCAGTCAGTAAAATCAGCTGTTCAGGTACTGGGACCTCACGTGCAGCTCCATCAGCGCACCTCAGTTCACATACTCCAAACCCCTCAGCTGTGCCCAAAACGAAAACGATGTCTACCAGAGCACCTCAGTTCTCACAGTCAGTAAACACTGCTGTTCCAGTACTGGGACCTCGAGGCACAGCTCCATCAGTGCACCTCAGTTCACACACTACAAGCCCCTCAGCCATGTCCATACCCCACACATGCTGTCTGCCAGAAAACCTCATTTCTTTTAGTCAGTGCACTCTGCTGTTCCAGTACTAGGACCTTGGGTGCAGCTCCAGCAGTTCACCTCAGTTCTACCCAATTGAGGTCACTTCCTTTCCCATACTGCTACCCTGCTCACATACAGTTCCATTACAGCAGCTCAAGCCTAATATCCAATCCCACTGCCAAGCCAATACTGGACCCAAAAGAACAAAATACAGCTCGGCCAGTGCACCCCAAGTCTAAAATCTAACACCAGTGTTGATGGGAACCACCACAGCTCTGCCAGTATCCATCAATTCTAACATTCAGTGCATATTTCTTCTCAGTACTAAGGCTCACACACAGGCCCTTCAGGACTCCTTGCTTCTGTGGTTCAAAGGCAATGCCACTCTGCTGGGCCCCGCTCGTAGCTTCACCAGGACACCTCCAGGCTAATACTCAGCAACACTGGCAAGCCAATACTAGGTTCCACAAATAGCTCCATTAACATACCTCACTTTTGACTTTGTGTGCCTGTTACTATTCCAGTACTGCACTTGACATACAACTCTGACAGTTCACCTCAACCATAACCTGCAGCACCCCATTATTCCAATACCAGAAATTACATGGTGCTACATTTCTCATTCCTTCCTCACCCGCTGCCTTTCTTTTATTCCAGCACTGGGCCGGGACACAGCTCTCTCTATACCCCCAATCCTGATCTGAAGCAACCTTAATATTGCTGTATTGAGGTTCACATACAATTCTGCCAAAGCACCTCCTGCTGTTCTGCAGTGCCCCCTGCTGTTTCGCACTCTGACTTCTGTTTGAGGACATGGGAGAGCCAATTAATTCTATTCTTGGCTGCCATCTTTATTTGGGGGGGGTCTGTTTCACCTAACTCACTCTGTTCTTTCCTTTACTCTGTTTACTCTCAATGTTTTCTTTCTCCCCCACTTTTCTCTTTCCAGCTCTTAAATTCCACATGTTAACAGTTTTGATCTTTCTTTCAACTGTTTATTTCTACTCCTCTCCCTTTTTTTATTTCCCTCTTCCATTTGCTACCTGCTCTTTCAAACTCACAAAAACGTGTTTATTTCTTTCCTTGTTTTGTTTCTTCTTTCACTATTTTTTTCTCTTCCCTTCATTCTTTGTCTTATTTGCTCTTTCCTTTGACTCTGTATGCGTCCTTTCACTTGTTTTTTAGGTCTTCTTCCTTCCGCTGGTGACTATCTTTATCTGTCAATTCATGTTTTACTATAAATCCCTCTTTTTCCCATCTGTATGTGGAAACCACAAGTTAATTGTCTGGACCCGAAGTGTCAAAGTGGTTTTCCCATTCTGTGTCTGTGGGAAATGTGACAGTACATACATGCCCTGGTTCTTTCGCTGCTTGTTTCTCTCACTATCTCTCTTTTTTTTCCTCTAATGTAAATTCTTTCTTTCTTTTCACGTCTCTAATTAAGTTTTCCTTATTATCCTTTGCTAGTTAGCTTCCTTCCCTTTTTTCTTTTCGTTCACACGTTGGCTCTATTTCTTCTTAGTTGTGTTTTCATTTTCTTGTTCTTTCTTTCCCTTCTTTCTTTTATTTCTTTGTGACCCCTTCTATTTCTTCCTTTTGTCTGTTGTATTCCTTTTGCTTCTCTTTTTGTGCCCCATCTGCTTTCTCTCCTAAGGCCTAGTTATCAATGGAGCAACAGGTGCGGTGACACTGGGGCCCAGAGACCTATGGACCTCACTCAACTCTAATTACTGCTGCATTTTCCTACCAAAATTGCAGTCAACCATTTTCCTTACTTACTCCAGTGGTCCATGACACCGTTACTATGCCACTTGTCCTCTCCAATGTTACTCCTGTCTCCCTCTTCCCTTTCACCCTCCAATGAGTCCCAAATAATATTTTTGTTATGGTGTTTTAAGCATTACACTCTAAAGCCAAACATTTATTACTCATAAAGGTTTATGTGATAATTGTATTTGTTTTAAAATAGAGGAATAAGGTAAATGGAAGTGATTTAGTTAAATGCATGCCACCGGAATTATATGGCAAGAAAATACAATATTATGAGGCCGGGTTGATCAATTTATGTGGCAAAAAAAGTCCTGTTATGAATTTACAATGCCAATAACTCTAACTCACAAAAATGTGACACCTATTGCATTACAAATGCTTGTTTAACTGATGCGGTTGTTTTTGGACTTTGCAAGCTTAGTCCCTGCTTACCAGGCCCCAGTGCATGCTCTCTGATCCCTAAAAACTGAGTTGGTTAAAAATCCCAATTAGCACAGTTAACATACCTATATGTCCCTAGTATATGATACCCAGTGCCAGTAAGCTAAATGTCACTAGTGGACTGTAGGATCTATTGTGCCACCTCCAAAGTGACAATTTAAACCAGGTCTTCAGGCCTGCTCGCAGTGCGAAATCTACCTAGCAAAATCTTTTAAATACTTGCAAGATACATATTAATTAGGCTCTAAATGCCCACAGGGCAGGGTTCATGGTAATTAGAAAGAAGGACATGTATACTTAAGTTTTACGTGTCTTGGTAGAGAAACATCTCCAAAGTTGTTTTTCTCTGTGGCAAGTCTGGCTCTCCCACAGAAAGGCACTGGGTTGCATTATAACACCTTGTACTGCATAACTTAAATGTGGGTACAGCCAGAACAATGATTCAACACTCACATTAATAGTAATTTAAAATCCAACCTAGTTGTCAAGTCAAGATTTTAAATTTCTATTTTGAAAAAGCCACTTTTAGAAAGTTGGCATTTTATTACCTAAACCAAAATGTGCCTTTATGCCAGTGCTCAGTGTCCCCAAACTGTTAACGACTCTCCTGGGGTGAGATGCGTATTGCCACTGACAGTGGACAAAAGTCTTGGCTGTGAGGAGAGGTTTCCTCCCCTGACAGGGTGACCATCTGGTTTGTGCCCAGGGATTTTATTAAACTTTGACAGGTGCCTACTCACAAGCAGATGTGACTCACACCTACGACTGCCTTTTCATTGACCAGATAGCAAAATAGGCACCCATCCTAGTGGGAGAGGGTCTGCCCTCAGAACTGGTTTAGAGTAACCAGACGGGAGGGTTTGTCCATTATACTAGCCACTTCTCTGGGTGGGCCCAAGGAGCTCTTAAAGAAGGAAATAAAAATTGCTTTTAGGCAGTCAGGGACACTGAGGAATAATTTACAGTAAAACACACAGGAAGTTTTGCAAAAGTGGGTATGGGCACCTTTAGTAATTATTACCCACAGACTTGTAGTAGGCATAAAAAGTACCCTCTTGAAAACACTTCTGGACTTGAGGAAATCAGAAGGACTATACCAGCTGTTGAACCTGTGGAGAGAGACCCCAAGGGCTGGATGTGCTCCACCCTTGACAGAAAAGTGAACTCTAAGGTCTAGTAGTCTGGTCTCCTGTTTGTAGGAAAGTACCATCTTGCCTGGCATGTTACCCCCATTTTTCACTGTATATATGTTGTTTTAGTTGTATGTGTCACTGGGACCCTGCCAGCCAGGGCCCCAGTGCTCATAAGTATGCCTGAATGTGTTACCTGTGTAGTGACTAACTGTCTCACTGAGGCTCTGCTAATCAGAACCTCAGTGGTTATGCTCTCTCATTTCTTTCAAATTGTCACTAACAGGCTAGTGACCCTTTTTACCAATTTACATTGGCTTACTGGAACACCCTTATAATTCCCTAGTATATGGTACTGAGGTACCCAGGGTATTGGGGTTCCAGGAGATCCCTATGGGCTGCAGCATTTCTTTTGCCACCCATAGGGAGCTCTGACAATTCTTACACAGGCCTGCCACTGCAGCCTGAGTGAAATAACGTCCACGTTATTTCACAGCCATTTTACACTGCACTTAAGTAACTTATAAGTCACCTATATGTCTAACCTTTACCTGGTAAAGGTTAGGTGCAAAGTTACTTAGTGTCAGGGCACCCTGGCACTAGCCAAGGTGCCCCCACATTGTTCAGGGCCAATTCCCCGGACTTTGTGAGTGCGGGGACACCATTACACACGTGCACTACATATAGGTCACTACCTATATGTAGCTTCACAATGGTAACTCCGAATATGGCCATGTAACATGTCTATGATCATGGAATTGCCCCCTCCTGGCATAGTTGGCCCAATCCCATCATCCTAGTGGTCTGTAGCACAGACCCTGGTACTGCCAAACTGCCTTTCCCGGGGTTTCACTGCAGCTGCTGCTGCTGCCAACCCCTCAGACAGGTTTCTGCCCTCCTGGGGTCCAGCCAGGCTTGGCCCAGGATGGCAGAACAAAGGACTTCCTCTAAGAGAGGGTGTTACACCCTCTCCCTTTGGAAAATGGTGTGAAGGCAGGGGAGGAGTAGCCTCCCCCAGCCTCTGGAAATGCTTTCATGGGCACACAAGGTGCCCATTTCTGCATAAGCCAGTCTACACCGGTTCAAGGACCCCTTAGGCCTGCTCTGGCGCGAAACTGGACAAAGGAAAGGGGAGTGACCACTCCCCTGACCTGCACCTCCCCTGGGAGGTGTCCAGAGCTCCTCCAGTGTGCTCCAGACCCCTGCCATCTTGGAAACAGAGGTGCTGCTGGCACACTGGACTGCTCTGAGTGGCCAGTGCCACCAGGTGACGTCAGAGACTCCTTCTGATAGGCTCCTTCAGGTGTTGCTAGCCTATCCTCTCTCCTAGGTAGCCATGCTGTGGGGGTAGTCTGCCTCCTCTCTGCACTAGAAGCTCCGAAGAAATCTCCCGTGGGTCGACGGAATCGTCCCCCTGCAACCGCAGGCACCAAAGAACTGCATCACCGGTACCCTGGGTCTCCTCTCAGCACGACGAGCGAGGTCCCTTGAATCCAGCAACTCTGTCCAAGTGACTCCCACAGTCCAGTGACTCTTCAGTCCAAGTTTGGTGGAGGTAAGTCCTTGCCTCCCCACGCCAGACTGCATTGCTGGGAACTGCGACTTTTGCAGCTACTCCGGCCTCTGTGCACTTCCGGCGGAAATCCTTTGTGCACAGTCCAGCCTGGGTCCACGGCACTCTAACCTGTATTGCACGACCTCCTAAGTTGTCCTCCGGCGACGTGGGACTCCTTTGTGCGACTTCGGTGAGCACCGTGTCACGCATCTTCGTAGTGCCTGTTCCGGCGCTTCTGCGGGTGCTTCCTGCTTCTGAGAGGGCTCCTTGTCTTGCTCGACGCCTCTTCTGTCCCCAGACGCAATTGGCGACATCCTGGTCCCTCCTGGGCCACAGCAGCATCCAAAAACCCTAACCGCACGATTTGCAGCTAGCAAGGCTTGTTGGCGGTCTTTCTTCAGGAAAACACTTCTGCAAGACTCTCCACGGCGTGGGGGATCCATCCTCCAAAGGGGAAGTCTCTAGCCCTTGTCATTCCTGCAGAACCTTCAGCTTCTACTGTCCTGTAGCAGCTTCTTTGCACCCACTGCTGGCATTTCCTGGGCATCTGCCCATCTCCGACTTGCTTGTGACTTTTGGACTTGGTCCCCTTGTTCCACAGGTACCCTCGACTGGAAATCCATCGTTGTTGCATTGCTGGTTTGTGTCTTTCCTGCATAATTCCCCTATCACGACTTCTATGTCCTTTGGGGAACTTTAGTGCACTTTGCACTCACTTTTCAGGGTCTTGGGGTGGGCTATTTTTCTAACCCTTACTATTTTCTAATAGTCCCAGCGACCCTCTACAAGGTCACATAGGTTTGGGGTCCATTCGTGGTTCGCATTCCACTTTTGGAGTATATGGTTTGTGTTGCCCCTATCCCTATGTGTCCCCATTGCATCCTATTGTAACTATACCTGGTTTGCACTGTTTTCTAATACTATTACTGCATATTTTGGTATTGTGTACATATATCTTGTGTATATTTGCTATCCTCATACTGAGGGTACACTCTGAGATACTTTGGCATATTGTCATAAACATAAAGTACCTTTATTTTTAGTATATCTGTGTATTGTGTTTTCTTATGATATTGTGCATATGACACTAGTGGTACTGTAGGAGCTTCACTCGTCTCCTAGTTCAGCCTAAGCTGCTCTGCTAAGCTACCATTATCTATCAGCCTATGCTGCTAGACACCCTATACACTAATAAGGGATAACTGGGCCTGGTGCAAGGTGCAAGTACCCCTTGGTACTCACTACAAGCCAGTCCAGCCTCCTACACTGTTCAACTCCAGGAACACAAAAACCTCAAGAAGTCCAACTTTCTGCTGAGCCCAGCTAACCAGTCCCAACTGGATTTGCCCTGGACACTGCTTTTGGTTTCTGGGAGATTGAGTCCTAACACCTTAGTGGTGCCCAAAAGGACCTGGGGCCTGTGTTTGCGTTACAGGGTACTCTTTCCCACTTCAAAATTGCAAGACTGGACACTTAGAAATGTTTTTGGAATTGGTCTCCGAACCAACAACAGGCTATCACCAGACTGCTGCCAAGTAGCATCCGTCAACCTGTCTGCCAGACTGAACTTGCTGGTTTGTCCTATAAACGGATCCAGTCTTCCAGAAATGTTTCTAAGTCCTAGCGTAGAAGACTCCACCTTGACCAACCCAAAGCAGCACCCTGCCATCATCAACGCCTCTCTGGGCCCATACCTCAGATTTAGCCCTCTGAGTTTCCCCAGCCATGGCATTTAGATCCTTGAATTTCGTGATGCGTCCAAGGCTCCCACCGAGGACCTTTGCTTTAGCCAGTTACAGTAGATTAGTACCTCTTTGGATCCAGACTGCAGCCCAAACGACCAACAATCCAGTTGATGAGGACATTTCTTCACAAAACAACTAAGTGCAAAGGTAAGCTTTCCACCGGGATGAAAATGCTCCATCGTGGTCAGCCTTAACTTTTTGACTTTGACCTGGTTTTGAGGGACCAGATACACCTGGGAGATGCTTTGTGCTTTTGGAGATAGAATTATTTAAAATTACAAGCACTCATAACTCTGGTTCCCTATATCCAATCTTTTCATGTGGGTGTCCATCTGCTCATTAAACCTGACTTTAAAAAAAAATATAAATTAGAGTGTGATTTTTATTGTACTGTGTTTTCTACTTTAACTGTTTTGGTAGTGATAAATGCTTTACACATTTCTCCTAAGTTAAGAGTGTCTGGTCTGTGTTACAGCTACCAAGGTTTGAGATCAGGTTTAAATTGAGATCTAACTTGGCCTGATATGGAATGTGGCATCATTACTTGGTGAGGACCCATATCCTCTACAACTAATAATCCATTTTCTCACAGTCTGGATTACCCACATTAAACTCTATCATAAAGCGAATGACTGATGAGGATACCTATAAGATCTTCTGTAGCCTTCAAGACAATTATGGCAAAAATCTTGAAATTTCTTACTTAAAACATATGCTACTAGTTAGTATTTTTGCGAGTGTTAAGTATGTTAATCAATCAATCAATCATGAGATTTATAAAGCGCACTTCTCACCCGTTAGGGTCTCAAGGTGCTGGGGGTGGGGGCGGCGGGAAGCTACTGGTCGAAGAGCCATGTCTTGAGGCGTTTCCTAAATGTCAGGAGGACCTTGGTCTGTCATAGGTGGAGCGGTAGGGAGTTCCAGGTCTTGGCAGCGAGGTGAGAAAAGGATCTTCCTCCGGCAGTGGTGCGGCGGATGCGGGGGACGGAGGCGAGGGTGAGGCTGGAGGGGCGAAGATGGTGGGTGGGAGTGTGGAAGGTTAGTGTCGTTGAGGTAGGCTGGGCCTGTGTTATGGAGGGCTTTGTGTGCATGGGTGAGGAGTTGGAAGGTGATCCTCTTCGATACGGGTAGCCAGTGTAGGTCTCTGAGGTGGGGTGAGATGTGGTTGCGGCGTGGGACGTCCAGAATGAGGCAGACGGATGCGTTCTGGATTCGTTGCAGCTTCGTCTGGAGTTTGGCTGTTGTTCCAGCATATAGTGCGTTTCCGTAGTCCAAACGGCTGCTGACCAGGGCGTGGGTGACCGCTTTCCCGGTTTCGGCGGGAATCCACTTGAAGATCTTGCGGAGCATGCGAAGAGTGTTGTAGCAGGAGGAGAAGATTGTGTTGACCTGCTGAGTCATGCTGAGTGTAGAGTCCAGGATGAATCCAAGGTTGCGTGCGCGGGTGGTGGGCGAGGGTGCGGTTCCTAGGGAGGTGGGCCACCAGGAGTCGTTCCATGCTGAGGGGTCGGTGCCGAAGATGAGGATCTCTGTTTTATCTGTGTTTAACTTGAGGCGGCTTGAATCCATCCAGCTGGCGATGGCGTGAAGTACATTGTGGAGGTTGTTTTTGGCAGTTGTAGGGTCTTTCGTGAGGGAGAGGATCAGCTGGGTGTTGTTTGTGTAGGATACTCTGTTGATGTGGTGGGTTTGTGCGATGTTGGCGAGTGGGGCCATGTAGACGTTGAACAGCGTTGGGCTGAGGGAGGATCCTTGGGATATGCCACAGATGATCTTGGAGGCTTCGGACAAGAACAGTGGAAGGCGGATTCTCTGTGTTCTGCCGGCGAGAAATGACGAGATCCAGTCGAGAGCCTTGTCGCAGATTCCAGCGCTGTGGAGGCGTGTGCGGAGGATGCGATGACAAACGGTGTCAAAGGCTGTTCAGAGGTCCAGGAGAATGAGTGCCATGGTTTTGCCTTCATCGAGCATGGTCCTGATGTCATCTGTGGCAGCAATGAGTGCGGTCTCGGTGCTGTGGTTTTTGCGGAATCCAGATTGGGAGGTGTCGCGTGCCTTGCTGTCTGCCAGGAAGCAGGATAGTTGGCTGTTCACAATTTTTTCGATGACCTTAGCTGGGAAGGGGAGGAGGGAGATCGGCCAGTAGTTCTTGGTGTCATCTGGGTCTGCCTTGGGTTTCTTCAGCAGGGTGTTGACTTCTGCATGTTTCCAGGTTTCTGGGAAGGTGGCAGACTCAAAGAAGCTGTTGATGTCGCAGAGGTGGGGGCGAGGATGTTGCTTGCTTTATTGAAGATATGGTATGGGCAGGGGTCCGATGTGGAGCCAGAGTGGATGGAGGCGATGGCGTTGGCGGTGTCTTCTATGTTGACGAGGGTCCAGGTGTGAAGGAGGTTGGTGTTGCTTGGGGCATTGGGTTTGTGGGTGTCTGTAGTCTGCTGGTGGGTCTGGGGGTTGAAGCTGTTGTGGATTTCTTCTATCTTTTGACAGAAATGGGTGGCGAGGGAGTTGCAGAACTCCTGTGATGGAGGGCATTCATTGGAGCAGGGCCTCGGGTTGGAGGGCTCCTAGATAATGTAGAAGAGCTCTTTATTGTTGTGGGCATTGGTGTCTATGCAGTTTTTGAAGTGGGTCCTTTTGGTGGTGCGGATCAGCTGGTGATGCTTGCAGATGGTAGTCTTGAGTGCGATGTGGTTGGATTCGGTAGGTTCAAGGCGCCAGGTTTTCTCCATTCTGTGGCAGTTCCGTTTGGAATCCTGTAACTCTGGGGTGAACCAGCTGGCCTTGGTGCTGTGGAGGGTGTTTGAGGATTTTTTGAGTGGCGCGAGGGTGTTGATGCAGTCTTCTATCCATTGATGCAGGTTGTTGGCAGCTGTGTTGGGGGTGTAGGTGAAGCGGCAGGCTTAGCAGGAGAAGGGTCCCTTGGTGTTCTTCGGAGTGGACTGGAAACAGGCAGAGTAGCGTCCTGGACTGAGGGTGTGGAGGTCGCTGGCAGTGTAACGTGTCTGGTGGAGCGGGGTCCCTGCGGGCCAGGGGGACTGGCACTGGACGAGGTCCAGGTGCAGACGGGCTTGCCTCTGGCGTGCCAGCGGCGCAGTCGTGCAGCAACCGCCATTAACAGGGGAGGAGTGAGGGTGGAGCAGCTGGGGGGCGGGAGGGGGAGCGAATGGGGGCGCAAAGGGGTGAGGCTGCAGGGATGCAGCTGTTGGAAATAGAACGGCTCGGGGGAGCCGAGAAACGCAGCGAAGCGGCACAAAAATGGAATTTAAGGCACAATAAAAGAAAATACAGAAAAATAAAAGAAAATACAGCAAAAATTACAGGCCAAGGCACAACACTAGGAACGCTTACCACTAGACACTAGGGATAAGGCGCAGGCAGGAGCCTGCGGGTGGTGGAGGGCCTCGAACACGCGACAGCAGCATGGGCGGGGGTTAGGGACAGGGGCACAGCTAGGTGGTGCTGCGCGCATGGAGGAGCGGGCTCAAGACCAAAAACAGGTGAGAGGTCACTCTGACCTGTTTTTGTTAAAAATTCTTACAATTGGTTTCCCAGTGGGATTTAACAGAACACTCAAACTTCTATAAGAACACATTTTAAGGATTAGAGTTAATTTTTATTGCACAGATGTCTACGTAAAATATATAATTTTTGCCTGTGTGGCTCGAAAAATAAAAACATTCTGCGCCTGCTCTGTATCTGTCTCAATTTGATTTGCGAGTGAAAAAGATTATTAAAGCCCTGGTTAAAAATCCTCGGGGCAAGTACTCCCCAAGCCACTAAACTTAGTCAATATACTTTGTCAGATGTCCTAGAAAGTTCCATCTACATAGATTATGTAATGCTTCAACATGTGTGACTTATTGAAACCTACAGGTTTGTGTGAACAAAAAAAAGTAATGCTTACCGCACAGACAAGGACTGTATTAAACAAGACTATTTCAACAAAATGCCTAAATTACATAGTAATAGAGTAGATAAAAATAAAATCTGTGCCTGACCAAGCTTGTTTTTTTTTCTCCAGATTTTGTAGTATCAAGGCAGTCCCTTCATATAGATTTTAAGAATGATTTCTTACTGATATAAGTGATTGTATTTACAGAAATACTTAAGAACACATTTTAGATTGTAATGTTTTAATTAAACATTAAAATAAATTAAATATGAGTATGTTAAACATTGGTGAAGAAAGAGTCTAGAACAAACTGCAGTCTATTAAAGAAAAGTGGACACACTTCCATGCTGAAGGGAGGTGTAGGAAAGTACCCTCTTTTTGGCATGGTTAACCACACTTTTTACCTGTCAGTGTGTTTTGACTGTGTTTACTGTGATCCTGTTAACCAGGACCCCAGTAACTGTGCTCTCCCCCCCCTGAATTTGGTTGTCCCTAACTTTTTACACCCCACCTTTGGAATACTGGTGCCCCCATATAAGTCCCTAGTATATGGTACATAGGTATCCAGGGCATTGGGGCACCAGGAGTTTTCTCATGAGCTGCAGCATGTATTATGCCACCCACGGGAGCCCATGCAAAATGTGTCTTCAGGCCTGCCATTCCAGCCTGCGTGAAAGGGTGCATGCACCCTTTTACTACAGGAGACTGCACCAGGTCACTGTATATGGCAGGCCCTCCTAGCCTAGAGGGCAGGGTGCAAGTACCTGTGTGTGAAGGCACCCCTGCATGAGCAGAGGTGCCACCACGAACTCCAGCCCCATTTTACTGGTCTTTGTGCACTGGACATAAGTCACTAGCTATGCCCAGCTACATAATGTTAACTCAGAACTTAGGCATGTTTGGTATCAAACATGTCAGAATCATACCCAATACCGTTGCCAGTATTGTTTGCATGATTCCATGAACTTTGGGGGCTCCTTAGGGGACCCCAGGTTTGCTCCTACCAGTTTGCAGGGTTTTCCCAGGCAGCCTGCACTGCTGCCATCATACAGATGGGCTTCTGCCCTCACATGCTGCTTGAACAGCTCAAGCCCAGGAAGGAAGAACAAAGGAATTCCTTTGTGAGAGGGAGGCAACACCCTCTTCTCTTTGAAAATAGGTGTTACATGGCTTGGGAGGCCTCCTGAAGCCACTTGTATGCTTTGAAGGACACATTTGGTGCCCTCCTTGCACAAACCAGTCCGCACTGATTCAGGGACCTCCAGTACCTGCTCTGGCGCAAAACTGGACAATGGAAAGGGGAGTTAGCACTCCCTTGACCATCGCCACTCCAGGGGTGGTGCCCATAGCGCCTCCAGGTGGCCACTTGGATCTGCCATTCCGAATCCAAAGTGGCCAGAGGCCTCTGGGAGCATCTGAGTGGCCAGGTCAAGCAGGTGACATCACAGCCACCTCCTGATAGGTGGTCACCTTGCTAGTGACAAATCCCCCTTCCAGGGCTATTTGCGGTCTCCTGTGGGTCATATAAGTTTCCAGCAGGACTCCTCTGCAATATTTACTTCGACTTCTGGCCACTTGAACCGCAAATGGACGTCACGGGAACCTACAATCTGCAGCTCCAGCGATGCCTTCGCTCTGCAACATTGTTTCTCTGGCTCCTTCCAGCAACTGCAGCAATTCCCCATCTGTGCATCCTCTGAGGGCGGCAAGTCTTCAGTCTGCACCAAGAAGCAAGAAGGAATCTCCTTTAGAGTGAAGGAGTCACTCCCCTACATCCACAGGCACCAACAACAATGATGACTGGCTGCGTGGGTCCTCTCTCCTGCAACTCTGCATGGACCCTGCAACACAGGTGGTGGTCTTTAGTGGTCCCCTTTACCAGCTGTCCAACTTTGGAGGTGGTGAGTCTTTGCCTCTCCTTGCAGGATGGTACCCCTGTGCACCGCGACTCTTGCAGCTACCAAGGCTTGTTGGCTTCTTCCGAGCGATCTTCTGGCTCTGTGTAGCCCCGGCCTCTAGCACTTTTCCCTGCAATGTGTGGTCTCCTGCCTGCTGCTCCAGTGATGTGGGGCTCCTTTCCAGGTGTGCTGAGTGGGCCTCACTGTGACTCATGTGCCTGCGAGTTGCCTGTGTGGGCTGCATCCACAACTTCTTGCTCTCCTGACTGCTGGGGGTTGCCTGGGACTCCCTTCCTTGGGTTGAGTCCCCTCAGACCTTCCTGGTCCCCGGTAGCTCTGCAAATCTTCTTCTGCAACTCTTGACTGTGCCAAGGCTTGTTGGTGGCTTTTCCGCACCACTGACAGACTGCAACTCTTCTTCCGACTGCATCACTTATGGAACTCTTCCTCTGCTCCTGTACTGCATAGCCAAATCCTGGTTCTCACCATCAATCTGGTCCTGCATCCCCCCCAGAAGGGTGGGTAGTGGATCCTGCCCCACCCGGACACTCCAACTGCAACTGGACCTGGTCCCCTTCATTTGCAGGTCCTCTTCGCTCTGGATCCATCTTCTGTTTCTTGCAGTCTTGCTTGTGTCTTGTGCAGACCATTCACAAATCTTCTCTGTGGATTTGGGAAAAAACAGGTACTTAGCTCTTCTCTCCTGGTCGCTGGGGGGGGGGGGGGGGGCACCATGGTGTGGTTTCTAGTTCCACCAGCTCCCCTCAACAGATTCCTCTTACCTGGGTGGGGGTCCGTCATTTGCATTCAATTACATTTTTTTACTATATGGTATGGGCTCCCCCTAGGGTCACCATTGTCTATTGTTATTCCATTGTTTTCTATTACTTTCTATGTCCATTCCTGATTACTAAGGTGTATGTTATAGTGTGTTTACTCACCTGCTAGCAGAGTATTGCCTATATAGTTTTTTATTATTTGTGTCACTAAAATAAAGTACCCTTATTTTTGTAACAACGCGTGATTCTTTCATGTGTATAAATGCTGTGTGACTAAGTGGTATTGCATGAGCTTTGCATGTCTCCTAGATAAGCCTTGGCTGCGCATCCACAGCTACCTCTTTAGAGCCTGGCTTCCTAGACACTGACTACACCTCACTAATAGGGGATACCTGGACCTGGTTTAGGGTGATGTGATATAGGTGCTCGCCACACACCAGGCCAGCTTCCTACAGGAGGTAATTTCAGAACACCAGCTGAGCAGAAAGATGGACCTTTGTGAACAGGTTCACCAGGCCTTAATGGTTCTACCAAGAAGAGTGATCAAGGATTTACTTGCACCATTTTTCAGAGTTTGTGTTAGCTGCTTATGTGTTCCTTGAGACTGCAAAAACAAGTTTATATGTATGGCTATAGAATTATGTAGAACAGGAATGTGCTGTAATTAGACTCCAGCCTTCAGTGGAAAACGAAATACTAATTAACTCTGGCTTCTGGTTTCCACTACAGGGCTTAGCTATAAATTCAAGGCTTCAAATCAAGTACTTACATTCCAATAGGTAATGCAGGCTGTATACAAAACAATGCTGTGCTTTTCCATCATCAAGTGCCTCGGAACTTTAAAAAAATAAAATCTTACCAGGATTCATCAGACATCAGCAGTGGGGCACTCACAGAAATATCAGGTATTGTTTCTGGACCAGATTCTGGTAATCAGATAAAACAAAAGCATCATGTATTCTAAAACCCCCTTAAATGTCAAGATTAAACAAAAAAACAAACTAAACGAACAAACAGACCAACCATCTCAATGACAGAGAACAAAGCCAGTGTACCATATTAGATTTACAAATGCTACACGTAAAAGTCATAAAAGAAAAGACAACTTAGTGAATTTAATCAAAATCACTTACTGACCTACAGTAATCTCCTGAGATTCAGTCACACGTTGGCTTGTGTGTGTTGACGGGGTACTGGAACTCGCCATCTGGAAGGTAACATTACGAAGAACATACAGATGACAAACAGCTGCACTGTAATACAGTAAACTCTACAAGAAAAGTTTGGTTCTTTGCATTTTAGATATTGGGTCTCTAGTTGGCAGAGGTATGCCCCCTGTCTAAGCAGGGACCACAATCCTAGTCAGGGTATGTCAGATACGCAACCTAAATTAACCTGTGTTCGCACTCAGGTAGGTTGGCACATAACAGTCAGGCTTAACTTAAGCGTGACTTGTGCAACAGTTAAATTACACTCACACAGTTAAAGACACCACAAAAAGACTCCACATAAGGTTAGAAAAATAGATCTTAATCATCTGATGAAACCAAGACAAAACTATTATCAGTAGAATTTGTGATATTAACTTTTTAAAGATTAAATGTGAAAACACTACTTAGACATCAATAAGGGTCAAAAGTTACTTGAGGTTGTGAGGGACCGGTACAAATTAAAAATCCAGGCTGACCGCAATGAAGGGTAGGTCAGCAACAGAACCCAAGCAGGATCCGCAGTACAACTGATGTAGCAATACGCTGAGGGCACAATGCGTCAATATTTCTACTTCGTCGTCAAGCTCTGTTAAAATGCTGGACCATTTTGGGGCCGTCTCATCATGCCGCACAGTCTGTGAATCTACTGTCAGGTAGCCACTGCGTCATCGTTGATTAGTGATGTGGCAATTTTTTTTTACCACACCCTGGATGATGCACCGCGTTTGCTGGTTTTAGCTGCAAAACACAATTTTCATGTCCAGGACTGGGGTTGTGGGTGGGGGGGGAAACCTCAGGCACGGGTAGGACTCACAGATGGCAGAGTCCAGCAGCACCGGGAGAGTTGCAAGCAGTATTTGATGTCCCTGAGACTGCAGAGAACGGGTGGGCAATCCAGCAAGCCCTTGGAGATTTCTTGGGTTCAAAGATGTAGAGAGCAAGACCATTCCTTCTCACTGCAGGCATGAAGCAGAAGGCCAACATAGCAAAGGAAAGTGGCACAGCAAAGCAATAGACTGACAACAATGGAGCTGCAAAGTGGCAGTCCCTGCTTGCAGCACAGCAGTCCTTCCTGGCAGTGTGTTCTTGGTTCCAGTAGAGATCTGATTTGCTGGGGTTTGGGGCTCAGTACTTATACCCAAATGTGCCTTTTAAGTGGGGGAGACTTCAAAGAGGCCTTCGAAAATCACAAGGTCCCTGCCCTTACCTGGCTCCAGACACTCTACAGGGGTTTATGCAGCCCTTTGTGTGAGGAGAGACCCAGCCCTATTCAGCTGTGTCAGCTCCTCCTACCTAATTAGCCCAGGTGATGGGTCATCAGAATGCATGTCACACTTAAGCTCCATTTGTGTGCAACTGGATGGAGGGAATGCACAAAGCCCAGCAGTCAACAACCACATACATGTATTCAGTGACAGGCAGAGGCACAGAATACTTAAAGAAAATGCTAACTTTCTAAAAGTGGCATTTTCAGGCTTACAATTTGAAATACGATTTCACCATAAGTTGTGATTTTAAATTGTGAGTCCAGTGACACCAAATTCCATATTACTATATTTTTCCAATTGGAAATTACCCTTAAAATATGTTTAAGGAAGTCCCAATGCTATCCTATGGGAGAGATAAGCCCCGCAATAGTGAAAATGAATTTAGAAGTTTTTCACTATTTGGACATGTTAAAACTAAAACATGTCAAACTTTTTAAAATACACTGCACCCTACCCTTGGGGCTACCAAGGGCACCAGTTCTAACAGTTACCAATAAATTTCCTGTTTTCGGATACAGCAATAGGACTCCCTACTGCAGGATGCCAGGCAAACCTCCATCTTCTTGTCAAGTTTAAATCTTATCCAAGATTCAACCACAACTCTTCATTTGTTTCAGATTACTTACAGTAAAATGGAAGGAGCTTGGTATTCCTAGTGCTTTAGTGCGTTTTGTTATGTAACATTTGTTTATAGCTTTCAGGACAAAAATAGAAAAAACAAAACTCAAGCTTGTGAGATACATGCTCATATATAGGAGTCCATTTACAAAATAGATTGAAACAGTCACAGTAAGGTGTTTATGCATAGAGCACATGCCCACAATCTTGGCAATCCACTAAGTTAATTAGACCTAGATCGCAAGTACTAAATTCAACAATGGCAACAAAAATATTAAAAGTGATAACCACACCCTCTCATCATGACAACAGCACAGTAAAATGCATTAGGATATGCTTTGGAGGCTCAAAAAATAAAGCCTGGTAAGGGGTGTCACAACAGGCATCAAAATCCAAGCTGATCTCAAACTACAGATAGTTTTCAAATCGCTATTATTGATGAGACATGGAAATGTGCCACTGGGTAAAGATATGTTTTTTCTCTACAATGGATGGCCCTTTTAACTAACTGTGTCCTACATTTTACTAAGCATTAACACTACCCCAATGCAGTGCATAAACAGTGCTTTAAAGTTTGCTGGCCTCATCTCTCCCTCTCTCAAATGCCTTTGGACCTGGGCAAACTTTAATGAAGTAGTGCTATGAAAGTACTCTATGCAAAGAAGAAGTGTGCTGGGGCAAAGTATAGAACTGAAGCAAAAAAAATACCAAAAGATTGGTAGTCGATGCATGATAGTATAATTTCTAGCAAAATTTTAAGAATTATTGGTGGGCTGTGAGATCTACCTCAAATAGACACCATGGTCAGGAATACCTAAAAAAACACCTATTGCTTAGGATCAATCCAAGAGGCTACCACATAAAAGAAATTGTACATGCAGTTACTAAAAAAAACAAAAGGCCAATCTATAAAGGAATGGCCAACAGGAATACAAACCAATTAGTCTCCTCTGTAGTTTCTCTTTCTGTAATTCTAAAGGTCCTCAGCACAGAAATATAACTGATGTTCATATAAACTGCCCATCTGGACTTTTGAATACAGTAAGGTTGCGGGGATAGAAACCACACAAGAGAACAGGTGAGGATAAGGGGATCTTTGGAACTGTTAGTTCATACCTAAGGCCTGCTATAGTAGTCATCAAGGACAGTTTTTTATATATGGTCCACATTATGCAAAATTAATATAATTTGAGAGGGTAAATTCCAACTCCTGTTCTAGAGGATAAGAAGACAGAACTTGACCAGTGCAAAGTGCATTTACAAACAGATAACTGCTTTTATGGTGGATTATCGATGTGGTTGATGGAGTAAAATGTGACCTTTCTGTGGGATGTGTCTAGGAAGTATTGGTATTCACTCACAATCTTACAGAGATGTGTATTCACATACATCTTGCAGGTAATTTCACTTCCTGGAAACAATCTCAAATTTGCTCCTGGCCAAGGCAGGAGTAGCTCCATTTTCAGGGTGGGGAAAATAGTAGGAGCATCCTATTTTCATGAGTAAATCAATTTTTTCTTAAGAAGAAAAAACATTCCCACAAATTTTTCTAAAGCAGAATTTACCACAGGTGGAAAACCCCCTGAATAACTTTTGCCCATGTGATTATCCATAAAAAAATATACAACTGTCTGCTTTCCAGAAGTACTCCTGGGTTCATTTGTAAATCCTCTAAAGTCAGAAATTCCGTTAAAAGTTAGGAGAAACAACACAGAGTAAATGTTCCTTTTTAAGCTTCTGTTTTGTGGGTCAGCACCTAGGAAGTGTCTGAAGAATGAATGTGGGCTAGCAATAAAATGAGGATGCTTCCAAAAAATACACACTAAATTGCTCTATTTGGTGGTATGTGCCTGGAAGCCTTTTAAGAGAAAGGTTCCACATTCGAAGTTGATGAACAGTCTAGGGCCAAAGAGCATCTGACAACCATAATGCATTTAATGCATCAAGTACATGATCTAAGGAAAAAGCCTGATATTTAAATTATGTATTTCCTTGAACAACAACACAGTCACCAATTAAAAAAAGATTGATAGGTGCCTTTGCTAAGTGGAAATCTTGATAATCTTAAAGTTGAAGGAGTGGTGCTATCCTCTGAATTGAAAGGGCATGAAGGATGGATAATCTGATGGGCTTTAAGCTAGTTTATAAGAAGAGTTGAAATAAAAAGGCACAAAACATTGTTAGGTCCTACTTAAGAGAGTGCATGTGCTATGTTGTGAGACATTGCTAGCCTACAGTGAGCTTAGAGCCCACCCGTTGCTTACCAATGGTAGGCTTTATTTTCCCCTATTTGCTTGCTTCTTATTCTTCAGCTTCTGTGGGCTTCTCTTCCGCCTCTGGTATCGGTCCCTCCCCTGGAGCATGGAACCCTTCTGTCTTTCCACCGCTCTATTACCAGGTGCAACTTTTGTCTTTTAGTTTAAGCATGCTTAAAAGTGTATGGGGGTTATTCTAACTTTGGAGGAGTGTTAATCCGTCCCAAAAGTGACGGTAAAGTGACGGATATACCACCAGCCGTATTACGAGTTCCATAGGATATAATGGACTCTTAATACGGCTGGTGGTAAATCCGTCACTTTTCCGTCACTTTTGGGACGGATTAACACCTCCTCCAAAGTTAGAATAACCCCCTATGTGTTTTCTAGCCATCTCTTGTGTACTTAGTGTTCCTCTTTCTTGCTGTGTGCATCTCCCTCTTGCTCACGCTTCCTCAGTTGCAGTTCTTGCTTACTCCATGTCTGCCCACCTTCCATTGCCACTCCTGCTTCCCCGCCCTCCCTCCGTTATCCATGTGCTTTTCCCTATCCGTCGTCCATTTGCTTCCCCATCCCTGCCAACCTGTCTGTGTGCTTGTCAAACACCTATGCACCCGCCGTTGTTTGTGCCTCCCCACCCCCACTCTCCATTGTGACTCCGTATTGTTGCCTCTTGCTTTTTCTCCCTGCCTATTGCATCCTCGCCTCCTGCTGTGCTATCTCATCCACTGTCTGCTTCCCAACCCCAATCAACTCCCCCATTTTACTTTTTTTTTTTTTTTTATTAAAGGAAAAGCAAATTTTGTGTGACATTTTATTTAGTCATCCACCTGTGGCAAATAAAAAGAAAAAAGCTCTCTTCATTTTGTACTTGTGTGCATCCGTGTTGGTGCACAACTAGAAAATGACATGACAGATGCATCAATGTACACCTTTTTTTAGTATTTTCAGTCAGGCTGCACAACACCCACGCTGCTGTACAGCATGACTGAAAATCATCACCAAAAGGCTCAATAGGTGAGACCTTTTGACTTTACCTATGCTGGTTTCCATCTATGATCTACTTACTGGTTGCTGAAGTGTCAAATTCTGGTCCTGTAAATACTGGTCAAGTAGATCCTAATTTGTGTCGATGGTGGGCATCACCATTTATTTTTGGAGACTGTATGATTTTTCTTCTTAAGACTTTGACCCAAAGCAAGGAAGGACATAAAGGCAGAAAGAAGTTGAGGCGATAGTGACAAGAGAGGAATAGAGGGATGAGATTGAACCCAAAAAAGTGAGATAAAATAACAGGAAGTATAAGGTGGTTAAAGAAAGGCATGTACTAACCCTTCAGCACTTGACTCTGATCAAATGGGTCAAGGAGTCTAGGGTCTTCAGGGGTATGAGGTTGAAGTTATACAAGGGCTCATAATTCAAAATACCCCTAGTGGGTCCAATAAGAGGATTGCCCAGTCCAATACTGATCTTTAGTATGAAAAGCAATTTCTTTTATTACACAAGCTAGACTCAGCACACTACATAATCCTCACAGTAGTCTCTCAAGGCTAGCTCTCTAGCACATCACGTGGAGTTCCCTCCTGCAGGTGCTCTTGCTCCTCCCCTCAACTCTATGCCCTGCCTTCCTTGAAGATTCTAGAAGGTGACCATAGGTGCTGCCTACACTAACAATATGCCTCAAAGTCTGCCACTGCATTAAAAGTCTCTCAGATCTTCGAGAGGCAAGACTGCAGAGCTCCAACAAGTCCCACACGAGCCTATAGCCCTGCTTCCAACTTAACCCAACTGCAACCTTCCAAAGAGTCCAGGAGCCAGGGTACTTATCGGCCCTGCATTCCACATTGATCAAGCTTGCACCATGCCCTTCCTGTGGTCAACAGGATCAGTAATCTAGGGAGGTCGCATACAAAGTCTGCTTCCGAAAGCAGCACCTTTTTTCTTCTGGGTTCCTGTTGGTAAGTTGGTAAAGCACCAGGTTCCCAGCAGGTAGTTTACAGACTTGTTCCAAAGCCTCTTCAGTGGTCATGAGGACTCCTCTAACAGCGAAGGGTTCAATATTCTTAGTGCCCCCTAGGGGAAAATGGCCAACTCTGAAGGGTCACCCCAATTTTTTTGCCTTCCTCCTCTTTTTAGGACCTCGTTTTTGCTGGCTTTAGGACTCTAAGCACTTTACAACTGCTATCCTAAAACACAGTAACATTGGTTTACCCCTAATTGGCATACTTCATTTACTTATAAGCCTCTATTAAAGTGCACTACATGTGCCCAGGGCCTGTAAATTAAATGCTATAAGTGGCCCTGCAGCACTGGTTGTGCCACCCACATAAGTAGCCCCTTAACCATGTCTAAGGCTTGCCATTGCCAGGCCTGTGTGCGCTGGTTAACCACCACTTCGACTTGGTATTTAAAACTACTTGCCAGGCCTTAAACTCTTTATTACATGTAAGTCACTCCTAAGGTAGGCCCTAGGGTAGCCCATATTGTAGGATGCTATGCAAGTAAAAAAGCAGAGCATGTATTTATAAGTTTTACATGTCTTTGTAATGAAAAACTCCCAAAGTTGTTTTCCACTACTGTGAAACCTGCTCTTCTCAAAGGCTAGCATTAGTGACTCCCTTCTATGCTTTTAAGTGGTAATTTCTGATCTGAGAGGAATAGACTTGTCATATTTGGTATGGTTGGAATGGTAGTAAAAAAGCCTACTTACTGGTAAAGTTGGATTCTACATTACTATTCCCGAAATTAAACGTTTAGAAAGTAGGCATTTCTATGCACGTACTGCCATCTGTGCCTTACAGCCTGCCTCCAATCTACATCTGGCCAGTGCTGGTTGACAGCTCCCCATGTGCATTTCACCCAGACAGCCATAAACACAGGACACTCAGCTGCATCTGCATACAGATGGGTTTCCTTGGGCTGGAAGGGTGGAGGTGCGCTCTCACACTTTAAAGGCCAGTGACCTGCCCTCACACAAAGGACTGATAACCCCCACAGGGCTCCTGGCAGACAGGGCCAGGTTGAAAGGGGAACTTGTGCACTTCAAAACCACAATTTGAAGTTATCCCCACTTCAGAGGCACTTTTGGGTGTATATATAGTGGGTCCCACCACATCAGATACTTCTGGATCTACAAATGAGCTCTGTCAGATGGACTACCAGGCTGCCCAAAGGTATTTTTTCTAGAAGGACTGCTATGTTGCTTGTTGCCCTGCTGCTCCCAGACTTTTCTGGAAGGTCTCTGCCTTCTTCCACAAGCGCTCTCCAATGGCTTGGATTGAGCTTGCTTCCTGTTCTTTCTTCATCTACTAGCTCAAAGCTAGTCCACTGACACCATCGACTCTGGCGCCGTGCCACTGTCCGCTCAATGGCCCTCACTAAAAGCAACAACCGTGGCATGCAACGTAAGCTCAACTTCGCTGTTTAAGTCCTATGGTGTGATCATGACAGTGCGAAGTTGACACATCGTGTCTTGACCAGCTGGACTCATCGACCCTGTTGGGTCATAAGGAACCACCACCTCGCCACAATGCTGCATCATCTCCCATGCAATCGGACAGAACTGATACCTTGCCTCCCCTGCATAACAGTAAGGAACTGCTGCCTCACCTCCCCGGCCACAGCAAGGAACCATGCTGCACTGGCCCCAGCAACGCCTCATCACCCCAACTCCGTGCTACATCTGTTTTTTCCTCATTTAACAAAGGTACTATGCCTGGGGTCCCTGTGGCTAAGTGACCAGCCCCCACTTTCTTGCGAGCAGCATCAGGCTGTTGGGAATGACTCCGTCAAGACATCATAATAGCCCCAGTTGAAGATATTGCATTTCTAAGCATTATACTAAGAGTTAATCCTGCAAAATTGATACCTTTACTTGTGTACATTGGACTCTTGACATTATGGTCTTATTTAAGATAGTTATTATCTATTTACCTAAACTGGGGTGAAGTACATTTTGTTGTGTTTTCACTGTGCTAATGTATGAGTTATTGCACAAATATTTTAAACATTGCCTTCTAAGTTAAGTCTGCCTACTCTTTGCCAAGCTAGCAGAGTGTGAACACAGGATAATTTAGGTTGTATTGTGACTTACTGTGACTAAGATTGTGGTCCCTTTTTGGACAGGTTGCATACCTCTGCCAACTAGAGACCCAATTTCTAACACACCCCTACTGGCATACGAGGTTCACAGATATGGGAAACAGCCCTCATCAAGTTGGATCTTCTGGATGTCTGTACAGTTTTATTGGCCCGATCAAAGCACACAGGGGGAAGAGATCACAGACCTAGGCAATGGTCCACAGTCTCAGATGTGGGGGGTGACGAGCCCAACAATCTCAGTGGCCCGCCTCCTGCCATACAGGAGTCATGGACACTGGTGATGGGCTTCAGAAGATCAATGCTACCAGGCGAAGGGCTTTGCTTATACTTTTCACTTCATCACCACCTGCCTTCGATATGGCTGCCGCTTAACTATAAAAATGCTCAGGACTTCTTATCTTCAGTTCCTCTTCTATTTCTATTAACTAAACCTCTTCTATTTCTATTAACTATTTCTTGCATGCTGTCTTCACATCGCTTTGATTGCCTGTTTGGTGAGGTCTCTCATGGTGGACCACGGTAAGCTCCCACGCCAATTATTGCATGCGTGGCATTTTGACTTCTATTCCATTAGCCAGTCTATGTCCTTCTTAATGGGAACACTTCTGGTATGTTTATTTACAGGGTAGCCCTCTTTTTGCTGCCCGCTGTGCTCCTGACACAGCCCTAGATCCGGGCATGAGCCGCTATGATTTCCATTGTGTTTGACACTCAGGTTCTTCTTTATTAGGTATGTGCAGCACTGACGTGATATATATAATTCTTTCCCATAGAGCACTGTGACCACTCTGTTTAATAATCTTACCCCCTCTGTTTTGTTCCACATAGTCTGCATTTAGTTGGCTACAGGTTCCCTGCAATAAGTATTATCTAGTTATATAATGATCGACTGGTCAGTTACTGTACTGGATATTAATGCTTTGAGCTTCCCTCCATTGATTGGGTAGGTGCAGCAGTACAACATTTTATTTTTATTTTACTGTTATCTAGAAGGCACCAGTCCTGCTCCAATTATTTTATGTTCTCTTGATTGACTTCAGTATGGTCCTTTAGACAGTTTCATGACTGCTACCTTCATTATGCTAGGTCACTTTACCTTATGGACATTTAGGCCCTCATTATGACATTGGCCTGTAAGTGCAGCTTACCGCCATGCAGACTGGCGCCAACATACCGCGACCGTTGCGGTATACCGCTACGGGTATTATGGCCCACACATAGAAATCCGCCACTGTACAGACACACACACAAGTCTGCCAGCCAAAAGGTCAGTGATAAACTGTCGGTAGCAAAATCCACACCGTTACGCCAACAGAAATACACCCACAGCATCATGACCCACAAATCACTTCGGCGGTCATTCAACCACGGTACACCATTGGCAGCATAGACCGCCGCGCTCAAAATACACACACACTAACAAAACTCATTGGACAATTCAAAATACACACACCTGACACAATACTATAAAACATACCCACACTACCCACAACCCTTTACGACCCAAAGAATTTGACAGAGAGAGAAGCCAGGAGCACCCATTGAGCCACAAAACACCATCACTCATACACTATCCACGCACCTCACAGCACACAACCCAACACATCACCCCACACACCCACACACCACTCACACTACACCCATGGCACCACAACGGCATCCCAGATTCTCTGAGGAGGAGCTAAGGGTCATGGTGGAGGAAATCATCCAGGTAGAGCCACAGCTATTAGGATCACAGGCGCAGCAGACTTCCATTGCTAGGAAGATGGAGCTATGGCGAAGAGTCGTGGACCGGGTCAACACAGTGGGACAGCACCCCAGAACAAGGGATGACAGGAGGAAGAGATGGAACGACCTACGGGGGAAGGTGCGTTCCGTGATAGCAAGACACCAGATAGCTTTACAGAGGACTGGCGGTGGACCCCCACCTCTTCCCCCACAACGAACATGGGAGGAGCAAGTCTTGGCGATCATGCATCCTGAGGGCCTGGCAGGAGTAGCAGGAGGACTGGACTCTGGTAAGTAAAATCTTTACTACTTTATCCCCCCCCCACCTGCATGCCGTCACACACTCCTACCCTCAACCCCATCACTCCACCACCTCACATATACCCCATCATCACAACCCACCCATCCCAATACCAAGCCCTGCATGCTACACCAATGCATGGTCCCCCATCACAGACCTGCATGCACACTAGATGTTGGGGATATGTCCCAGAGCATATAAGTCAGCCTTCACTGTGGCCAAATCATCCACCTGGGGGAATATGATGTAGCTGCGCATGTGTTTCAGCAGGGCAGACAACACTCTGGTCAGCACGTTTGAGAACATAGGCTGTGACATCCCTGATGCCATGGCCAGTCGCTTGGAAGGAACTACTTGCCATGAAATGGAGCACTGACAGGACCTGCACTAGAGAGAGGGGGATATCTGAGGGGTGGCTGATAGCTGAAATCAGGTCTGGCTCCAACTAGGTACACAGCTCTTGGATTGTGGCCTTATCCAGTCTATAGGTTAGGATAATGTGCCTGTCCTCCATTGTCGCCAGGTCCTCCAGGGGTCTGTACACGGGGGGATGTCTCCATCTCCTATTCATCTTCAGTGGTTGAACTCTAGAGTGAAAAATGGTGAGCAGAATGTCATATTCAAACATGTACTCAGATTAATATGCAATTTATGTTTTACAGAAACAGTATGTGAAGTTGTAAGTCAGTTGATGTGCCTATGTCTGCTGTGACGCAGTTAGGTGCCATGGCCTGTGCCCCGCTGAAATGGCGGCTGCCTGACTTGTGAGGAGGGACAAGTGGAAATGAGGTAATTCCGCTGGCGGCGTGTGCCGTTGCGGTCGGCGGTTGATGACCGCCGTGCAACAATGCATTGGTTATCATTGGGGCCTATGGGTTCCAGGAGCCAATGGCAATGTACGCCGGTGGTGACAGTACGCACCCCTGCGGACGTGACCGCCATTTTCTATCTGTTCACTCACTTGCTACCTGACCTTCAACAGGAGAGGACCTACACTGCAAGTGCTGCTGTGACCTGTGTCTGGAGGCGACAATGGCTCATGTGTCTGGGGAAAGGACCCCTGCCATTTCTGCGGAGGAGTTAGAGACTGGTGGATGGCGTCCTACCCTAGTACCCTTTACTTTATGGTCCTCCCGACCAACAGGTGAGTACACTGTGAGCATGATGCGTGGGGCATGAATGTATGGAGTGCTGTGTGTGTAAGCCTCATGTGGGGGGGCTGAGGGGTTCTGGGCAGAGTGCTGCATGTATGGTGGTCAATGTCTGTGCGTAAGGGGATGGAAGGGATATGGTGGGCCATGAGGATGACAGTCCGGACGGTATGACTAATACCTTTTCTGCTGTATTTTTCCTGCAGGTCAGCACCCATCAGAAAAAGGGTATTTGGTGTGCCATCGCCAAGGAGGTGCAGACCCTGGGGGTATTTGACAGGCGGAGCACCCACTGCTGCAAACTGTAGGAGGACCTGCGCTGCTGGGCAAGAATGACAGCGGAGGCCCAGCTAGTGCTGGCCTCCCAATGAGGAAGGGGTGCCCATCGTACCCTGACCCCATGAAGTTATGCATCCTGGCTGTGGCCTATCAGGAGTTGGATGGGCGCTTGAAGGCATCATAGCAGCCAAAAGGGGGTGAGTACAGATTCAGATTCTTGACTTTGCACGCGTTAAGGTGTTACCTGAGTGGGGAATGTGGGTGCTCCTAGGCCAGGGTGAACATCTACTACTGGGCAGGATCCTGTGGGTTTCAGGTGTGCAGCTAATGGTGTTAGGCATTGTACCCCATGGGCTGGTGACTAGCATTGTAACTGGTAGTGCATGGCCTAGTGCATAGGGCTGTTCCCTGTGAGTTGTGTACGCTAATGGTAGTGTTGTTGCTGGCATTGACCAAGTGTATCCTCTGTCTCTTCCCCCCCTTTTTGTTTTGTCACCCTGTTCTTATGTGCATTAGCATCATCTGGCGGAGGAGCAGAGGCACCGGCAATGGAGGGAGCTGCACCCACATGGGCCTGGCGGCCGAATCCACCGACAGTGAGGGCACCAGTGGGACGGAGGGCGAAGGGAGCACCACTACGGACACAGGAGGGGACAGTACTGACAGCAATTCCTACGATGGAAGCTCCCTGGCGGTGGCGGACACCTCTGTGCCCACCCCAACTACAGGTACATCCGCCACGCCCCCCGTACCAGCACCGCCCTCCCAGCAGCCCCTCAGTGTGTTTTGCGTGCCCGCTCACCCAGGAGGGTGGGCATCTCCTTCCCCCAAGGCACCTCAGGCCCTGCCCCAGTCAGCTTTGCAGCCCTCAGTGAGGAGGCTATTGACCACCTGAGATCCCTCTCTGTTGGGCAGTCAACCATACTGAATGCCATCTAGGGGCTGGCAGGGCATTTGCAACAAACAAATGCATACCTGAAGGACACTCTCTGGCGTGGCGGTCCTCAAAGAGCATTCAAGGCTCTGGCCAACTCACTGATGGCAGCCATTGTCCCTGTCTCCAGCCACCCCCCTCCAACTTCCTCTACCCAGTCCCAATCCCCTCAACCCCCAGCCTATCCCAAGCACACCTTAAGACCAGCATTCACCCAAATCAACACACAGAAGTGGCTCAGGCAAACACAAACACCACACTTCATCCCACAGGCACTCACACAAGCACCATCCATATGCAGACACACCAACACCCACTGCCTCCACCGTGTCCCCCTCCTCCTCCTCGTCCACCTCCCTCCCAGTAGCGTCTCCACACCTGCATGCACTACATCCTCATCCACTACCTCCATCATGAGCACACCTATCACAACACGCCCCTCACTGGCAGTCACCACTCCCACATCCATGCACACATCCTCTGTGTCCTCTCCCACTGTCTGTGCCTCCTCCTCCCAAAGTACCCAAACGCAAGCACACAGACACCCAACAGCCATCCACCTCACAACAGCATCCAGCCCATGCACCCAAACACAGCAGACTGACACCACCTACAACCACCCCTTCTTCCGCCACTCCCAAACCTTCACCCTCTTCCCGCCCCCTAAGAAGCTTTTCCTCGCCACCTTTGACCTATTTCCTACCCCTCTCCCCCTGTCCTTCACTTTGGGCCAGGGTGGCCAGATCCCAGCCCAGCCCTTCAGCCACCGACTGTGGTTTCTGCAGCTACTGCTGGTATGAGAGGCTCCAAGGAGGGACCCATCAGCACAGCCAGTGTACCAGCACCACCTGCCAAGGCCAAGAAGGGTCCGCCACCTAGCAAGGGAAAGAAGGGGACACCAACCAGCAAGGGGAAGGAGGCACCACCAGCCAGCAAGGGCAAGAAAAAACCACCAGTTGGCAGAAGCAAGGAGGTGCCACCATCTGCCAAGGGCAGGAAGGGGCACACAACACCAGCCAAGGCACTTCAGCCATCTGAGGCTGCAGGTGAAGGGCTGGAGCCTACCACCGCAGCGGCCAGCACCGCTACCTCCACCGCGGACAGCACCACCACCTGCCCACGCTGCCAGCACCACCACCTGCCCCCGCCGCCAGCACCACCACCGACAGCAGCACCAGCCCCAGTGGGCAGCCATCCAAGATTGCAGGGGAAGGGCTGGAGCCTACCACCACCACTGACAGCACCGCCACTTGCAGCACAACTGCCCTCCACTGAGCAGCCGTCACCACCGCCTAGCAGTGTGTAGTAGTGACTACATGGGCTGCAGTGCATCCTGGCCCCTGCAACACCTGTCGGTGTGACACCCAGGTGAGAGACTGTGACCTTGCCCCATCCAGGATGAAGCACACTGGGCGCAAAGCCCCCTCCAGAACCAGTGGAAGAAGGCATCCACTCACCCCATCCTTGGCAGGATGAAGCTCACTGGGCACAAAGCCTCCTCCAGAACCAGTGGAAAAAGGCATCCACTCACCCCCTCCTAGGCAGGATGGAGCACACTGGGCACAAAGCCTCCTCCAGAACCAGTGGAAGAAGGCATCCACTCACACCCTCCTTGAAAGCGTGAAGCACACTGGGCACAAGGCCTCCTCCAGAACCAGTGGAGCTATGCATCCACTCACCCCCTCCTTGGCAGGGTGAAGCACACTGGGCACAAGGCCCCCTCCAGAACCAGTGGAGAAGACACCCACTTGAGAGACTGTGGCTTTGCACTCCCCAGGACCAAGTAGTGGGCAAACCACCCACTAGGGAGACTGTGGCTTTGCACTCCCCCGGACCAAGCAGGGGGCATGGAGCCCCCTCCAGGCCAGTGGCATTGTACCATCTTCCGGCTGAGGTGCCCCCCCATTCCCCGTCCCCCTAAGGTGCCTGTGTTTTTTTTTTTACCTGATGCCCCTGCAGTGCTCTCTCCGTATTGGGGCGGGAGTCAAGTGTGGCCTTGGCCTATGTGTTACGGCCCCGTGGGCCACAGACATTTTAGAGTGGGCATTGTCCCTCCTTTTGTATATATTGTACATACTGTTTATTGTTTAAGGACATATTTATCTAAAACTGTACTATTGCACCCATTTTAATCCATTATTTTTGTCCTTGCCTTATTCCTGAGGGTTATGGGGTGTATATGTAATGTTCTTGCATCTGTTTGTGTGTATGGTGTTGGGCGTGGGGGTGTTTGTGTGTGTGCCACTCTTTCCTCCTCCCTCGTGTGCTAGGTGCAGTACTCACCGTGGTCATCTTCGCCGGCCTTCGTGTTCCTGGCATATGAGAAGGTACACCAGCATTAGACAAAAGTGCAGCTCGGGCTCCATGGCGTCATGGTTCTTCTTTGAGTGTCGAGAGGTGAGTCGTTTCCCTTCAGTGTACTGTTTCCGCCGTGCTTTTGATGGCGTTGGTACAGCCCCAGAAAAGGTGGCGGATAAACCTGCTGTAATGCTGTGGGCGGTACATTGTCTTCTGCCTGGCTGTTGGCGGTTACGGCAGCGGTGTTTGTTGCTACCGCTGTGGCGGTTGGTGTGTTAAAGTGGCTGTATGTGTTGGCGGTTTCCACCATGGTCATGAATCAATTTTTTTATTTTTTTTACCGCAGGCCTGTTGGCGGTGTTACCGCCACTTTTTTACCGACCGCCAGGGTTGTAATGAGGGCCTCAGTAATTTTCATAGTAGCTTACATTTTAGTTTTAGAAATTTTACCTTTGAGCCCCTCTACTTTTCTGGCTTACTATATACAATTCATTTACAGAATTCTGACTCTGAAGCCCTTGTACGGAGACAGTTATTTCCTTTTGAATTATGCCCAATTGATTATCTTCCCTCGGCTGTGAATGTGGCTACAATTCACCTTTTATTAGGTATTCTCCCACCCCACTTTCAATGGGCTGCGTTATTACACACACAGTATGCTAACTATGCTAGCATTTAGCACTGCATGGTATGTTTTGAGATATCTGCGGGCATTGGTGAAGGTTCATGTTTATGTTGGAAGCGTGCTCTTTACCTCTCTGCATGGCACTCACTCATTGTAATCCACACTCCCTCTTGGATGGTCCACCTAGATTACCTATTCAGTACACTACGCAGAATTTTCAGCATGTCCTCATCACGAGTGAATCACATTTGTTCATTGGATTAAGAGCCTCAAATGCATAATCAGAACTTCCTCTCTACTTTTCTTCCCTTCATTTTGCAGGTCGCAATGTGTATTCATTGATTTATTGTAAATAAATTATGTAGCCAGGCAAATATTGTATGTTCCTGATGATGATGATCCCATATGCTTAGGGAATCGAAAAACTTTGATCACTCTGACCTGCATAATTTATATAAATAGCTCTTTTGAGTACAGTAGTGTTTTCTTTTAATAAGAAATGTGACCTTTTGATTCTATGTAATTCTTGATGCCACAACCTTCTTTTGCCTGTGTTTGTGCAACACCTGCTTTGGTGCACCCCATAGGCATACATATGCCTAAAAGAACCAATTTTAACTTTTTCATACAAATAAATTACTGATCTGAATATTCCCTGTCCACTATTAATGTGCACTTAAGACATTACTCTGTTATGTGTACACTTAGAGACCTTTGTTCTTTATAGCTTTGCAAGTTCATGGCATCACCAATTGGGGTTGCAGACTTTCACCAAAGAGCACACAGCTCACTGACTGAACCGGGTGCCTCACACTGTGCTCACCGGAATCCACTTGCCAGGCTCCACATTGGGCCTTGCTTGTTCTAGGCTCTCTTCTACTCCTCACGGGATACACTGGTCTTAGCAGGCAGGCAGGCAGATGGCTGGTGCTCTGGGAACAGGGCACCCAGATTGAAGACAGGTGGGCCTTGGTCTCCAGTCCTGGCTCCAAGAACAAGACGACTAAGCAATCTCTTCTCTCTGATGAGATGGCACTGTTCAACAAAGTATGGAGCACATGCTCCCACCTTTACAGGCCAAATCAAGACACTTATGTGATTTAGTGCCTTGGGATTCAGTGTTCAGGCTGTGTTGAAGGCAGCACGTTCTGACTGGCTGATCCCTAGCCAGGCAGAACTCACCACTCCCATCAGGTGTGGGTGATTACACTCACTGTATAACCTGCACTCACCATTGGGTAGCTTGGCACAAAGCAGTCAGGCTTATCACAGGGGAAATATGTAAAGCAATGGCACAGCAATATACCACACAACAAGTACACTGAGTGCCACAAAACAGACTTCACATTAGGTGTATTTAAATAACTTTTGCATTCAACAAAAAATTATTAACACAGCCTGAATAACATGCTACTCTGGGCAGGGATGACCATTTGAAACAACACTAGCAGTACAAGGCACAACTGTGTTAAAACAACATTTGTAGTATGTACGTGAGAAAAATACATTCCCTCCTAGCACCCACATGTGGTGCAAAATGTTACCACTGTCAGCACGAGACCCATCCTAGTGATTACCCCCAACTCAATTATACACTGTCCTAGTGTGCACCCCAATTCACAGCGATAGCAGCAATATGTACATACATAAGAATGCAGCACCTTAAATTAGCTCCACGGCCTGGGCAGCACAGGTAAAATTTGAGGTCAATCGTTTAAGTCCTCTGGCAAGAATTAACGTGTCTGGCAACACAGTCGTATGGTTTAACAATCACCTGCAATCACTCCCACACACACTGTACCGCCAAGCGGTGCCACGGTTATGAGATGGCTTGTAACTTACACACTTTGCATACACTTGCTCCCAGCACCCTAATGTGGTGCACTGATATGCAGCAGGTTAGCTGTCACTGTGCTTGTAGGACCCCCATCTTGGGCCCTAAACCCTTCCTCCACCTCCAACTGGCCTTACTACCCTCTCTCCTACTAGCTAAAGATGTGAACAGCCTTTCCCCGGGTGCTAGGCCGCACAAGGCCAGAGTCACTCTTGTTCAGGCACTCAGGACAATATGGAGGGGTGAAGGAAGAGAAAGCATCGGAGCAGATAATGGAAGGTGGAAATTGAGATTTGGCTACCACTCTGGAAGTTTACTGCGAGGTATCCGCATCATGCGTTACGGTGTGGGGTCAGGTCTGTAAAGCACGAAGGGAGGGTCATTGGGGGACACACGCTAGTCACCGTGGTGTCAGGCACTCTAATACACAATAGCTACAAATTCTTGCACTTCCCTGGTAGGAGGCACAATGTCTGGCTTGACTTGAGAAGCCCCAGACAGTCCTGGTTGCACATGAAGAGATCCCAATCTGCACATCTCTGGATGGAGTCGCTACATCGGGTACTCGATGATTTGAGTCAGCGGACGTTTCCTATCACAAAGTGATCAATGTCATGCCTCCCTGGAATGAGGCACAGCGTCTGGTGACTAGAGTCGCACCAGACAATCCCAATTGCCAAAACAAAGTGCTCAATGTAGTACATCCTCGAATGAGGCACGTCTGGTGTGCAATGACGAGTCGCACCAGATCTGGCTACACACACAAGATGAAGGTTCAGCGAAGGCACGTGAGGTATGATACGGCACTGCCCCGGTAATACCCTCGGGTCATCACCCATGACACGGACACCTCACACAATAAGCACGCAGCAGCGAGTCACATGAGAGAAATGCAACGCACTTGACAAAGGCAGTCCACGCAGGGGTCCCGCACTAGTGAATCTGCTTACAAGCCAGCCGCTTATGCGTGTCATGGCCCCATGGTAAACAGCCACAATCCTTGAAATGTGGGCAATACTTTCAAGGCACTGCACCAGGAAAAACTTCTCTCCAGATAGTATACTTGCTTCGGCACTTACACTGCTGCTGCCCGATGAAGACAAGCCGATGATTCAAGTACTTACAAGGGCACTGCTCTCCAGATGACACCAGTATAAGGTGTAGGTCCCTCATAGGAGGTCTTTGATATCCCTGAGTCCTCCACGAGAGAAGAGTGGGCATGCTGTAGTACACTTGGAGAGCATGCTTCAGAGTGCCACACTGCAGTGACCAGTTTGCATAGGCCAACCACAATGTCAGAAGGGTGTGCAGTCCCTTCTTGGGGGTAGTAAATACTCCTTGTGCCCAACGGAGTCCTCTGTTAGTGTGCACCATGCGGTTCAGTGTCTCCATCCTATGTTCCTGCAAGAATAGCTCTAAGTTGTTGAAGTGTGGTACCAGTAGATTTACTGAAATGAGCCTTTTAAGTTGAGGGTGGTTCAAAGAGTTTTCCTTTGAACCACATATGTCTCCCCTAAATTTCAGTCCTGTCTGCCATGGGGCCTAGAATGCATATAGTGATCTTTAGTGGGGCCATGCTCTGGCTCAGCGAGGCCAAGTTGAAAAAACCTCTATCCAGCCAGGCCAGCAACTAGCAGAGGCCTGTCGTTCCGGGTGCCCAAGTTGTATGGCTGTCGCTGGGGAAGGCACAGATTTGCTGTCCCCAGCTTCCAGTGAAATAAAGCACCAAAAGACTTTTTAGAACATAGAAATGCCCATTTCCCAGAAGTGACACTTCTAGAGCATTACTGACAAAACTGCCTTTACCATGGAAAGGGCTTTGTTCTTGTGAATCCAATTATAGTAAACAGTATGAGGCTGCTCCACTGCAATCTACTGTTGCAGTTCAGAATTAAATTGTAACCTATCCCCAGGTTAACCCATGAGCAGAGCATTCATGGCCTGGTCTCCCCTGTTTGCCTATGCTTTCCAAGTTGTTAATGTGTGCTGGACTCTGTTTTTGCTGTTTATGTTACTCTGGGCATTTTACCACTGCTATCCAGTGCTAAAGTGCAAGTGCTCCTATGTAAAATGTACGGGTAATTGGATTTCCATGATTGGCATATTTGATTTACTGGTAAGTCCCTAGTACAGTGCACTAGAGGTGCCCAGGGCCTGTAAATCATCAAATGCTACTAAGTGGGCCTGCAGCACTGGTTGTGCCACCCACATAAGTAACCATGTAATGATGTCACAGACCTGCCACTGCAGTAACTGTGTGTGCGGTTTTAAACTGCCAATTCGACTTGGCAAGTGTACCCACTTACCAGGCCTAAACCTTCCCTTTTCTTACATATAAGACACCCCTAAGGTAGGCTCTAGGTAGCCTCATGGGCAGGGTGCAGTGTATGCTTAAGGTAAGACATATGCAAATGTGTTTTATAGGTCTTGACAGTGAAATACTGCCAAATTTGGGTTTTACTGTTGCAAGGCCTCTCTCTCTCTCTCTCATAGGTTAATATGGGGCCGCATTTAAATATGATTAAAGTGTAGATTCCCTTTGTGAACAGATAGACATGGAGTTTGGGGTCTCTGAACTCAGAATTTAAAAATACATAATTTAGTAAAGTTGGTCTTGAGATTGTGTGTTTGAAAAAGCCACTTTTAGAAAGGGGACATTTTCTTGCTTAAACCCATTCTGTGACTGCCTGTTTGTGGACTCCCTCTCTGGGTTAGTTTGACAGTGGGCTGTTTGCACCTCTCTTTAGTCAGTGACACAAAGGGAGTTGGGGTGTAGCCTGCCTATCCAGATGAGCCATCTGTGCTAGGAGGGAGGGGAGGAGTGGTGACTCACACCTGAAAGGGCTGTGCCTGCCCTCACACAGTGCAGTTTCCAACCCCTGGTGTGTGTCTGGGGCCTGGCCTGAGCAAGGCAGGACCTCACAAACAAGAGAGACTTTCCTTTGAAGTAGGCATACTTCAAATGCAGAAAGAGGTATAAGAAGAACACACCAAACCCCTGAAAATTAGATCACTTATGGAATCAAGAGGAACCTCTGCCAAGGCGAAGAGCTGAAGCGAAGTGCTGCCCTGCCTGTGACTATGCTTGGTGGCGCTATCCTGCAGTTGCTGCTTCTGCCTGTAGAAGGGGACAAAGACTGGGCTTTGTTGTGCATGCTGGCTTGTGAAGAACCTCCAAGAGCTTGAACTGAGCTTGCCTCCTGTTGCTGAAGTCTCAGGGCCATGAAGGACTTCCCCTGCCAACACATGGACTCTCTGCTGAGACTCCTTCCCTGCCAAGTGGTGCCCTATCCAGTTCCTGGGCCCTTCAAAAGGTGAAGCTGGCAGGCCAAGACTGAAAGTCCAAGCACAGACTGTTGTGTGGGGAAACTTTTGATGCACCTTCCGTGACACGGCTGTGAAATGACACGCTGTCGGCTTCGCGGCTTAAATCACTGCTCCACCTGCATCACGGCTGGAAGATCGACACAACGTGGCTGAAGAAACAACACCTGTTAACTGAAGCGGATAACGACGCAAACCCCACGCAGAGCGGTTTGGTGATACCGTGTGACCGGATTTTAAAAGCAAGATCGCTGGGCACAGAAAAATAACGCAAAGCCTGCCTGGACCCGAGGTGCCTGTCTGGATCGACGCATCGTTTTCTTGCCTGTGAGGAGAAACGACGCAGGCCAACCCCACCGGAGGAGGAACGACGAACGGTCTCGCTGGCCTTTTCCAACGCACACTCGCCCGTGTGGTGTTATATTGACACTATCCAGGTACTTTTGTATGCTAACAACGTTCTCACTGTTTTCTATAGGATTTAGGACTTTAGCTTTAAAAATTCATAACTGGACTTGTGCATGTTGGATTTTTTTCGTTTTGGTCTTGTTTTGTTTAGCTAAATTTGATCTATTTTTCTAACCCTGTGTTGTGTCATTTTGTAGTATTTTCATTGAGTTACTGCGTGTGTTGGTACAAATACTTTACACCTTGCTTCTGAATTAAGTTCAGCCTGACTGCTTGTGCTAAGCTACCAAGGGGATGAGCGGGGGTTAACTGAGGGGGAGTCTCCTTTACCCTGACTAGAGTGAGGGTCCTTGCTTGGACAGGGGGTAACCTGACTGCCAACCAAAGACCCCATTTCTAACATGACTGGTAACTTTTCCTGGAATCAAAGAGCCTGTTCATGTGCTCTGCTCAGCCCTCAGGATGTCAGCAATTCACATTTTATGTCTGGGGGTTTGCAGTCCTCATCTCTAGAACCTGTGCTTCCAAAGTAGAACCCACAGGCCTCCAGGTTATGTACCATCCACACGCACACTTGCAACCCAGCAAGCACATGCAGTTATCATGCACTGTCTGATGCTACACACACAACATGCAGACAAAGGGTGAGGTAAATACACAGCCACAGTTTACATTACTGACTCTACTAAACACAAAAATGGGAATGTTGACACAAGAGGTAACCCCCACAACACCAGATAAGGGCAGAAACTTCCTATCTCCACAGGGATAGTGCTTGATGCACCCCTTCTAGACTAAACAGACTATGTTACTGTGATACATTTCTAGGTCATGGTGCACATGTGCATGATCCGTATTGGCTCATGATCAATAATCTGCTCCATGGATCTAGATGTTGCTACAACTGGAGTACTCAGGACAGGGATACACACCTTTTACCATGCTGGGGACTATTCAGTCCAAACAAACATTTACCTCAGTATTATCATTTGAATTCTCCTCAAGAGACGAGTAATCTCACAACAATTTTTCTACATATGGAGACTGACAAAACTGTCTTTATAGGAATCCTCTATGGCATATGCACGCCTTTAGTAACCTTTACTTAAATAATCCGCAGTTGCCGTAGTCTTCTACCAATCGAGAAACAGGGCTAGAACAGCTTTTCTATTTGCTCTATAAAGGATCAAAATGGACATTTCATCAGTCCTAATTATTTCTATTAGGATTTGAAATTCAAAGTGAATATCCAAGCTTCGGAGAGGGGGCTGATCATGTTCATAACCTAGTGACTGACTCTGCCCCCACCAACACACTTTTTTATTTTTATTATGTTACAAACGTGTTCCTTGCTTTACAATAGTTAATACTCTGGAAGCATCCACTAAAGGCAGATATGCTTGCTGTGTTGATGATCTCGGTAGATTTTAACTCGAAGTCTAACTTTACAGTCAATTAGAATTAAAACTAGGGTATGAAGTAGACTACTTCCTTGTTTTGTTTGATATCCCTACAGGAAGGAAGGTTCCGTCAGGAAGGTTGAACTTTGGTTCAAACTTGTAAATGTTCTTGGGCTAAACCCTAAATAGAATGCGGTGCGGTGGATGGATGCCAGATCTTGTATTACTACATACCTCTTTGCCTGTGCAGTATAGGAGAGAGTCATTTATTTGTGTATGTAGAATTATGCCCTTTGTCAGATTTAAATATCATAGAGCTTGCTAGTGCTACAACTATGTTCAGTCTCTGGACAGTTTTATAAATACCACTTTTGTCACACTAACCTGCAATTAGAAGGCTGTTTAGCCGGGTAACTTTGGTACAAATTACTGCACTGTCATTTGTTGAGTCCCACTCCATGCTTTCTTACTGTCATCACAAGACTCATCAGTTACTCCCTTACTTCTCACCATAACCGTTAGCAGATTTGTAACATGTAAGCAAATAAGACATTTTGGACATGAATAGGCACGCATAGCATTTTATGAACTCCTGTTTGGATTGTCAAGGCTGTAGTCTTACTATTGCAAAAACAAGATGATGGAAGAACTTATTGAACTAATCTTAGACACTGGCAATCGCTCGGGGCCACGTTGCAGACCATCCTTTTTTGCCTACTGTGCCACGCTAGACTGAGACTTGCCTTCTGCAAATCAGTATTTGTTCTGCTCCAGTAGGAACAGTGACGCCTGAATTAGCAGGCCAGTGACCCCAGATGGGAACGCAAGTAACCCTCGACAGTTTTGACCTACTTAATTCTCAAAAGTGAGGAATAGAGCGAAGTCTGTAGCACAGTACGCACATTCCTGATGGCAGGTGAAATTCTGACTACTGAAGCTCACTTGAGTACATTCTCACTGTGAAATTGACATATGGAAGGGGATCGCCTGGCTCTCAGCCTCCCTCCCATTCCCCCCCCCCAAAAAAAAAAACTTAATATAGGTTCTCGTGGTTGGTTTGCTTTAATGTGCCAAGGTGATAAGTCAGTAATTGGTGTCTTTGGGCCTACTCGGTACAATAGATTTTAAATCAATTATGAACATTACAAGAGTGCAAATATAAGATGCATTTGCTAAGCCAATATGCTTGTCTTTGGAAAGCTGTTGTGTTTCTTTTTGTTTATTGCAAGCGTGTAGCAGAAAATAAAAAGGGAAACAATAAAATATGCTACCGCCTAAACATTTGGCCATGTGCTTACAATAAAAGTATTAAAACATTAAGAGCTGCATATAATGATAAAAATATTATCTGTGCCTCGTAGCTGGTACGTGTACTAACAGGTATACAAATCTTACTTTATTGTTACTGAACATCACAGGAATGCATTCAATGGCACAGTGAAACGGTGCTATTGGTTTTGAATTACTGTATGCTTAAGACATACGTTCAACACACATGAGGTCTTGAAAATAAAGATAAGTAATGAAAAGAAAAAGCATAGGGAACTAAAGTAATGGCCCAACAGATGTTCACTTGTTAACAGGGAACATGCTATTTCTCACAGTACAAGAGGTCAAAGGCTGGAGTGGGATGAGAAGGTGCTCTTTGCTGAAAACTGTGAAAATAGAAAACTGTAGCAAAATGTGAATGAAAACTTATCAGACCAAGAGATGAAGCGGGGTGACACAAAGTTGCGCCATGTATGAACGTATTTCTTTTTTTATTTTATTTTATTACATGGGGCTGGCGAGACAAAGCTATGGCAAAAAGTACCCAGTTGTGCAGTCATTTCTGTAACATCCATGCTTGCCACCAAGTAATGATTAATTCCTAAGGGTCCTGATGTATTCAATTAATCTTTTCTAAGTATCTCCAGCCATGCAGGTTTAACAAACGTCTTTCGAGTTGACACTTCTCAAAGGAAAGAATGATACTTCCCACAGGAAAGAATGATCCAGAGATGCAGAGGCACAGCCACACAGGGACAGATCAGTGCTTAATTTGTGTTTGATGTTTTCAATGCGGGGAACCGGTACTTATTTTTGAGGGCCTGCATGTCACGACTCACGTGCTGCTTGCGCCTGGAGTTTGCAGATCTTGAGGCGTGGATCTTGAGGGTTCGACTTTGTCCCAAAAAGGGGCGACTCTTTCTGGTAGCCACGGTGCTGTAGGAGAGGAAACGCCAAGGACAGACCGTGACCGTGAGAAAGTAGCGCCAGAGGGAAAAAACCCCTTCAGAAGAAGAGGAAAAAACCTCCCAGAAGATTCGCAGGGGATTCCTGGAACAAGAACAGAGGAACAGGAATCAAAGGAACTGACGTAACACAGAAATGGCGAAATCCAGAGCCAAGGGCTAGGAAATCAGGAGCGAGGACACTAACTGAAACAGAGAGTGTTGCAGCGCAAAGAGGGAAAGAAAAAACACCCTTAAATACCATAAAACAGGAAGTGACCCACAGGAAGAAAAAGGACACCATCTTGCATAGGGAAAAGTAGATAGAATAGACTGGAGCAGAAACCATAGAGAATAGGGAAGGAGGAATGCTGGGAAGACAGAGGTAACCTGGGAAGGGGAAAGACATAAAGGACAGAGGAGAAAACAGACCCAAAAAGAAAGAAAGACAGAAAAGAAGAAAGAGGAGTCCCCAGACAGGTAAGAGGGGTCAGGAGACCCCAACAAGACGGAGGGAGAGCGCAGCGCGAGGCCCCTAGTAAGTCCTGGGGCCTCGCAAGGTGCAAGAAAGGCTCGGGGCGCGCCGCGTCTTAGAGACGCGAAGCGCGGCCCGAGCCGAACGCGCGGCTTGTGCCGAACGCTCGGCTCGCGCCGCGCGGTGCGGCGCGACAGTAGGCCCCCCTCCCGAAGGCCCTGGTTTGAAAGGAAATAAACGGTGAAAGCGCTGAGTCAGAAGAGGAGCATGAACAGAAGATGCATCTTCCCAAGAACACTCACTGAGAGGATAACCCTTCCAATGAATCAGATACTGCAGACGGGTGTGAAAAAGACGAGAGTCACAAATCTCCTGAACCTCATATTCAGGAACATCATCCACTAAGACAGGAGGAGGACAGGAAAACTGACGGGAGTACGGATCTGGTACATAAGGTTTGAGTTGGGAGACATGGAAGACTGGATGAATCTTCCATGTGTGAGGCAAGTGAAGACGGACAGTGACGGGATTAAGCAACTGGAGAATACGGAAAGGCCCGTAATAGCGAGGTGTGAATTTGTTCTGAGAAAGACGTGAGGGTAAGAATTTAGAAGAAAGCCAAACTTTATCCTGTGGAAGGTAGTCCGGAGTTGCCCTACGTTTCTTGTCTGCTACTTTCTTCATATATCTCTTGGTGTGTAAGAGATTAGAACGAATCAGTCTATGGATTTGTAGAAGACGTTTGGAAAAATGAGTAATAGCGGGTAAGGGAGTGGGAGACAGAGAAGAAGTAGGAAAAGAGGTAGGATGAAAACCATAAGAACAGAAAAAAGGAGTGGTCTTGGAGGCACTATGGACTGAGTTATTATAAGAGAACTCAGCGATAGGGAGATAAGTGTTCCAGTTGCTTTGAGTTGAGTTGCAAAAACAACGAAGGTATTGTTCTAAGCCCTGGTTCAGACGCTCGGTCTGTCCATTGGTCTGGGGATGGAAGCCCGATGACAGAGCTCTATCGATGTTTAGTGTCTTACAAAAATACCTCCAGAACCGGGAAATGTACTGAGGACCTCTATCAGATATAAGAGTATGAGGGAGTCCATGAAGACGGAAGATATGTTCAATGAATATCTGGCTTAATTCTTGGGATGTAGGTAGTTTTTTCAAGGCAGTGAAGTGAGCCATCTTAGTAAAAGAGTCCACAGTGACCATGATTACTCGGTTTCCTGCTGAGAGTGGTAATGAACACATGAAATCGGTGGAGATGGTGTGCCATGGAGTTGGCGGAACCGGCAAGGGCTGTAGTAAACCCGCAGGCCTGGTTCGGGGAATCTTGACTTGAGCGCATGTGGGACAAGCCTGAACGTATGTTTCAATGTCTTTTTTCCAAGTAGGCCACCAGAAAAATCGGGATAACAGTTCTTGCGTGGCCTTGATGCCTCTATGACCAGCAACCGGTGAATCATGACACATTTGTAATGCCTTTTCTCTCACTCTGTTAGTGGGGATGAATAACAGATCGTGATAATAATAGTATCCTTGTCTCTTATGTAAAAGAGGCCTTAAGTCCTCTATTTCATCATTAGATAGATTGGGGTACTCCAGTTGTACCTCCTCCAGAAAAGACTGGGCTACCCCAATGATCTTACTAGGTTCCAGTAGGGGTTGAGCTGGGACAGGAGTACAATCTGGATAACGACGTGATAGAGCATCAGCCAGAATGTTTTGGGAGCCAGGAATATATGTAATGCAGAAATCATACTGGCTGAAGAAGAAGGCCCAACGAGCTTGACGACTATTTTGGCATACGAAATTTCGTAAACATTGTAAGTTTCGATGGTCTGTTCTCACTTCAAAAGGTTCCTTGGAACCCATCAAAAACTGCCTCCATTCAATACAAGCTGTTTTCAGAGCCAACAATTCTCTTTCCAATACTGAGTAATGTTGTTCTGCAATAGAGAGTATATGAGATAAATAGAAAACAGGATGTTCAAGACCATCGTCTTCTTGTTGTTGGAGTAGAACGGCACCAATGGCTTTTTCAGAAGCATCGGTGACGACAATAAATCGTTTGTTGGTATCTGGATGTCTTAAGATGGGAGCTTGTGTAAATGCCTTCTTTAATTCTTGAAAAGCTGTTTCAGCAGTTTTAGTCCAGACAAACCCTTTAATAAGATTTTCCTTCTTTAAAGTGTGAGTTATGTGGCTAGTTTGTTTAGCAAAGTCTGCGATGAATTGTCGATAGAAGTTCGCCAATCCTAGAAAGCATTGTGTTTCTTTAATGGAGGATGGAGAAGGCCAATCTAGGATAGCTTGCACCTTTTCTTGATCCATGGCTACTCCGGTGGTACTTAAATGATATCCTAGATATTTGACTTCTGTTTGGTCAAACTCACACTTTTCGGGTTTGCAAAACAGTTGATGTGCCCGGAGTCGTTGAAGAACTTGTTTAACATGGGAAGAATGGAGTTTGGGATTTCTGGAATAAATAAGAATATCATCAAGGTAGATTACAACTGTCTGATTCAGGAGATCCGAGAATACTGAGTCCATAAATCTCTGAAAAATTGCCGGGGCATTAGTAAGACCGAAAGGCATTACCCTGTATTCAAAATGACCAAATGGAGTCCTAAAGGCCGTTTTCCACTCATCTCCTTCTTTAATGCGTAAGAGGTGATAGGCTCCCCGTAGATCTAGTTTGGTAAACCGTTGAGCCCCTCTGACTGCCTCTAAAATGTCCCTTATGAGAGGCAAAGGATAACGATCTTTAATAGTTATTTTATTCAGGCCTCGAAAATCCAGGCAAGGGCGAAGGTCCTTTGTCTTCTTGGGTACGAAAAAGAGAGGAGCCCCAGCCGGAGAAGACGATGGAACAATAAGCCCACTTTGAATATTTTCATCCAAATACTCCTTTAGTACTTCCTTTTCAGTTTCCGTGAGGGAATACATCCTGCCAAAAGGAACGATAGTGCCAGGTTCCAAGGGAATAGCACAATCGTAATCTCGATGTGGAGGTAACACAGGTTTGGAAGGTTTTTGGAAGACATCTTGAAATTCCAAATAGTGTTCAGGAACTCCTTGGACTGTATTTATGGTCGAACCGGTGGTGCCCTCCGTGATAATTGACCTCTTAGGCGACCAATACTTGTCTGAAGCAAAACAGTGCTCGTGACAGAACTGTGAAGACAAGGAAACCGTCCGGGTAGCCCAGTTCACATATGGATTATGTCTGATGAACCACGGGATTCCAAGAATGATGGTATGGTTGGGGGAAGTTATAAGATCAAAGGAAATGTGTTCCTGATGGTTACTGATCTGTAGATTTAGCATCAGGGTAGTTGTATCTACTGGACCCGATGATATCAAAGATCCATCCACCGTGTGAACTTGTTCTGGAACCTCCTTAGGTTGTATAGGAACTTGTTGAGTGGTGGCCCACTTCTTATCCATATAAATGCCACTAGCTCCACAATCTAGTAGTGCCATAGTCTTCTCTAGACGGCCATCAGGTAATTGTAACATTACTGGTAAAGTGAACAAGGATGTGGTATTGTCGTTGAAAGAACTGATGGAAGGTATGGCTGCTAATCCCGTCCCCTCCCTTCTTACAGAGGACGGGAAGCGGCGTTTCCCGATGGCCTTGATGGACGTACTGGACAGGTACGCAGTATGTGGCCGGCAGATCCGCAGTATAAACACAACCCCTTCTTTCGTCTTTCTTCTCGTTCGCTAGGGGAGAGAGGGCCTCGAGTTGTATCCACCTGCATGGGTTCTCCTTCGGTGTCTCTGACAGGAGGGCGAGGTTCCTCAGAACGATGTGGAAAAACTCGTGAGGTGCTTGGTTGAAAAGACCCTCTGCTTTTTCTCTTCTCTGCTCTCCGTTCCTGAAGGCGATACTCGATGGAGAGGGCTTGATCCATCAGGCCACGAAGATCCTCCACTCTGGTGGAATGTACTAGTTCGTCTTTGATCTCTTCTTTGAGTCCTCTACGAAACAAAGTCACCAAAGTACGTTCCACCCAGGTGGTCTCTGCCGCTAGTTGACGAAAGCGTGTAATGTATTGAAGGACTTCTTGTGAACCTTGATGAATATCGCATAAGGCCTCTTCTGCTGAAGCCTCCAATCCCGGGCGACTAAACATCAGCTTGAAACGGTTCACAAAGGCAGAATAGTCCGACAATACCGGATCGTTAGATGATACCATCGGGGTTGCCCAGGCCAAGGCAGGACCAGATAGGGCACTGATGAGATAACCCACCTTTGTTCTGTCATGGGAGAATTGGGTGGGTCGGAAGGCAAAGTACACTGTCAAGGAGTCAAGGAACTCTCGCAGCTTGGTTGGTTCACCCGAAAAACGATGGGTAGAGGCGGAGAGCGTCGGGACATCACCACTACGGAAGGCCAAGGCCTGTCGCAACGCAGCATTCTCACTGCGTAGTTGCTGTAATTCTTGAGCTTGTTGCTGAATTGTAGTTAGCAGAGCTTGATCCGGATCCGCAGCAGCTACCACAGTGTCTTCCATGGTGTTAGAAGACGTCGGGATGGTTAGGCGCTGCAATCTGTCACGACTCACGTGCTGCTTGCGCCTGGAGTTTGCAGATCTTGAGGCGTGGATCTTGAGGGTTCGACTTTGTCCCAAAAAGGGGCGACTCTTTCTGGTAGCCACGGTGCTGTAGGCGAGGAAACGCCAAGGACAGACCGTGACCGTGAGAAAGTAGCGCCAGAGGGAAAAAACCCCTTCAGAAGAAGAGGAAAAAACCTCCCAGAAGATTCGCAGGGGATTCCTGGAACAAGAACAGAGGAACAGGAATCAAAGGAACTGACGTAACACAGAAATGGCGAAATCCAGAGCCAAGGGCTAGGAAATCAGGAGCGAGGACACTAACTGAAACAGAGAGTGTTGCAGCGCAAAGAGGGAAAGAAAAAACACCCTTAAATACCATAAAACAGGAAGTGACCCACAGGAAGAAAAAGGACACCATCTTGCATAGGGAAAAGTAGATAGAATAGACTGGAGCAGAAACCATAGAGAATAGGGAAGGAGGAATGCTGGGAAGACAGAGGTAACCTGGGAAGGGGAAAGACATAAAGGACAGAGGAGAAAACAGACCCAAAAAGAAAGAAAGACAGAAAAGAAGAAAGAGGAGTCCCCAGACAGGTAAGAGGGGTCAGGAGACCCCAACAAGACGGAGGGAGAGCGCAGCGCGAGGCCCCTAGTAAGTCCTGGGGCCTCGCAAGGTGCAAGAAAGGCTCGGGGCGCGCCGCGTCTTAGAGACGCGAAGCGCGGCCCGAGCCGAACGCGCGGCTTGTGCCGAACGCTCGGCTCGCGCCGCGCGGTGCGGCGCGACACTGCAGTTATTTGTCCGCCTCAAGTATTTACTGCGAGCAAAAGAAATAAGGGAAGATTGAGGAGGAGGAAAACGAAATATCGTCACAAAGGGAGAAAGCAGAAAGCTGCAAGAGTGAGCTGAAGGGGCAGGGAGTGGCTGTAAATGTATTAAAGGAGCCCGCATGGCTTCAAGATTACCTGCCTCTATATTCCATTATCGCACATTTAATTGCAGCAGCTGTTTTTGAGGCGAGTTTTTTGTACCCTTAGCATCCTGGGGGTACTGAGAGGTATTGTTACTTTGTTTCTTATGTTCTAAATCATGGGTTGCTGTCTCCTTGCTCTTTTGTTCTTCCTTCACAGAAGCTTGGTCAGATTCCTCCCTCTCTAACAAAAGCAGGGTGAACTTCTCAGTTCCTGCGCTTGCTTCAAGAATGGAGGGCGCCTCTGAAGGGGCAAAGGCATTCCTCCTTGACTTCCACAAGAAATTCACACAACGTACCAAGTACATCCCTTATAATGAGAATATTTGCATCATTTGACCTGCAATAGCCACTGGCGCAAACCCTCACAAAGCACTCTAATGTACACTGTATTTTCGGATCAGCGGCGCAATATGCTTCTTTGAGTGGCTGAAGGTGCTTAAGTCACACACGACCCACTCTCCGAATGCCGCATAACCCACCGTAGTAGATCTGCAGCATAATCCACTTGCAGGTATTTTACTTCACAAGGCTGTCACCGACATAGTAAAGTTGATAAAAACTGCGCTAACAGCGCCTTGAGACCCTCACGGGTGAGTAGTGGGCTTTACAAATTCCTGAATGATTGACTGATTAACAGACAACTGTGAAGAAATTTACCTCGCAAATACCCGTGTGTTTTTAGGAAAGTATAAATTACTGCATTGCCATGGGTCTCATTTTGAGCCTGCTCAGCTGTGGTAAAAAAGGGTGTGTTTGGCTTCAAGCACTGGTGTAACAAAGGTGCCCATAGTATGGGGGGTGGGGCTTACCTGAGCAAAGTGCACTGTGCATGTGCGGCAGCCCCCTGACTGGTTCGAGGGGGGAGGCTCCCCTTTACAGATACTTTACAGGGGGTGGGGGATAAAGTTTGTTTCGCGACTGGCATGTCATTTTCAAGTATGATTTTCCCAATTATATATTGATTTAGAAACAAAGTATAGTTGAAGTGGCTGAACCTGGTTGTTAAGACATTAATTTCACCGTGTAATACAGAGAGAATGGAAAAGAAACATATGTCACATCATACACTGGGTACCAGGACTCGGGGGTAGATAGATCTTCAAAGATCTGTCAATGATACTGGACACTGCCTGTTACACATAAGCCCAGGAAGCGGAGACAAGTAATGGACACTTCGAGTTAAGATACTGTATGGCTGAGCTTCCCATTTCACTGGACCCCGAAGCACCTTAAATATCTAGGAGTCTCCGTCAACCGGGGCCTACAACGTATGGCGGCAGAATCTGGATCCCTTTATTGCACGCATGAGACTTGATTTCGACAAATGGGCCCAGTTAGGCCTTTTCATGTGGGGCGGGCTGCAGGCGGTACGGATGGTCACAGTGCCGTGTTTCACCTATGTTTTGGGCCTTCTGCCCCTTCAGACGCCCCTCTCCACTTTGTGATCGGTTGACGCAGCAATCAGGTCCTTTGTGTGGGGCTCCATGCGCCCACGATTGGCACCGGCGAAACGAATAGCATGCAGATCACAAGGAGGAATTGGTCTCCCCCCGGTGGAGCATTACGCCCTAGCCCTTCACCTGTCACCACTGGCCGCTACCCTGTCTGACCCCACAGAATTACCGCAGTGGGTATCCGTAAAGAAGGAACTGCTTTCCCACAAAGGAGACCTTGACGGGCTCTACCACTTGACTCCCGCATCCCCTAGCGATTTCAATCTGATCCTGAAGGCGACACGTGTGGCATGGCAGAGGGCCCATCGCCTCATGGGGTTCACCCTTTTGTCCACACCCAGGCCCCCTTGTCGCACAACGATAGTCTGTGCATAGGTGGTACGGCTCTTCATTGGCTACAGTGGATGGAGGCCGGTCTTAACCGTCTAGTCCAGGTGCTAGAGAACAACAGACTCAAAAACTTTGCCAGATTGCAGGAGGAATTCCACCTTCATCCCACACAAGAGTGGAGATACTTACAACTCCAGCATTGTATGCGCCAACACCCTGACATTGCCCGATGGGGGCTGCAGCCCTCACCCATAATAGTTTACCTGAAGATGTGGGGAAAGCACAAAGGTGTAATGGCTGGCCTGTACGAGGTTCTTACAAGTCACCTATACTCACAACCTGCCCTAGACAAACTGCGCCTACAATGGCAAACCCGCCTCCAGCAGACCTTTGATATAGAAGATTGGGTAAACCTGGTGGAGGCGTTAGAGGGCGCTTGAGGCTCGCTTAAAGTTCTGCCTCTTCAAGATCCTTCATGATTGGTACTGGACCCCGGTGAAATTACACAGGACCGGCCTCCATCCGCATGCGTCATGCTGGCGCTGTGTAGAACTGCGAAAATATGTATCTTACGACACTGGAGATCTGCTACTCCCCCTGCGCCCAAGGAATGGATTGTAGCGATAACTAGCATAGCTTCACACAAGAGAATCATTTCTAACCTCCAAGATCAGCTTGCCATCTTTGCTGAAGTATGGGCCCCCCTTCCTCTTGGACGTCTCGGACGCACTGTCACCATTACCGACCTTCAGTTAACTCCTAACACCTTTCATCCCCTCCCTCCACCCCTCCACTACGGCCCCCTTCTTTCTACACTCCCCCCCTTTCCCTTTCCCTCCCCCTTTTTCTTTTTTATGTTTTCTCTCCTTTTACCCTCCCCTCTTCTATTATTCCTTTTTCTGTTCTAGAGTCCTCTTCTGCTTCCCCCGTTCTCCCCCCCCCCCCCTTTATCCAGTAGGTGGTCTCTCTTTGGGTCTACTCAATGCTCTTGCTCGGAGGACACAGTCATCGCTCACCTGGTCTCTTTCCTTCGCCCTCCCGCCTCCCCCCCCATATTTTATGTTTTTTATTTTATTTTTCTTCGACACCAGCCCCTCCCTGTCCTTCTCTTTCTTCCTGTTCTCTTTCTCACCTCTATTCCACCTCCCTCCCCCCTTCTCTTTTCCTTTTCTTCTCCTTCCCGACAAACACTGAACAAGCTGGGGATATCCCGCCTTTTCCTCACAAATACCTTCATAGTTTTCCCTTTAGGACGGCTGAAAGCCAAGGTGCTGTTTTCCCATGCCTTCGCACCTGCCCTGCTCGACAGACCCTGCTGCAGGACAGATTACATTTGCAACAGCGCATAGGGATTCACGGATCATGTGAGGCGGGCTCATATTGGAATGTGACGCAAACATACTGGTTGCCATCCCCTCTGTCGGTATACTGTTTCAAGGCCTGCATCCCCTGTTTACCCTCCCAACCCCTCCCCCCCCCGCGCGCGGTCTTTCTATTACTATCGCTAATCGCCCTTACTCCTGCTACCCTCTCTTTGCATCTTTTTTTTGTCATCATTTGAATATCCCGTTGATCATGCACACGTTTTGTTTGTTCAGTCCCTTCTGAGTCGATGTTCCTGTGATTTCCGGACCACAATATGCGGGAACTGTTGCTGGTTACCCTTTGATTATTTCTGCTTATTTTTTGCTTATTAATGCTTTATTGCAATGTATCTTTATTGCCATTCTTAATAATAAAAAAATAACAACACCAAAAAAAAAAAATACTGTAAAGTGATTATGGTAGAAGGCAAGAGCCATCCTCAGAGGAACAGGTTCAAGAAAGCCTAATAAGCACACGTGTAGGTTATCTCTCTTGTGCACTCTGTGCATCTTGCCACCAGGGTGCCAATGAAAAAGGTTTCTCTAACATGAACCGAGTCAGGTAGTGAAAAGGGAATATCTCAAGCCTATGTAAAGTTGATGTTAGAAGACTAGACTGGTTCATCTGTGCTCCACCTATCTTCAGTTCGGATTTCTTACAGTTCATAGATGCACCTTGATCTTACTGCTTCCACTTCATACCATTTAAAGCAGTGGTTCCCAACCTGTGGTCCTCCTGAGGAGAGCCATGACTGCTTATAAAATGTAATAATATTAACAGATTAAGTCATCAGCTTTCAGTAATGACTCATTGAGGGGGTCCCCAGATTCCAATAATGATTCAGTGGGGGTCCCCAGGTTCCAGTACTGATAAAGTTGGAGTCCACAAAAGTTGAAAGTTTAGGAACCACTGGTTTAAAGCATTCCTGCAGTAGGTTACCTGTGATATAGTGTGTTGACATGATTCAACTTGTACACGTACCACTGCCAAGGAGTAGTCACTAAGCTGAGATGACAGGATGTCAGAAGCAGAATCAATTTTGTCTGTGTTCAGCTGCTTCCTTTTCCACTCCGTAAATGTAGTTTCATTGGTCTCCACTACAAAACAATGAGAAAAGTGTTCCGGAATAAATATTATCCATTTCAAAGTTGACCAAGAAACATGCTCAGGCAACCACGGCATCTCTGAATTGCTCCGAATTCGGACGAACTTGACATGTTAAAAAGAAGCCACAATTCACACTTAAAATGTGCTGCCAATGTCATAATGTGTTTGATCGAATGATACATCTTCAACAACTCCCAAATTATGTTTCAGGAGTTGTAATTGCTTCCATAAGAATAGCCCATTAACACCAAACTAAAGGATAATCTATTGATTAGTATAAAACCGGATGGCACTTTTACTAAATAGCATGGACTATTAGTATACTAAAGAGACAAATCTCGATTTCTATCTACACTTTGATAATTTTACAATTGCAAAATGTCCTAGGAGGTAATGAGCGCTGAGAATACTTACAGGCGATTTCCAGTTTCTTCCCATCAAAACTTAGGCTTTCAATTGGTTCCATCTTTATCTCTGGGGCAGGGTGGTGCTAAAGAAAGGAAACGAGTTTGCATAAAAAAAGAAAGTAATTAGTCACTAATACATAGACAACAACTCACAAAGGATGATACAATCAAACTTCTGCTCTAACAAATTCAGGTGGCTGGAGAACGCAAATGCACTGGTATTTCTGCCAAGAAGGCAGCAGTTACAGTGATTCCCACTACTGATCCCATAGGACTTCTGAAATCCGGTGATTTAATGGCTTGAAGGTACCTTCAAATGTTTGCGCATTTAATACCAGTAACAATACGAGTACTTACAACAAACGTAGCAACTCCAAGTTTACCAGAAATCTATTTTAACTTGTGTGAGTTTCAGGAAGTAAGAACTAATAGGCTTGGAATAAATCAATACTGAAATATTTAGTGCTCTTCTGGGAAGAATTGAGCTGTAGTGGACCAATCTTTCTTGTCAAATTTATATATATGCTCTTGATCCTGCCCCGTACGTCCTTCTCCTTGGACCAGTTTCAAAGGGGAGGAGGATACAGCTTAAAGTTCTGTCAAAAGATTGTGTACCTTCCCCCAAGAAGTCCTAACAGGTCCTCTTCCTAAATATTTGACACTTCGCACTCGCTTAACCAAAACACAGATATACTTCTTACATCTTTGTTGTGTTCACTCGGACTACGTCTGTCATCTTCCTGCTTCAGTTTTCCTGTCCTCCTTGGGGTCCCATACTGTCCCAATGTCTCTCTACCACCAATAGATTACTACTGCACCCTTCTTTTCCCTTAATGTTATTCAAGATCATCACTGGCCACGCTACACTACTGCTCTCCAATCGAGATATGCCTCTTTGGAATATAGACCTTCAACTTTGTAGTGTTCAATATCATAACAACTAAAAAGAATATGATATTGTCCACAAACTTTCATAACTAAAACCACCACTAGTTTCCCACAGGTTTCTTACAAAAACAGGTTAGGGTGCTTTCAGGAGAAATGTTATCCAGAGACTTCCATTGTGAAAATAAAACCAGAATTTCCTTGTACAGCAAATATTAAAAGTAGAAGACTGATAATATTGGTCAAACACAAAGATTCTAAATAATCCACGTGTGCAAAAGTCAATTCTGGTATCAGGGCTGAAATTAGGGAGGGAATTTTTCATAACAATCGATAAAGAATTTAAATTCATTTTTTTTTTCAGCAGCACTACCCATCTGTGAGGAAAAAATTAAATTAGAAAATCTAATTTGGCATCTTTTTCTAAAATGTTTGGATATCTCACAGTTTAAGTGGTAACAACAGAAGCATGGACCCCTCCTATAGGTGCAAATGGCTTTATGGAGCTGCCTTGCCTGAACTTTCACTGTACCCTAGGCATTAGGCAGGCTGGTGGAGCTGTAGCTTAATGCAGGATAGCTGGATTAATCCTTCTCCTCCCGCGCAACTGAGCCCATATAAGACCTACAGCTTGTGCCAGAGCCTGCTAGTCAGGCCCCTGTTAAAATACGTTGGAGGTCAGAGGGGCACTTTCCAGCACCAATACACAGCTGCAGAGTTCACTACGGATTGTGGTAGCTGATTCTTCTTCTAAAAAAAAAGAAAATGAGCACAATACATTTTTTGGCTGAGGAGGGGGATGCGGTCAAATGTTTTACATACAAGAAGACCAGAATGAAAGATCACCCACTTTCACTTCAGGATCCAATTCTGCAATGTCCAGTCCATCCCACACCAGACACTCATCTTATCACTCTCAAACTAGGAAAAGGGCTGAGAACTCTCTGGGCTCGTCTTATGATGTAAGACAGAAGAGTTGGCCTCCAAAGTTCAGTCTTCTTGGGGGTATTGCCTTCCCCAGGCCACAGTAGCTGGTACCCCTCTCGGGGCAAACGTCTGCCTTCAGGGATGCCTTCACACAATCCTAGTCAGCCAGACATATTTCTTTCAAAACCAGACCCACAGCCCTCCTCGAGCAATTAGTTGCACACTTTTTCAGGTGAAACCCCCTCTCTTCTAAAAGACTGGTTGTCAGCGACACCAGCCACAGATCTCAACTCTTTCCCTGATACACAGCCAGGCGTTACCTACAGTGGTCAATGAGAACTCATGAAACTGTCAGTTTTTGGCACAGCCCTCCAATCAGTCTACTTTTCCAAAAAGGAATTGAGGGTTCCCCAGTGCTCTGTTCTGGAACAATTATTGCAAGCACAGAGAGTAGTGAAGCGCTCACACTCGCTAGCCATTAGCACTTTTGGAGCAGCACCTCTGGAGGAACTAAAGGAAGGCCACTTTTTTTGTCACTTTTACTCTGGCATGGGATAGCCCTGCCACCGTCTACCTACCATCATAAAGAGGTAACTAACCATGTACATGGAATGTAGCAAAGGGGCCTGGCTAAACAACCTGGATTGAACTTCACGGATGAGGCTGGGAGGCCTCTGACTAGCAAAGGAAACAGGGAAAAAACATCTAGGATTTAAAAATACACTGTCACGCTTATATCAGCTGGCAAAAAGACAATAGTCATGTGTCTAAGAAAGGTGTTATGCCCCTCTAGGCCAGAGAGCTTACCCCAGATCGTCAATACCATTCTCTAAACATGGTCCCAGCACACCTGCAACTCTCGCCTGCACAGGCCACAAAAATGTCAACATACCATGGACACTTCTGTCCTGCACATAGTAGTAGTAGGTGCCTTCCACATATGCCCAACCACTCTGCTTTCCAGATTAATGGATGTGGGAATGAATCAAGTTCACTAGTGTATGCAACGCCTTATTTTCTCCCCGCAGATTGTGTATTATGCCAGATGCCCTCCCCATATGTCCCATCTGCCAATGGACACTCACATCTCCTGTCTCTCTAAAGGTCGCTTTGCTTTCTACAACCAAGGGAATCTCACTTCCCACATCCTTCACCACGCAAGGAAATTGTGAACAAAATGCCTTTGAGGGACTATACCTTTTTTTTCAACATGTGACTTTAATGCACCTTTTCAAAATAATGCATCAAGTTCTTGTATTTTGAAGTGGCAGTGAGAAGTGTGCATCCTTTGTTCTTTAAAAAACAGATGCAATTTATAGGTGTGATACAATGCCAAGAGTCATGATTATGTATAGTAGCAAGCAATAGCCCAACAGCTTTAAATCTCACCACTGCTGCCAGTTCATGACAGTTTTCAGCACAATGATAAGCAGATATGTCCTAATGCATGTCATCTACGATAGTAGATTTAAATGACCATGTTACTAACTCACAGCCAGTGGAGTCATCCTAGACAGGCAAAGTATGGGAATATTTATTCAATTCCAACATTGGTCTGCCTGCAGTATTCTGGGAATATTTGAGCCTTTAAGTGCCAAAACCTGAAAGTCTAGGATAGATGTGATTTCTGAGGTCCAGAAGAGAGAGACAAAGGAGCTCAGTCTACCGCTATGCTATAAATGAAGTACAAGAAAGTGATTAAGCCAGAAAAACCTAAACCGACCCGATAAAGTAAGCCCAAAATCAAAATGCTTATGTACGGTACCAGTGAAGATGGCATTGTGGAGCAGGAACACAGACGCAGAAAAGATGAGGCATCATTTAGGTTAACAAGTTCGTCACTTTGTTGCGGTTCAACTTCTGAAAGTTTACGAACCTCCACCAATGAATACCACAAAGTACTGTGGAGATTGAAAATGGGAAGAGGGCTCTAGAGCCTCTGTTTAAGATGCAAAATTATACGACTCAATATATAGACTAAAATTTCAGTAGAGGTCTCAAATGAAAGCTTTAAAAAGTTTAACAACTCAATCCTGTGGTAAGTTACAGGAACAAATGGCAAAAACCTTTAGCACCCTTCTAATCAAGAAAATAGATGTCACTGTCTAATGCAGATCCCTACATACCAGAAGGAAATGATGTTCAACAGTGGGAAAACCCCTCAATGATCCATCTGGATCATGCCTCAGACACCGTCAGAGAGCATAAGCTCCATGTCCTGTCCCTCACAAAAGAGGGCCTGTAGCTTCTCCAAGATGTTAGAGGATTCTATAAAGGGATAACGTTCCATGGTGAATATTCTTTCCAGTAGTTTGGGCAAGCATGAACGCAAGGAGTTTAGGCAATTCAGCTGGCTAATCTGGGTGCAAGTGGGATTTTCTATTTTTAATAAAACGTATACTACCACCAACTTTAAACAAGTCTGAAAAAAGTCTGTGCTGACTGCCTTTATAAGGGCACCACAATTACCAGAAAGTGAGGTAGGATTCACATAGGCAAGCAGTCTTATTAAACTAAGTACAGCTTTTAAAGTGCCACACACCATTTGGATGCCAGCACCATGACATCTGAGGATACAGTGAGGCACACCCATGAAAAATACACTGTGGAACCACACTTGGGTTCCACCTCAGGGGATGGATACAAGAGTCTTGGGGTATAAAGTCACTTGCACCACAACAGACAGGAGACCTGAGGCTGGCACCACAAGGGGAGACCATAGCATGAGACGCATTGGTACCACAAGCAGAGGAATTACACCAAGAAAGGAGAGAGACCAAAGAGTGTGGCCCAGGCAACACTCATCCATAGGCAAAGCCACAGATCATACAGGTAATGATAGAAGGAAACATTCTGCTGTCACAGGAATGTAGCCACTATAACGATGATCTTGCTTAGGACACAGATCTTTTTTTATGCTCATGGTAGAGTTTTGAACCCACAGTATTGGTTTGCATCATGAAGCTAATGTATAACCTGCTTTCTTACAGGATGGGCACATTAAAACAATATGCTGGTACAGTGAGAAGTAATATATATTGGTATCTATGAAGATAGAGACAACAGTCAATATGATTAACATCTTCCAGGACAATGGGACAGGGTAAGATCATAATTAGGATGGAACAGACACCACCCCCATTTTTTTCTGGAAAGGAAAGAGCAATAATCTGTAAGCTTGCATAGGGGAGATCTCACTCTATTGCTACTAAAAGGCAGTGCCTCAGTATTTACTGCAGGGATGAGATGCCAACTAAGTCGGAGGTGAATTAGACAGATGCAATTAAAAGAGCTCAAAAGCATAGTCACCGAGTACACACAAGATAACATGCATCAATGGGGATAAGAGTCTAATGTTAATCTTGGGGCAGCCTAATCTTCACTCCCAACAGAACAGGACCAAATCGCAAGTTGGAAATGGAGAATGTGGACAAACCAGAAGGTAACTGGAACTTTTTAAATTTTAAAATCTAGACATTCACCGTGAGGAAGAAGGGGCATCCTCCAGAGACTAAACAATGGGAGGCTTGGACCTACAAAGACTAAATAAGCTTTGGCAATAGAAGAGAAGTTTGGCCAGGCTGTTTAAAAGCACTTTTGTTTACCTTTGACCATTTTACTCTACTTGTGGACCTTATGAATGGAGGTGGTAAGGAAGTTAACTGTACTGCACTGAAGATGGAGTACCTTCTCCTTCAGATGTGAAGGCGCCAGCAACATCTGCCTTCAAAGGAAGAGATTGGCACTCATGTTTCTGGTGAGAATCCCTTAAATCCTGGGTATCAGCAACATTTCCTCAGGCACTTCTTAACCCACTATGAATATACAGATATGCCCTTTTTGGACTTAGTCTGGGAGTGAGGACATGTATGGCCAACTTGCTGAAAGAAAGGCAACCAGACTGGTGCAAAGTCTTATAGTTGGACTCAAGATATATTACACCCCTGCTCAGATGGGCGGTTAAAATCTTGCCATTCAGGGAAACAAGCAACCACCATAACTGGCAGGAGGGTTTACCAAATTAGGTTTCTTCACATGCAAACCGTACAGAACCCCCAATCTCCTCAAAATACAACTCTGCCACTGTTCATCTGTCAACAAGGAAGTAAAGGTTTGCAGCAGACTGCTGAGGATGGATAATCTAGGCAGCTGGAGGTAAAAAAAAAAAAAAACTCACGAGGGAGATTCCAACATTCAGAAACATGTAAGAATCCACATAACACTCGAGTGAAGAGCAAATTTTGTGGTCCTGTACTGCCAGATGTTTAGCTACACTGAAGCAGCAGTCCCGACAGTAAAGGTCAAAGCTGCTTTTTCTTAGAAGACGGGCTGTCATTGAATTCCCCATATTTTTTGTCCAGATAGAAAACAGGGTCTGGCTGTCTTTTTCCTGACCTCCTATATCTGCTTGAAGACTTCGATCTTGGCTACTGATGACTTTTTGGAGAGAAGCAATATTACTTGGGCATAAATGCACTCTTGTGGGCAATTGATATTTCAATGGACAGAGCCTCAAGTGCTATCACTGTGCAAGAAAATAGGGGAAACCCGCATTACTGTGTAGGACCTGGGAAAAACAAGCGTACAAAATACATTTGCAAATTTATTTCATTGTCTGACAAGGTATAATATTGTAGGCCTCACATGGTTAGGTTACTCTACCCCTTTACAGACCCCCTGTTGCATTGTACCCAAGTGCCATCACTAGCACCTGAAATGTTTGGGTGTAAATTATTGTGTGGACTGGTATAACCATTTTTTGGATCCTCCACACATGTTGTTCTTGTGAGGTGGGATCCTATGACTTGGATCTCCTGGGAACGTCTTCACCATGCACACCAGTTGCCCTGCTGAGGTGTTCTGAAGCAAATGTGGAGAGGGACAAATGGATGTATGTTAGAAATGGGGTCTCTGGTTGGCAGTTTGCACTCTGTCCAAGCAGGGACCCTCACTCTAGTCAGGGTAAGGGAGGTACACAGCTCAAATAACCCGTGCTCACCCCATGGTAGCTTGGCACAAGCAGTCAGGCTTATCTCTGAGGCAATGTGTAAAGTATTTGTACACACACACACAGTAACAGTTAAAACACCACAAAAGGACTCCCAAGTTTAGAAAAATAGCCAATATGTATCTGATTAAAATAAGACCAAAACGACAAAGATCCAACATACACAACCAAAGTTATGAATTTTCAAAGATTAAACTTGAATATAGTGCTTAGAAACACAAATGCTGCTATCTGTTATCACAGAGTCGTGACGGAATCATTCCCAACAATGCGACACCTATGGCATGGGTCACGGAGACACACAGATCCCAGGGTACAGTACCTTGTGAAAATGCGGAAACAAGGTGGTGCATGGAGTCGGGAGTGAGGCGATGCTGGGTCCAATGCGGCATCTGTTCCAATGCTGTGGAGCAGACAAGTCCGTGTGAGGCATTGGGTCCTTGCTGCGGACTGGTGGAGCGGAGGCGGCGTCGGTGCAAGGTGTCAGCCCCTTACACTTCTGGCAGGTTGGACACTGTAGGGTGACCTCACAGGGTCTAGTCCCGCCACAGGGGCGTAAGCGGGTTGGATGTCACAAACATCGATGATGTAACACTACAATCTCACAGGACATCAGCGGCTGCTGCAACATTAGGCATGTGATGTCGGTTAGGTCGTCACACCTCAACGAGGACCACAGCTTCAACTGCAGGCAGCATCACTGGGTCAGGCAGCGGCAGACGTCCAATCTCGTTGCACTGGTTATTTCACCAGTTTTCACTCTCAGGAGCCCAGAACTGGAATAGGCATCACCAGTCAAATTAGAGTCCACAGCAAGTGAACCCAGAGGCTGATAGGTAAAGTCAAGGCTGTCCCTGAGCCTTCTTAACAGTAGGCAAGCTCAGTCCAAGCCCTTGGAGAATCTTCTCAAGTAGGATACACAGCAAAGTCCAGTCTTTGCCCCCCCTCTACGCTGAAGCGGCAAATGCAGGCTAACCCAGCAAAGCATACACAGCAAAGGGGCAGTAATCCTCCTCCAGCTCTTCTCAGTGGCAGAGGATCCTCTTGATTCAGAAGTGTTCTAAAAGTCTGGGGTTTTGGGTCCACTACTTATACCAATTTCTGCCTTTGAAATAGGCAAACTTCAAAGTTGTTTACAAGATCCTGCCTTGCCCAGGCCTGGCCCCAGACACACACACCAGGAAGTCAAAGACTGCATTGTGTGAGGACATGCACAATCCTTTCAGGTATGTCAGCTCCTCCCTCCCCACTCAAGTCCAGGAGATTCACCGAGATATGTAGGACACACCCCATCTCCCTTTGTGTCACTGTCTAGTGGGAGTTCACAAACAGCCCAATTGTCAGTCTGGCCAAGACATGGATTCCACAGGCAGACAGAGGCACAGAATGGTTAAGCAAGAAAATGCAATTTTTCTAAAAGTGGCATTTTCAAACAGACAATCTAAAACTCAACGTTACCTAAAGACGTTTTTTTAATTTTTTATTGTGAGTTCAGAGACCCCTAACTCCACATATCAATCTGCTCCCAATGGGAAACAGAACTTAAGATATTAAAGGCAGCCCCCATTTTAACCTATGAGAGATATAGGCCTTGCAATAGTGAAAAACAAATTTGGCAGTATTTCACTATCAAGACATGTAAAACACACCAGCACATGTCCTACCATTTAAATACACTTCACCCTACCCTTGGGACTACCTAGGGCCTACATTGGGGAGAGGGGGGCTTACCTTTAGTAAAAGGGAAGGTTTGGGCCTGGCAAGTCAGTGCACTTGCCATGTTCATATGGCAGTTTAGACTGCACACACAGACACTGCAGTGGCAGGTCTGAGACATGTTCACATGGCTACTCATGTGGGTGGCACAATCAGTGCTGCAGGCCCACTAGTAGCATTTGATTTACAGACCCTGGGCACCTCTAGTGCACTTTTCTTGTGACTTATTAGTAAATCATATATGCCAATCAGGGATAAACCAGTCACCAATACAATTTACACAGAGAGCATATGCACTGAAGCACTGGTTAGCAGGGGTAAAGTGCACAGAGCCCTAAAGCCAACAAAAACAGGTCAGAAAAAAAGTAGGAGGAAGGAGGCAAAAAGTTTAGGGATTACCCTGCAAAAAGGGCCAAGTCCAACAGATGTACATGTTGACAAGACTGCAATGGCTCAGTCCATACCAATTTGGGAACCTGCATGAGATTTATTATGACCTTTGTAGTGTAAATGAAGGCACCAAAGCAGTCTCAACTTGGCATAAAGAAAAGCGGATGAAGTTAGAAGAGACATCAACATATAAGTGAGCCCTGAGCTTGGAACTGAGGGACCCCGAACAGATGGTTAGGCTGCCTAAAAAATGTACACTTTGTATTCCATATTTCCAGAGAGGGGGAACTTGAAGTGATAAGATCCTAGGAAGCTGGTATGGCAGTACTGGCTCTGTCCAGAGCATCAGACTTTATAAAGACTTTAAGGCATGTGCCTGCAGGCTCCTGTCCTTTCAGTAATAAAGCATGATCAATAAATTCAGTAACTGTTACTCCTGGGTCTAAGCTGTGCCAGTATTTTGGAGATCCACCAGTAAGACGTCTTTGGCAGTCAATGGTAGGGTACATTGTGATGCTTATTGTGTCTCCTGTATTTTGGGGAACAATGGGGCTCACTCAAGCACTGGGTGGAATTCTGAAAGCACTAACCTTGTATCCCAAATCCAACAGAAGTGATATATGCTTCTACACATCACAACATCAACTTCTAACATAACACATTTGCAATATGTTACTTAGAAGATGATGCGTGGAAAAGGGAATGGGAAACTAGAAAGAAAACAGACACTGGAGATAGCCATTTTGAATTGTCAGTTATGCTGGCCATCAACTTCAACTGGTCATATCTTAAAATATATAAGACTATAAGTGCTCATGAATTACAATGCATATAATTCTAGACAGAAAACATATACCTTAAGATTATCTCTATATCTCTGACCCTCTTGCAAAGAGAACATCTGATAGTTCCAAAAACTGAAAATATTGGTAAGAATTTAGTGTTCCAAGTATAGTGCAGTTTATCACTTCTAATATAACAGTGGCTACCTTTAACTGTAGTAGAGGTTTCAAGTGTTGATGGGTGCAATATCATAGTTTAATGATAATGTCTGAATTGAATTACATAACATGAATCATTTGTGTTTACCTTGTTTTCTTTACAATCATTGCATTAATGATACCTTAACCCCTTCGCTGCCAGGCTTTCCCCTCCTACAGGTGCCAGGCCTTTGTTTTGGCTATTCGGGGCAGTTCGCGCTTAGGCCTTCATAACTTTTTGTCCACATAAGCTACCCATGGCAAATTTGCATCCTTTTTGCTCCCCAACATCCTAAAGATTCTAGAGGTACCTACAGTTTGTGGGTTCTCTTGGAGGAGACAAAATATTAGCCAAAATGCAGCAAAAAATTTAGTTTTTTAAAAATAAAATGGGAAAATGGGCTGCAGAAGGCGGCTTGTGTTTTTGTCCCTGAAAATAGCATCAACAAAGGGTTTGCGGTGCTAAAATCACCATCTTCACAGCTTTCAGGAACAGGCAGAAATGAATCAGAAAACCACATTTTTCAACACAATTTTGGCGTTTTACTGGGACATACCCCATTTTTACTATTTTTTGTGTTTTTAGCCTTCTTCCAGTTAGTGACAGAAACAGGTGTGAAACCGATGCTGGATCCCAGAGAGCTAAACATTTCTGAAAAGTAGGCAAAATTCTGAATTCAGCAAGCGGTCACTTGTGTAGATTAAACAAGGTTTTTTTTGTTTTTTTTTACAGAAAATAACAGCTGAAATAAAAAAAATATTGAAATTAATGTGAAAAAAGAAACTTTTTCCTCCACGTTTTACTCTAACTTTTTCCTGCCATGTCAGATTTTCTAAAGTAATATACTGTTACATCTGATGGACTCTTCTAATTGCGGGGTCATTTAGGGCTTGTAGGTCCATTAAGAACTCTAGGAATCCAGGACCAATAAAGGAGCTCCACCTTGCAATGGGATTTCATTGTGTACCGGGTATACAGCAATTCATTTGGTGAAATATAAAGAATGAAAAATAGGTATCAAGGAAACCTTTGTATTTCCAAAATGGGCACACGATAAGGTGTTGAAAAGCAGTTGTTATTTGCACATCACTGAATTCCGGTATCCCCATCCTAGCATGTGAATTACAGGGCATTTCTCAAATAAACGTCTTTTTTACATACTGTCTTACATTCGGAAGGAAAAAACGTAGAGAAAGACAAGGTGCAATAACACTTCTGCTATTCTGTGTTCCCCCAAGTCTCGTGATAAAAATGGTGCCACACTTGTGTGGGCAGGCCTAATGCCCGCAACAGGAAACACAACATGGACACATCACATTTTTACATTGAAATCTGACGTTTTTTGGAAATTGCCTAGCTGTGGATTTTGGCCTCTAGTTCAGCCGGACCACAGGGAAACCTACCAAACTTGTGCATTTTTGAAAACTAGGCCCTAGCTCATGATCGCAAGAGAAATGCCAAAGCATTTCTCTTGCGATCCGTGCTGGAAGCTGAGCTTCCAGCGCAGTGGGGGCGGCCTCTGATGAGGTCAGTGTGTGATCGCGCACTGACATCATCAGATGTAACTGGGGAGGTTGTGGGGCGGGGAAGCGATTCCTCTTCGATCCCTGCCCATAGGAGGGGGTGGGAGGCCCTTGGTGGGAGTGCTAGCGTTTCCCCCTCGGGCCTATTACTGGACAAAGTGGTTACTTCCCTGGTGCCTGAGCGCCACAGCAGCAGACGTAACCACCTCGTCCAGGGCACCTGAGGGGTTAAACACAATATGCAGATTATATATGGGCTATTGTCTGACCCTATTCGTTAACTCCACTAAATACATAGAGAAATTTTAGTTCAGAAATCCCTTTGTTGTTTCTACTTCACAACATTTTGAAAATGTGAATTTGGGGAGTGTTACATTTAAAATCACTTCCTTAAAAGGACTGAATCCTAAGAATAGTTTTCTAAACATAATGATGGGTTCCAGAATGAGAGGAGTCTATGGAAACAACTCTTGGATTTGTTGTAGGTTTTTGTTAGAAGGCTGGCCGCGCAACTAAACATCTTCATGGCTTATGCAAGAATGCCAGGGATATGAAGAAACTTACATTAATTGGGAATACCGGTGGCCATCTTTGATTTCATTGTGAAATTGTGCTCCACAAAACCATGCATCAAATCCTCCAAAGATGAGAAGCCTTCCATCAAACAGTGCAGACTCTCCTTGGGTAGATTCAGTCTGGAGAGGCAAGCCACAGTGCATGACATTGCCCCTTCCCTCCCCTCCCCTCCAATGCGGACATCTGGGTTGTGGTATTCCTAGTTTACCTGGACATTTAGCAAATAATCGAGAAACATACAAATGAGGCTCTCTCTAATGAGATGTCCTCTGTGCCACACACCCTGTCCAGTCTACCAAGCACTGAAAAAAATTCTTACAGGTTCTAGCATGTAAAATTATATGTACCACATTAATTTTCATCATTTGCCTGGATTGGTATAGGAATTGGAGCAAAATGTGTTTTTGCAGAACAACGCTTCACCAAGGACATATGAAACGCAAAATAAATTCTTATGAGCTGGTGCAAATTCAACCGCACACTGATTGAATTTAAAACCTGTTCAGTAAGGAACGGATCAACACATTTTGGTTGAGTCTTCAAGGACTACAGTATTGTTGGAGTGTAGTTATTATAATCAAAATTAACATGAAATGTTTGCAAATTAATGCCTAATGATGCCCCATAGAAAATGTATTGCTGTGCTTTTATTAAACGCATGTTTGAAATGTGCCACGGGGAGTGGCCACCAATGTATACGATGATTAAATTAAATTGAATAATAATGAATTATTGATGTACTAATGTATGATTTTGTATTATTGTTAAGAGTTATATGTTAAGAGGTTGCTAAAAATTCATTACTAGGCCTTAGTTAGCATGAGTCGCGGCCTAGCTGCCGGTCTCATATTAAATGTGTTTCCCTAACGTGCCATTTGCTGACTTGCTGAAGGACATGTAGTTGTACTTTTCCAGAAGCTAAAAGATGTGTAAATTCTTTCTCATGAGACTCGACTTGCTCAAGGAGACATTCTTGCCGAATGCAACAGTGTAAACTTGCAACAGGCACAAGGTCGCCTGAACTGGTAAAGACAATGGAACTACTGACTGAGACCGCAAGAATAAAAGTTTGTACCTGACATTCTACCCGTTGGAGACGTCTATTACAGGAGCCAATAAACTATGTGAGAACTGTTCTAAAGTGACAATCCTAATGAGGTGACTACCTGATTATTGGTTGGAGTTAATGATGCACCAAAATGTGTCCAATTGGAAATTAGGAGACTGTACAACAAGATTGATATAACCCCGTGTCACAAGGAGAAATCAGCCATTCCTAGCCACTTTTGCCATTGCCGTTATGTGCCATTCTTTGCTATTACCTAGCCCCTTTGTCACTCTGTCTTAAAGACTTTTGCTGTTTGATTCTTCAAACTGTCGTTACCCTTGCCTTGCCCGTTCTATACTTTTCCTCCTTATGAGGAAAGTGTCCCGTATTGCCTGTCTTGCTGGACTTTGCTGCATTTCCTGGCTGATAGCGAACCATCTGATGCCCTGAAGACGAAGACTGACTCTGTATGCTGACCTGTTACGGAGGGTAACTATATGCTGATGAAATTATAAATGTCTGTTAGCCTTTCGTTTCTAGATACCAACTGCTTCCTTTTGATAGAGACCATAGTTAGATGTATTCCAAATTTGTGATGCTAAATTGTTTTGCATGAAGCCCAACATGCCAATGCTAATTCGAGGTTAGTTAAGGGGTTCACTAAAACGAACACAAATAGACAAATGACTGAACCAATGCTTTGTTGAATAATGCGCTAATGATGCTCTGCTAAAGTTAATCCATGTTGACTTTGTGTTTTGTTCTAATGTTTATGATCTTTGCCTTGATTAACTCTTATTTGAGTTGCCATATTGTGACATTGTTGATGTGTTTTCTGGTTTTGAGACTAATAAACTTGCTAGTAGAGTGTAACCAATAGGGAATAAATATCAAATCTTACTAAATTTTGTGTGGTTATTCATGACTGAAAGGTCATGGGGTGTTTTGGGTTTCTTAATGTCATTAACTAATTTGATAGATTTGTTATTGTGAATATTGATGAGGTTATTGATCTATTGATTGACATGCTAATTAGTTATCTCATCTTAAGGTGTCTCCAATCAGGGTCAAAAGATTCATTGGCCTAAAACAAGTCCCAGAATAAGTAAATTACCTAGGAAGGGACGCGTTATCACTTTCTAATGTGAATTCACAGTAACCATAAATAACCACCCACCATATATTTAGGGGTGATGGTTCTTCTGTGATTTGCATTTGGCTCGTATGTAACCTTAGACCTTCTACTGCTGTCTGTGTAGATTGGATTGTTTTTTTTTTAAACAAAAATCCAGTCTTTTAGAGTTATATCTTTAGTTGACAAAAGTAAATCTATAGAAAGTATACTGGAATGAAGCCCATACATGCAAAGGAATTGTGACATTCCAATAGCTGAGTGTCCAGCATTGTAAAAGGTTAATCAGTCTAACCATATCTGCTTCAGTTCTCCCTTTGTTGTAAGGCTTGAAATATAAGTTACTGCTCAAAACATTGATTTAATCTCTCAGCCTGCCCATCTTGTCTGCAGGTATGGTCTCACAGACAAACATACCGCCTGTCAGTAAGCAAAATTGCAGGACACCATTTAAACTAATGTCCTGTGGTTCAAACATCCACATTAGCCCTTTAGAGGCAGCTAACTCTGGTAATTAAATGATCTATTATGGTCTAGTTGTACACAAAAACTAAACTTACAATGCAGTTCTGACTCTTTAGTAAAAAAAAGTCCATTGGTACCATATGCTAGGGATTGAGTGGTGCAGGTATTGATCTTAGATGATGGACAGGTTTCATATGGAAAATCAGTTTGAATACAAATGTAACTTGTATGAACATTCAGCTTAGCATCAGTAAATAAATCAACTATCAAAACATCTTAAAACAAGCCAAATGTTTAGCCATTTATGGATGTCTAGTAGTCCTAGAATCATTAAGCCAGCCCATAGCTTGCTGTCTAAGTTGAAAAGGCAAATACATTGCCTTCTCTTGAATTAGTTTATTCTTTTATCTTGTTTTTATGCTCTTTAATCAAAGCGTCCACACCTATAGACTGCATTTTAATTCATACTTTTGTCAACATTAATAATATCACATTAATCAGTGCTACAGGATGATAATTCAAGGTTTTAGGTGACAAGCTCAAGGGTGCATCTTCTCACTTAGCTATTGATTTTGTATACCATCTATATTTCCATTACTTGGGCTGATCTATAGTTTAGTAGAGACAATGGACTAGTCAATTAAAAAAAAAAAAAAGCAGATTTCTTTAATCAAATAAAACAGCAATCATTTAGGCTTCAAACAAGTACTGCCTCCAGTCTTTAAAAGACCTTTCAGTCACCAAACGTTCTTTGTGAGTAATCATATTGTTCAACAGTACTGGAGAGAACTTTCAAGACAAATATGTAATTGTCAGGAAGTGTTGACAGCCTGCTTTTTCTGACAACACTACCAACACCATCGCATGTTATGAAGTGCGAGTTTCAAAAATAATCAGAAACAGTACATCATTGAAAAAAATCGGTGTACTAGAAAAGCACACGCTTCTTTAGCTTCCTCGGACCACTCAAATGCTACGTTTCTTAGTCTTGTAATACGTTTAATGTCTGAGAATTGATGAATAATTCACATATACAAACTCGGAAAAAAAACAAAAAGCTAAAAACTATACTGTAGTTGCTAGAAAATAACACTTATCTCAAGTAGTATAAATGTGATGATCTCTCAGCCTTTGAATGACTCCTTAAACATGCGATACACAAGTCTGCCTGGATCAAAACGACATCCAGATAAACAGAACACATCCATTAGTGTCTTAAAACCTCATCTATGAAGTTCCGAAAGGTGGCTGAAGCATTAGAGTAGAAAAGCTACAATCCAGAATTCAAGTAATTTAAGCATCTGCCTCATAGACTGGCTAGATAAGCTCACCTAAGATCTAGCTTGATTATCTTCTGCTCTAATAGAATATATATCAGACAGCGGTTAATAATTCTTAAAAGGGACAACTAGTGGCTCTTTAATCACACATTTACACCTTTGGTAGAAAAAAGAACTAAGAAAAGACAGGTGAAAAAGTGAAGTGAATTTATTAGTAAAATACTAGACTAAATACCTTTCCAAATTATCTGTTTCTGAGTGCATATATGACTACATGGTATACGTGGTACAAATTACAAAATCAGTCTTACAATCATAACTTATGTGGAGGTATATACTTACTTTCACATTCTATAAAAAATACTAAATGTTTCATCACAATATGGAAAGGTATTCACTCAACCAATTACTTTGAACGTAGTTAATTTTCCTTACGACTTGAAAGGGAGATTCTTACAACTTTAACCTGGTATCAAACTCCTTTGCCAATAATTTGATAGTTCACAGTTCTAGCTGCACAATCGATAGTGAGGTATGCAAACTTAACCATGACATTTCCAAAGTGATCTTTAAATTGAGGTGCATCTTATTAAATCAAAACACATTTTTACAAAACTTCCAAAACAAACCAAAGAAATGATGTGGATGAAACTGTACTGAATTGAACACAAAGTCTACTTTAACTTCTTTAGGAAATGTATTCTTAGTTATAGGTATCTCTAACTCTTTAGCAAATATAATGTCCATATAGTTCCCAAAGGCCCATGAATAAAAATTCCCAAAAGGCTTTTCCTTGATATCCAAAGTAGTTTTCACTGGGCATATAAAACGTGCAACACAAGACTGCATGGTATTCACTAACCAACTGGAAATTCGCTCAATATCGAAACATGGCGAGGCAGCTTTCTTTACTGTCCAGAACTCCAGGGTTTGTTTACGTATATTGCATGGTTGACACTATTTCACATGCCTGGTTCACTACTGACCGTCAGGTAAAATACCCTCACATTTCGCAGTGCATACATACCCTTTTTACATGCATTGTTTCGCTTCTTTGGGTATAAGGGAGCTAATAATACCAAACTGTAGAGGTTCTGAAATTCTAAAATTGCTATTCCCTTCTGACTTACAGCATCAGGGTAGTAGCATGGGGGATGGGTGGGGGATGGAGGCGGCAGAGAGATTTGGGGGTGTTACACAGCCCCCCCAAATGTATTCTCTAGTAAATAATAGTGGGTACAGGTGCTTTGAGCTTGGTATAGTGAGGTGTTTGTCAGATTTCACTTAGGATATTTACATACAGTGAGGCAGTGCCATACCATCAGATTACCTTGATCACTCTCTTGTGAAGAGAAACACCTCATATTGCTGAAAACACAGATAAGAATTTAATGTTATAAGTTTTTTTGTAGCTCATCACAGTCACAGTACATTTGCATGGCTTTCCTTTTGCTTCCTGGACTGAAAATAAAAATCTTGCCAACATTAGCAGCCCGTTCATGACATATTATAAGACAAGCAACAAGTAAGCATATGTAACATTCAACGTTGCCCTCCAACAACCTATCGTGCACAGAAGGCAAATAACTAATGGGTTTAAGTCTGTTTCTAGGGAGTCCAATCATTTGGTTTCTTAAGTTAAAGGTGGGTTTGAACCTTCTGTCTGTACATTTAGAACCTTAAGGGCTGCAGACTAAGCTGTAGATCCCAGTTTAGGTCAGTCAAGGAGATTAAAACCCAAGAGCTATATGTAGATTAACACATCATAAAAATTCTATTGTCTGCCAGCAGAAAGGATCAGTAAATCTCCACAGCTTCTGCATCCTCTTAGAGTGCATGTGTAGACCACGTCACATGGAGATGTAGCTTTGATCTTCTGGTAACTGCTAAGACCAACCTCCACCAGGGAGCCTGAATTAAAGAGCACAATTGCAATATGTTGTACTTTTTTAACTCAATCCTCATCAGAATCAAAGGCTACCCTCCCCCCCACCATCCGGCACCAGGTATCATGGGTGCTCATCCATTAACCTTCTGAATACCCAACATTACCCTATGAAGTACAGTTTGATTTTCTACTAGTATCCAAGCTTAACAGCATTTTAGCACTCTGTGCCTTTCCAGTTTTGGAGTTCAACTATCCTAAGACAATTGGACTGCACTGGTAGGTAGCCCACAGGTCAGAACAAATCATTTTTGAGATAAGAGCTGGAAAACAAAAAGTGGACAAAGTTACTGACTCATACTCACTGCCAACACAAAATACATCCATATTGGATGCAATTCCTCTGCTAGTGTTCTAGAATATCATCACAAAGTTAGTTAGGCACCGCATGGAGATTCTGGGCACATAGGCAGGAGGACATACCAGTCCTCTTCAGACACCTCAATCAACAGTGACATGCTACTTCTAATCACATGAAGAGGTGAATCAGAGCAGGCTTCATCCTGTAGGGTCTCCCTCAATATCTTAAGGCGCAAGTTCTGTTGTAGAAGTAAAGCCTAATGTGTTCTCTTATTCACCTCACCACATACTGGAGCTCTGCAGCAATCTAGCAGAGCCAAAAATCAAGCACCCAGATTTCGACCAAGGGCAATTTAAGTTTTGTGAAGTGAACTCTCTGCCTACTTCTCCATCCAAACTACACCTAGAACAGGGTAGAGGGGAAAGGCAATTCGATGAGCAATGACAGACCGAGTACTATCAAAAATTTTAAAGAGAGATCCAAAGAGTACTGTTCATGGGGTAATTGTATGACTGTATCAGTTACCAGATGTAGAGTTAGTATGCTGTTAATCATCTGTGCAAGGGTCATAACTGGTGACAAATTGTTTAGATGTGTGTGTTCAGGATGCATTACTATGCTAAACCCAATGAAGGGTAACGTAAGCTAAAATTACTAATAAAAAGAATATATATATATATATATATATATATTCAAACAAAGATGGTCTAAAAGTTGCTGGGTGGTGCACTCCACTGCCGGTGCCAGTGACGGAGAGGACCAATCTTGAAGAATACAAATCACCAAAAGTATTCACTGCACTCCATGAAGTCAATAGTGCCTATTTATTTATGCCAAAGTAACAACCACCAACGGGTTTCAACTCCGAGGAGTCTTGTTCATTATTTTGCCATTTTTACATTTATTGACACTGTCCTTGCATTGGTTGCACCACATTAGTACCAAGTTTAACACCCAAATCTAGGAAAAAGCAACAGAACGGTGACAAGTCAGGCACTGCAAACAACCCTCCACTGAGCGGCAACACGTGCTGTTGCGTTTCTAGTAACTTTTTAACCGTTTGAGCTAAAAAGCATTTTTTGTTAAAATCTACAAATTATGGTTTATGTGACAACTCTATAATTAAGTGAAAAATGCCACAGCCGTACAATAGCATAATTCCAGTGGCCTGGGCGTAGTATAAGCCACACTCGTATGCATCTTAAAATTCTCCTAAGAACCATGCAAGGGGTGGGGGGTTAGTACTTCCAGCATCTGGATAATTTACCTGATCTCTGTCTCAACAATCCTGACATCTGGTTGTTTCTCCCAACCAGGAGGATGTGAGCAACGACTATGAAGTCAGCCAGTTAAGTAGCAAGGTGAATGGAAGCTTAAGAGTAAAGAAGCAAATAGTACTCAGAGAATTTCAGTCCAGGTACAATGCAGAGTTTGTGTCAATCTCACTTAAAACTATTGTTAGTATTGCATAGGAGTTATGCAAAGATTTTCCCCACATTCTCCACAACTTGGTAGGCCATAAAGGAGCAGACACCAAGACATCAAGCTTTCCCTCGACTGTAAAAAGGGTAAACTCAGCCACCAAAAGCTCAGTTCTATACATCTGATGCTCAGTGTGCAGCTCAGGTCTAGTCATACCTCCGTACAACACTGCTAGCATGTGCAAACATCTTTAAGCAGACACAGTACTTTCCATTTCGCACATGCACTGTCAATGGAGCATTCATTCTTCTTGAAATAATTCCTAATCACGTACCCTCGCTCACCCTCCAAGGCTGCTTCCTGCTATGTCACTAGAAGGAAGCACCACAACTGGATACATGCGAGTCATCCGACCCAGAATGCAAACAACTGTAAGAGACTGTGGTTAAAGACTCCTGCACAGATATTCGTAATGAGACACCAAGCTTACAAGGCTACCATTAACCAGAAATTTGACTGGATGATAAGGGAGTTTGGTGCTTGAAATGGGGGTTCATCACTGGAACCAAAACTGTAGCCCAAATAAAAACTCCTACACGGGGTTGCATAACATCCTATTAGAATAAAGTACAAAGAAAGTGTACAACATGCTTGTGTAGAACATTCGCCACTCCTACCAGATTCAATGCTGCACTTTAACGGCCATCATGGAGGACGGTAGACATGTAGGTGTACTTAAGATTTTTAATGCATTACTAAAATTTCAAATTGGAAACTGACCAGCACTAGCATAACAAACACAGCAATAGTAGGGAAAGGCCAAATGATGTGTGCTTCTCACCAATACCCCTGTAGGCTACATCGAGTTACACAAATAAATCTGAACAGCAGAAGTTCAAAGCCACCATTTATCACACTGCATTTAAATCTGTCCTTACAGACCACATTTTGATTTACACAATATATAGTCCAAAACCTGCCTACTACAGTAATATGTGAGATTAGATGTAACCAAGTCCTTTTCTAAGCCCTGTAATATAATGGGAGAACTAACCACTGTTTAAGCCTATTTAACTGTACATATACTGGCAACCATCATGCATGCAGTTCTAGAATTACAAATATGTAAAAAAGGAGTCTCCAAACCTTTCTTTAGTGAGGGCTACATCTGCTTAAGGACTTGCCCCCGAACTAATTGCATATTTTATCTCTGTAAAGTAGTGACATTATCCATTAACACTGCACTAATGACCACGTGTGGCAGGATTAGCAGCAATGGCCACTCAAGCATTTCAGGCAAGGCTCTCATCAGAAATTTCAGGAAACATTTATCGATATGAAATGTCTCCATAGGATTAATTAAATCGCAGTCAAAACATCAAGTACATTCTGGCATAAAGGACAAAACCAAACCAATACTTTCCCGTAGCTCAGCTTTAATTATTAAACTATCAGCCTTAAATGAATGAGTTTTGGAAACGCAAGCTCTTATACTCATTAGAATATTAGTTTCTGAAAATTCATATTTTTCTTTCAAATATTATTTTCCATTTTGGGCATGCAAACTCAATTTGCCAGAAGAAAACTATTTTCTGAAAAACATAATTATTACCTTACCTTCAAAATCTGTTCATTTTTAGGAAATACAACCACCAAACATCCCCTCATCACTTTCAATAAGTGTTCTCATGTACAAATGCCTCACATGGATAGATTGCGCTTCAAATGCCCAGGTATTACATTCATAGGTCACTGATGCTCAACAAAACACCAAGGATGTCCTTACTATGCCCATAATGTTCATCACTATAGCATTGCCAAGACTGGCCACTCTAATGCCCAGGATGCCCACAATATATCAGAGTCCTGGTTATTAAGGAAGAGGCGGTCCTGCTCTTAATTTGTTAATGACTGATGACAGTAGGCCACAACTAAAACATGAATGCCTACAAAATGTCAAGAATGGCCATTATTATGTCATTGCCACCATCACGCACTGAACTGAAAAACTGCGCCGGACATGAACACCTTGTGAAAGAAGATAGCCTTTACTTTTGGTGATCCCTGACACAAGACATTGATTCAAGGTAGCACTGTTTATTAGGGAGGGACACTTTACCAGTCAAACACTAACACATAAATGTGGACAAATGCAGGTACACACCGAAGCACATGAAAGTTCCTGATTGTCTCAACTCTGGTTCCAGGTCCTGCTCTCCTCAGCCCCTGGGTGGATAATGCATCCAACTCACATTTTCACTTTGGCTCCTGCAGTGTCACATTTTTGTGAGTTCAGAAAGTCTGCTCTGGCTACTGCTGGCACTTTTTTTTCCTTGTCCATATTTCTCACGCACGGTGTGACTGATGAAGCAGGGCCTACAACATGGCCAATCTCTTTGTGACTTTGTAGATTGAGTGTGGAGACTGATGTGCATGTGGCAGACCCCTTTTCACATGCCACTGCTATAGATAGATGACACGCTAAGGGTTTTGAGATGAGCAGTGCTGCCTTCTTTTTTACGCAGAAATGTGTTAGGAGTAGCTTTTATAGGTTAAACAAAACCTAAGGTGCTAGTAGCTCCCATGCTACTTGCTGGAGACCCCTGCTGGAGACAACTGCCTTCATCAATGTTTTGTAATAAGCAGACCAGACCTATGGCACTGGACAGAATGTTTCCTGGCAAAACATGAATGCCTATATCTTGTCACCATAATCAACTCGGACATACAGTTTTAAGTGTTAGCTACCATTGGACACAGTCATAGTATTAAAAAGGTATACAAAAGTACAATTGCGTAACCAAAATACTATTACTCCAAAGAGGGCCTACCAAGGATTCTTACAGAGCAAGCCTATACATATGGTTTGTTACAGGTTAACCAACATTAAAACCATTGCTTGCTATGGTGTTCTGTGAGATTCTATGTGGAAAAATAACCATCTGTAGGCATTAATAAAGGGTAATAAGAATCCACACTTAAATGCCTATTGACTAACATAAGCTTTTCACAATAAGTCAGTTAACCCCTTCGCTGCCAGGCCTTTTCCCCCTCCTGTGCCAGGCCTTTTTTTGGCTATTTGGGGCAGTTCGCACTTAGGCCCTCATAACATTTTGTCCACATAAGCTAGCCAAGCCAAATTTGTGTCCTTTTTTTCCAACATCCTATGGATTCTAGAGGTACCCAGACTTTGTGGGTCCACCTGAAGGAGGTCAAGAAATTAGCCAAAATACAGTGAAGATTTCGTTTTTGTCAAAAAAATGGGAAAAAGTGGCTGCAGAAGAAGGCTTGTGGTTTTTTCCCCTGAAAATTACAAAGGGTTTGCGGTGCTAAAATCACCAGCTTCCCAGCTTTCAGGAACAGGCAGACTTGAATCAGAAAACCCAATTTTTCAACACAAATTTGGCATTTTACTGGGACATACCCCATTTTAACGATTTGTTGTGCTTTCAGCCTTCCAGTCATTGACAGAAATGGGCATGAAACCAATGCTGGATCCCAGAAACCTAAACGTTTCTGAAAAGTAGACAAAATTCTGACTTCAGCAAGGGGTCATTTGTGTAGATCCTACAAGGGTTTCCTACAGAAAATAACAGAAAGAAAAAATATTGAAATCGAGGTAAAAAAAAACGGCAATTTTTATCTACGTTTTACTCTGTAATTTTTTCCTCCAATGTCAGATTTTTTAAAGCAATATAACGTTACGTCTGCTGGACTCTTCTGGTTGCGGGTGATATATAGGGCTTTCAGGTTCATCAAGAACCCTAGGTACCCAGAGCCAATAAATGAGCTGCACCCTGCAGTGGGTTTTCATTCTATACTGGGTATACAGCAATTCATTTGCTGAAATATAAAGAGTGAAGAATAGCTATCAAGAAAACCTTTGTATTTCCAAAATGGGCACAAGATAAGGTGTTGAGGAGCAGTGGTTATTTGCACATCTCTGAAATCCGGGGTGCCCATACTAGCATGTGAATTACAGGGCATTTCTCAAATAGACGTCTTTTTTACACACTCTTATATGTGGAAGGAAAAAATGTAGAGAAAGACAAGGGGCAATAACACTTGTTTTGCTATTCTATGTTGCCCCAAGTCTCCAAATAAAAATGATACCTCACTTGTGTGGGTAGGCCTAGCGCCCACGAAATGAAATGGCCCAACACAACGTGGACACATCACATTTTTTCACAGAAAACAGAGGTGTTTTTTTTTACAAAGTGCCTACCTTTGGATTTTGGCCTCTAGCTCAGCTGGCCCCAGGGGGGGCAGAAATGGCCTAAAATAAATTTGCCCCCCAAACCCCTCCCGGGAGCGACACTTGCCTACGGGGTCGCTCCCACTGCATGACATTGGCGCAAACAAAAAAAAAATTATAATCCCCGGTGCCTAGTGGTTTCTAAAATTGGCCGATCTGCCCCCAAGGGGGGCAGAACTAGTCTAAATACAATTTGCCCCCCATGGGAGTGACCCTTGCCTAATGGGTCGCTCCCCATCTAAAAAAAAAAAAAAAAAAATGCCCTGGCGCCCCACCCCCCGCCCACCCCCGGGAGCGACCCTTGCCTACGGGGTCGCTCCCCTCATGCCAGTTTCACTTTGAAAAGAAATCCCTGGTGTCTAGTGGGTGTTTCAAAAGCCGGATTGCTTTGCTGAGAGCTGAGAGAGACTTCAAAGGGAAGGAAATACATGAGCTTCCAGCGTGAAGGAGGAGGCCTCTGACAATCAGAGCGCAATGACTTCACAGGGGGGTTTGGGGGGGGGGGGACGGTGATGGAATGGGAAGGGCTGCCTCGTCCAAGGCACCGTAGGGGTTAAGTATATTGACTTTACAATGTTTGATAATAAACATATCAGACCTAGAACCGTAGTAGCCCGCAAAAGCTTCCCGAAGGATAGTGACGGTCCACTCACACTCCCATTACAGAGACCTTGTCCTTCAGCTGTGCCTTGGAGGTCCCAGGAGGTGGTCAGCCAATGAGAGGAAGGCAGCAGTCCCAACTTCGTCACAGAGTGGAATGGGGTCAGTAAGACTGCTGACCCCACCCCCACTCTGTTACCAGATGTCATTGATTGACATTCACCATGGAAACTTCAGGGCTTAAACTTAAAGTGCCCAGGTTGGAGTCAATGGGTGATGCTTCCCCTCATCACCAAGGGAAAGGGCCTCGAGGGACCTTTGCTGAGCTCAGGAGGTCACGCCCATAGGAGCTGTGACCTCTTCAGCCCAGCAAAATTCAGCTCAGGCAGCCAGGACTCTGCGCAATTTGAAGAGAGTCTGATCTTTGCTCAGCCTGACAGGCACTCCTCATGAGGGGGCCATCCAGTAATTGCAGAGCACAATATGCCAGCTGGTGCAGCATCTCTCAGTAGAGAGGAGGGGTGAGCATGCCAAGGAAGAAGCTGTCCGGATGTCCTGAAGTCTGACCCACCACATGTTGTAAGAAACTTAAGAAAATAGCCATAACAGATGAAGTGAAAGCCTGTCAAATAGAGAACTGCTTATGAGCTCTAATGAAGTTAATATGTCTCTTACCCTTAGACGAGGGACCCCTAGATCAGAGGGAGAACCAGCAGTGGGACAACACTGCTAATAGCGTCCCGGGACACTAAATTGTATTTGGTTACGCTAATGTACAATAATACATTTTAGTGTTCATTAAACTATTTTCTTTCATGAAAAACACACACTGGGTTGGACATTTGTTTATTGCGCGGATGAGTGATTGTTGAGCTCTGAGATCAAGCACTCTCCATAGGCCTGTGACTAATCACCATCACTACCATTAGGAGTTAAGTGTTGAAGGGGTTGTTCTTGGCCTAGCTTGAAAAGCCATAGTAGGGCAAACTTCAGGACACCAGAAGCAAACAGCTTCAACCCTCATGGTTGAGATCCAATAGCCTCTGCTTCCCCCATTAACAGGCTCTCCCATCTGGTTCAAGACTTATCTTCAGACTTAGCGGTTTATTTAGAATTTGGCAGGCAGAGTACTCTCCCACAAATGTGGCAGAGTAGGCTGGAAGCCAAACTGACGAGCCGCCTGCTCTATTTAGAATTGGGTGGAACATCATGCTCCTGCTAGAGGAAACTTTAGACCAATGGACTGATGGAGTTTGTGCCATTGATCTAAGTATCTCAGACTATACAAACTACTTCACATAAATAGTCGACAGGCATTTTTTCCCTATTTGGGGTCACCAAGAAAATCCCTGGCAGTCCAAACAGAAAATTGCCCCGACATCCTGGGAGAAAACTGGTGGGGGGATAGGGAGCAGGGCCCTTAATTTTGTTGTTTACAAAAACAGTCTCCTGCTTTTGGAGTTTTTTTTTTTGAAAAACAAAAAAATAAAAATAAAATAAAGCTGAGCGACATCATGAAACATGACAGCAACTCCACAACCTTGAAATGCCTTCTGCAAGGCATAGGGATCCACGAGACAGACAAAGATCTGTAAATATAGAGCACAGTAGTTTGTCAGGAGGACTGGATGTTTTATTCACCCCCTTGCAGACAGCAGGCCCCTCACTAAACTCAGTGAGGTTCTTAGTCTCAGCTGCTGTAAAAATTACTTTTCTTCAGTCTGCAGCAACTCGCTCCTCAGGGCAGGCTTTTTGGCACAAGGCCTCTCTCCTGTCAGGCCTTCTGCAGGATCCAGTAATCTGTGGTTAGATAGACCCTCTTGGAGTCAGGAGTCCTTCTGTTTTTTGTATCCCAGAAGCAGGTAAACAGGAGGCCAACCACTTTACCTTCAGAGAGCAGTTTCTCTCGATGCCAGCAGGAGTCATAAATATTCTTCCAGCAGGTTCCTCTTCAAATGGAATCTTCGCATTTCCAGGGATGTTTTGAAGGTGTGGTGATTGTGGTGACAGTTTATCCTGTGTACTAGCCAGGGATTACAAAAATTCCATCACTCAATGTAGGAGGCTGGACTGGCTTGTAGTCAGTACCAAGGGGTACTTGCACCTTGCACCAGGCCCAGTTATCCCTTATTAGTGTATAGGGTGTCAAGCAGCTTAGGCTGATAGATAATGGTAGCTTAGCAGAGCAGCTTAGGCTGAACTAGGAGACGTGTGAAGCTACTACAGTACCACTTTGTGTCATATGCACAATATCATAAGAAAACACAATACACAGTTATACTAAAAATAAAGGTACTTTAAGATACTTTGGCATTTTGTCATAAAAATAGAGTGTACCCTCAGTGAGAGGATAGGAAATATACACAAGATATATATACACAATAGCAAAAATATGCAGTATAGTCTTAGAAAACAGTGCAAACATTGTATAGTTACAATAGGATGCAATGGTGAAACATAGAGATAGGGGCAACACAAACCATATACTCCAAAAGTGGAATGCGAACCACAAATGGACCCCAAACCTATGTGACCTTGTAGAGGGTCGCTGGGACTATTAGAAAATAGTGAGAGTTAGAAAAATAACCCTCCCCAAGACCCTGAAAAGTGAGTGCAAAGTGCACTAAAGTTCCCCTAAGGACAAAGAAGTCGTGTTAGAGGAATAATGCAGGAAAGACACAAACCAACAATGCAACAACGCTGGATTTCCAATCTGGAGTACCTGTGGAACAAGGGGACCAAGTCCAAAAGTCACAAGCAAGTCGGAGATGGGCAGATGCCCAGGAAATGCCAGCTGCGGGTGCAAAGAAGCTTCTACTGGACAGAAGAAGCAGAGGTTTCTGCAGGAACGCAAAGGGCTAGAGACTTTCCCTTTGGTGGACGGATCCCACTCGCCGTGGAGAGTTGTGCAGAAGTGTTTTCCCGCCGAAAGAACGCCAACAAGCCTTGCTAGCTGCAAATCGTGCGGTTAGCGTTTTTGGACGCTGCTGTGGCCCTGGAGGGACCAGGAGGTCGCAAATTGGACCAGGAGAGAGAGGAGACGTCGAGCAAGACAAGGAGCCCTCTCAGCAGCAGGTAGCACCCGGAGAAGTGCCAGAAACAGGCACTACGAGGATGCGTGAAACGGTGCTCACCCGAAGTCGCACAAAGAAGTCCCACGTCGCCAGAGAACAACTTAGGAGGTCGTGCAATGCAGGTTAGAGTGCCGTGGACCCAGGCTGGACTGTGCACAAAGGATTTCCGCCGGAAGTGCACGGAGGCCGGAGTAGCTGCAAAAGTCGCGGTTCCCAGCAATGCAGTCTAGCGAGGTGAGGCAAGGACTTACCTCCACCAAACTTGGACTGAAGAGTCACTGGACTGTGGGGGCCACTTGGACAGAGTTGCTGGATTCGAGGGACGTCGCTCGTCGTGCTGAGAGGAGACCCAGGGGACCGGTAATGCAGCTTTTTGGTGCCTGCGGTTGCAGGGGGAAGATTCCGTCAACCCACAGGAGATTTCTTCGGAGCTTCTGGTGCAGAGAGGAGGCAGACTACCCCCACAGCATGCACAAACAGGAAAACAGTCGAGAAGGCGGCAGGATCAGCGTTACAGAGTTGCAGTAGTCGTCTTAGCTACTTTGTTGCAGTTTTGCAGGCTTCCAGCGCGGTCAGCAGTCGATTCCTTATCAGAAGGTGAAGAGAGAGATGCAGAGGAACTCGGCTGAGCTCTTGCATTCGTTATCTAAAATTTCCCCAGAGACAGAGACCCTAAATAGCCAGAAAAGAAGGTTTGGCTACCTAGGAGAGAGGATAGGCTAGCAACACCTGAAGGAGCCTATCACAAGGAGTCTCTGACGTCACCTGGTGGCACTGGCCACTCAGAGCAGTCCAGTGTGCCAGCAGCACCTCTGTTTCCAAGATGGCAGAGGTCTGGAGCACACTGGAGGAGCTCTGGACACCTCCCAGGGGAGGTGCAGGTCAGGGGAGTGGTCACTCCCCTTTCCTTTGTCCAGTTTCGCGCCAGAGCAGGGCTAAGGGGTCCCCTGAACCGGTGTAGACTGGCTTATGCAGAATTGGGCACATATGTGCCCAACAAAGCATTTCCAGAGGCTGGGGGAGGCTACTCCTCCCCTGCCTTCACACCATTTTCCAAAGGGAGAGGGTGTCACACCCTCTCTCAGAGGAAGTTCTTTGTTCTGCCATCCTGGGCCAGGCCTGGCTGGACCCCAGGAGGGCAGATGCCTGTCTGAGGGGTTGGCAGCAGCAGCAGCTGCAGTGAAACCCCAGGAAGGGCAGTTTGGCAGTACCAGGGTCTGTGCTACAGACCACTGGGATCATGGGATTGTGCCAACTATGCCAGTATGGCATAGAGGGGGCAATTCCATGATCATAGACATGTTACATGGCCATATTCGGAGTTACCATTGTGAAGCTACATATAGGTAGTGACCTATATGTAGTGCACGCGTGTAATGGTGTCCCCGCACTCACAAAGTTCAGGGAATTGGCTCTGAACAATGTGGGGGCACCTTGGCTAGTGCCAGGGTGCCCTCACACTAAGTAACTTTGCACCTAACCTTTACCAGGTAAAGGTTAGACATATAGGTGACTTATAAGTTACTTAAGTGCAGTGTAAAATGGCTGTGAAATAACGTGGATGTTATTTCACTCAGGCTGCAGTGGCAGGCCTGTGTAAGAATTGTCAGAGCTCCCTATGGGTGGCAAAAGAAATGCTGCAGCCCATAGGGATCTCCTGGAACCCCAATACCCTGGGTACCTCAGTACCATATACTAGGGAATTATAAGGGTGTTCCAGTAAGCCAATGTAAATTGGTAAAAATGGTCACTAGCCTGTTAGTGACAATTTGGAAAGAAATGAGAGAGCATAACCACTGGGGTTCTGATTAGCAGAGCCTCAGTGAGACAGTTAGTCACTACACAGGTAACACATTCAGGCACACTTATGAGCACTGGGGCCCTGGGTTACCAGGGTCCCAGTGACACATACAACTAAAACAACATATATACAGTGAAAAATGGGGGTAACATGCCAGGCAAGATGGTACTTTCCTACACTCAAGCCTAACTCTTTTCCTGCAGTTCCTCCACCTAACATTGCAGCACTTCCTTTCGGCATTACTGTATAGTTACAAGGAGCCCCTGTTCAACACAGCAGACCCAGTTGCCACCAGACAGGTCTATCGTCAGCTCCTTAGCCACTGCCATAGTTGGGTGGGCTCTTCACTTTTTCAACAGGGGCAAAACTGGTTCTCTTCCCTTTGGTGACTAATGCCAGGCAGCTGCCTGGGATGGTCATGGGAATTAATAGGAGAAGCCCTTCCTGGCATCTCCAAGTCAAAAGAAGTAGTGCTAAAGATACCCCTTTATTCTGCCAATTGTCCTTCTCCAACTCCCGCTAATCGCTACTAGGTAATAATCAGTTGACACTCATTAGCTCTTGCTGATCAAACCAGAGGGGTTAACTCTCCCAAAACAGAATGTACATTTCAGCTTGGGAGCTAATGGATGGTAGAACTGTTTTTAAGGCATTTCTGACTTGGGCAGCCGTAAGTACATGTTTGCATAGCTACTTTTCCAAGTTATCAAAAATCTGTTTTTGTTATTAAACTAGATTTTCAAAATTAAGTATGAAATAACTGAAGCATAGAAAATGAAGACCTAAATCCCATCTAGGCCTGTTCAGGTTAATACCCTTACAAGTCTCACACAATTAAATAGCTTTTGGGTTTTATCTCCCTGAGACACTAAACACAATAAGTAAATGCCCTACTTTCCTGTATTACAGTGCACTTATGGTGACTTGATGCAAATGTTTGGCATGTAACAATAGGCTTTACGAACATGGAAAAGGCATTTTCCCTGCACTGAGTGACTGCAGTGCATTTAACCTGCAGCTCAATCACAGAACAATGATGCTCCTAGCATACATTCTTTGTCCCATATGTGGGTGCTGTAAATACACACTATATCCCATATGTCAGTTAACCTTCCTTGCCAGAAGTGCATTTTTGGTTCCATGGACTTAAATTGACCACACAGGGAGCATCAGTGCACAGCATACATTTTATAGGTAAGATAAGGTGCTATACTTCTAAGTGGTAAAGTACAGCGCCCTAAAGCCAGCACAATTGGAAGGGAAACATTAGTACCACAACAAAAATCAATTTCTTGCATGGGACGCCATCAGCTGAAAGCATGGAGAACTACATACTCTGAAGGGAGTTATCATAAGGCTTATGAAACTGGAAAGACAGTCAACATTAGCTTGGTCAGCTCCAGGTTTATGTTTTACAATAAATTCTAAATCCTGTAGGTAGAGGCAGCACCTCAACAGTTTAGGGTCCTCCCCTAGCATATGCCACCTATAAAGTCTGTTTTAACTCAGAAATTAATCTCAGAGGGTGGGGAGGTGGCGCTAGAGTGCTCATGGCAAGATGGCTGCACTTTGTTGCTGCTCTGCCAGCCAGGATGAACATTCCAACCAGAATCCTGCTATCCAGTTGCTGCACGCCCCTATTGTTTTTGGCTGTGTGTGTGTGGTAATAGTGGAGGCGGCTAGCTGAATCCCAAAGATCGTTGCCTGAAGCTTGCTAATAGGCAATATTATTCCAAGACTGCGGGCCACATGGAAAAGCCTCCGGCAGATAAGCAGCACCCGTGCTGCGGACTGAGTCGGCAACGGTCCAAGGTGCTGTAAGACCATGACGGGGGCTGCTTGCCTCATGAAAACGCCTGCCTGAGATGTACCAACTAGGAGTACCACTGGCATGCAGAGAGTGAAGTGCTGGGGCCCACTGTATGCTGGCTGTTGTGCCCACAGATGGGCACACCACTAAGCTCCTGGCTCTGAGGGCATCATCATGCATCTGCAGTTGTCCTGATGTATATGACATGAATGATCTGGGCAGCACTTGTGCTTATCATAGATCAGTGAATATTGCACCGGCTAGAAGCCAGAAACTATTTTAATCTTCAACAGCCTTAAGGGTACTGGGACATATGTCACCGCAAAGCCTGTAAACTTTCTGTAACAGCAATAATGGCGTCCTTGCTGCAGAAACAGAGGGCTGCGGCTCAGGCACAGCAGGATATTAGTGGGACCCTTCCCCTGGATGCAGTAAAGTTCCACACATGACTACAGACAGTAAGCTGGGGTTAATTTGAAGAAACCTGGGATTACACTGCACAGCAGGCTGTCCTATGCAAGCTAACCGTTTTGGGCATGGCGGCGGCTGCTCCTGCCAGTGCTATATTGAGAGTAACACTGGGGGTCTCTCCCTGTGGACAGGGAGCGTGCAAACGCTGCTTACAGATCTGCAGGCAAACCTCCTTAATCTACTCCTGCTGAGCCCAGAACACAGAGACTCTTGACTCTGATTCTGAAAGGGCCCCGTGGCAGGGGTGACTGTTCTTACAAGGCTAATTGTTATAATAGAATCTGACATGATCTCCTCCAGACAAATGTACTGGTTGTGTCCATGCTGTTTCTGGCCACTGGACTGGGAGCTGATGTGCATCCACAGTGAGTCTTGACAGATGTAGTGTTGTGCCTGCCAGCGATGTAACCTTCAACACTAGACTGGAGCCTGCCGTTCCCGCTGAAGCACTTGACAATATCTGACCTCCCCCATGGAGTGGGGCCCGGTGATGCTGAGATCACTGCGCTAGTAAGGTAGACAAAGACAGCTGAAGAGGATCACCCACATCAGATTCTCACTCAAGCTCACAATAGACATCACCTAACATTTGTTGAGATGCTAGTTGTCTGCCTGCCCACCTTCACTTCCCCACCATCCTTCCAACAGAGTAACCGCAACACCACAGAGAGGCAGACTTCTCAGTGAATCCCGGTGTGGAAGTCTGTGATCACAGAATGACTGCAGGTGCAGTTGGTGTGTAAGTGTCTTCACTATGGGAAAGGTTGATCGAACGCAGCCGTGCCTCAAGTTTGCATTCAAGTGCTCTCCCTGGCTCCAGCCTGAGCCTATGTCAGACCAGGAATGGGACTGCAAGGGTGAAACTGCCCAGGAAGCCACGCTGGTGGCCATGCAAGAAAGCCTCCAGTCCATAGATAGCAAGATAGACTTGCTGAACTTCTGCCTCAATCACAAGTCCACAAAGCTCGAAAAGCAGACAGCACACAGAACTTGCACATCACGGGTGTCCGGGAATCCACTAAGACTGGGAAAATGGAGACTTATGTAGAAACGCTCCTAACAATGCTCTTGGGTTCTGACACCCTGTCACAGTTATTGGGGGCGGAGAGCGCACATCGATCACTCATGGCATGTCCACCCCCAGGGGTGCATCCGCATCCAATAATAGCAATCCAAGGATGCCAGGTCTAACGCTCTCCTTGCACAAACAGCTGCATAACCCCCTGTAGAGTGCCTGGAGCAATGGAAGGAAGGACAGGGAACTTGTGATCTTCAAAGACCACTTTGAAGTCTCCTCCATTTCAATGGCACATTTGGATATAAGTACTAGACGCCAAACCACAGAAGATCTACAGGAACCAAAGACACACTGCCAGGAAGGACTGCTGTACTGCCAGGAGGGACTGCCACTCTGCAACTGCATTTCGGCGTTGGCCTATTGCTTGCTGTGCTGTAGGAGGGACTCCCACTTTGCTACTCGCTTTGCTGTGTTGGCCTGTTGCTTCATGCCTGCACTGAGGAGGACTGGACTGGTCTCTACATATTTTAACCCAATTTTCTCCAAGGGCTTGCTGGCTTGCCCCCTGGTCTCCTGCAGTTTCAGGGGCATCAAACCCTGAATGCAACTCTTGGTGCTACTGGATTCTGCCATCAGTGACTTCTACCCTTGCATGAGGTGCCCCCTCCTGTCCTGGGCCTCGGAAGTGGGTTCTGCAGCTGATTTCTGCAAATATTGACACTGCCTCGAGTGTGGGAGAAATTATTACGCATCGCTCCCTCCACACCGGTGCAGCGGCTGCTCGATGACAGCTGATTAGCAGTCTGTGCGACTCGACGATAACGCTAAGCGCAGCATGATGACAATGTGTCAAATTCATCTAAATGGAGCCTGGCGACGACACAGTGACCCAACTGTATGGAAAACACTGACGAAGTGTGCCCTTGACGTCGGCACCTCGCTCGATCAAAGGTACTGTTTCAGTGGGCCCTTTGTGGGTTCTGTAGCCAGCCTACCCTCCTTCATGGTCGGCCTGTATTTTGGATTTGCACAGAACCTTGCGACCTCAAATAACATTTTGAATACTAGTGACTAAGCACTTTTTTTCACATTTAATCTTTAAAAACAATAACTTGACTTCAACTTATTGAATCTTTGTCAATTTGGTCTTCTTTTACTGAGAGAAATTTTATCTATTTTTCTAACATGGTGTGGAATGTTTTTGTGGTGTCTTTCACTGTGTTACTGTAATTACGTGTTGCACAAATACTTTACACATTGCCTCTTAACTTAAGCCTGACTGTGCAGTGCCAAACTACCAGAGAGTGACCACAGGTTATTTTAGGGAGTGAACTGACTTACCTTGACTAGGACTGTGGTCCATACTAGCACTATCTAGAGACCCAATTTCCCATAATCACTGAGTTCACAAATTTTTATGCCAGGCTGTACGGAACTCGCCCTTCTATTGCAGAGTCAGAGCTAGGGAGCTATCTCAATGATGAAGCTTGGGTGTGGCTGTACTTGGGACAGCTGGAATTATTGTCACAACCTATTACACACCAGGAAATTAAAGATGCCATACACTCACTTCCAAATGGTAAGACCTGTATAGACTACCATATGAATTCTATAAGGAATTTGTGAATTTGCTGGTGCCATATCTACATGCCTTATATGAAGAGGCATACACTAAGCAGATACTACCCCCATCCCTATGAGAGGCCCTAGTTGTTACATTATTGAAGCTGGACAAAGCCCCAATGCACTGTGAATCGTACAGACCGCTGTCATTAATAAAAATCACCATGAAGGTACTGGCCAAGATACTGGTAAACAGGCTGCAGCACTGCTTCCGAGCTTTGTGGTGCCAGATCAGTTAGGCTTCGTACCAGCCTGCTCCTACATACACACTTTGCAGACACTGTGTGTGCTGTTGAATCCGCTAAATCCATCATAGGAGGTGGTGAAGTCCTACTGGACACAGCCAAAGCCTTTGACTCCATCACATGGGACTATGTGCTCCTGATTATAGCCCGGATGGGGTTACCGGTGGTATTTCTACAAGCAATACAATTACTCTATACTAAGGCTGTGGCTTGTGTCTGCCTCAATGGTAACACGTCTGAGGGGTTTCCAGTATCTAAGGGTACGCGTCAAGGGTACCCCTTGTCACCATTATTATTCCCTATTGCTTTGGAGACACCTGGCTTGCGTGATCCAACAGCGGCATGCTGCTTCCACTATCTACACTGCCGCTGGGTATCTCCTTACCTGCGGATGACATGGTGTTGTATATCAGGGACCCTGTCAATTATTTAGCACCAGTAATCTGTGAATATATACGATTCGAACAAAACTCGGGCATGAGCATCAATTGGTCAAAAATCAAAGGTATTCTCCCACCCCTCTCTGACACCCCTCCACCTCCATACTGAGTACTCAGGTACACACACTGGATTTCCCTTTGCATTGGAGTATGGGTCCTGTTAAATGCTTGGAATGATAGAGATACTGAATTGGTGCTAAACTACAATTATGGCAGAGGTATGTTGCAGTTGGAGGATCAAACTCAACAGTGGTCTGGGCTAATTAGCAGATGGAACCACTATTATGAAAATGATAACGCTGCCTAAATTTGTATACCTCTACCAACATTCCAAAAGTACTGCCACAATCTCTTTGTAAAACACTCTGAACACTTATAACATTGGAGTGGGTGGGAAAACAGCCACGCATATGCTGGGAGGTCCTTTTAGGGTCGAGCCTGCGTTGCATGCGCTCGCGCATGCGTATCGCAGCGAGACGCTTTAGTTATTAGAAAAGAGCTCGGAGCCCTGTCGACGTCACGTCAGTGTATTTCATTGGTTCGTGGGCTTGCCTAGTAAAATCTGCTTGCTTTCATTAATGGAAGGCATGTAGACGTCATGCCTTTTCCGGTGGTTAGCCCTCCTCGAGCGCAGCGACCAAGTACAGAAAACATGCGAGGCTCGCTGTTTTCTGTCCGGCTCGTGGACTACTTTTTCTCTATTTTCCTAGCGCGATTTTGCTTGGCAGAAGTCGAGCGCTTTACACAGTTAATTTCACTTTTTCGGGTTACGTACATAAAAGCACTTTCGCCGATAGATGAAAAGTCGGCTGAGGAGTTTACAACGCGATCAGCTCTAACATGAGCAAACGCGAGACCCGTTGCATTGCAAATGCTTGTTTTTTTATTGTATTCGCTAGGGGGATTCAATGTGCCAGGCCTACAAGTATATTATCTCTACCCACAGTACTATTTCCCATATTACTGATTTGCTCACCATGACTATATCCCGCACCTAGCAGTAGAGTATGATGAGGAACAACACATCCCGCTGCAAGCTATACTTCTGCATAGACGAGAGGGTTTGAAGCATTCTGAAATTAACACAATATACTCCACCACATCGGGCTGGCAGCACTTTATATTCTCCAGAACAACCACAAAAATGTCTTCCTGCCTTGTGGGTCACGCATGAGGATGAGGCGCCGACACTGCTTATCCAGGCACAGTGGGAGACACCTACCGAAATGTATGTTTATAACCCTAGCCAGTGCTTAATTTGTGCTTGTTGTTTCCGTGCTAAGCACCAGCACTTATTTTTGAGGGCCGGAGCTTAGTCTTCTGCCTCAAGCATTTGCTGCTAGCAAAAGACACGTTTGGGAAAGACAGAGGAAGAGAAAAACGAAAAAAGCGTCACAATAAGGGAAAGCAGAAAGCTGCAAGAGTGAACTGAAAGGGCAGGGAGTGGCTTTAAATGGATTGAAGAGGTCGGAGATGGCTTCGGGATTCCGCTGCCTCAGTATTCCGTGTTCGCACATTTATTTGCAGCAGCCGCGTGTTAAGAAGAGGGCTTTGGGCACAGGCAACTTTTAATTTACAAATTAAGCACTGACCCTAGCCGATGTCTCACTGACTCAGCGACATACCCCATTGCTAACCTTCACTTATTATTGACTTAAGAGCTTACATGCCCGAGTATTCTTACGTTCCAGCAGCGCACCCATGCTCAACGTTTTGCAGACATTACTGACTAGCGACACATGCAGTAACTTGGCTTAATTATACAACGCGGCACAGGCAGATAGCCGTGAGGCAACGAATCTGCCACTGGAGAGGTGGAAAGCTGTCCTTTGCAGCCCACTAGCATAAGGAGACTGGGATTTCTGCATAATACACTTTAAATATTCACATCAAATGTATTATACACTGAGGGTAGATGTGAAATGTGCGTGTTGTGGAGTGCTAGATGCAGACTTCCTTGATCTGGAGTTTCTGGACTCATGCTACTGAGGCCCTGACTGATATGGTGCTAGAAACAGTAGACTACACCCCTCGACTGTGTCTGCTGGGCTTGGTACACAGAATGACAGCTGGCCACTAGACGCTTTCTGGCAGTGGCCCTCCCACTGGCATAATGAGTGTTGCTACGTGTTGGGGCACACATGCTGCACCTACAAATAAGCAGTGGCTACATGACCTTGCAGACTGCAAAAAACTATTAGAACTCTATGCGGAAGAGCTGCCAGGGCCTTCGCAGCCAAGGTTCATTTGGGCCCCCCTCACAGTTTATCTGCTTTCTGACTTGGAGGGACAACAGTAGGTGGCAAAATCGGGACAGTGGTCTTTACTATCTGTATGTACATATTTTGCTTCCATTTAACAACATTGGGGAAGTGATGCTGTACAAAGAAACATATACCTCCTTTATGACTAGTGGAAGCTGTGGCCGTTGTGTGAGTTCTATATGTTCTAAAAAATAATAATAATATATATATATATTTTATTTATTTTTAACCTTAAACTGGTAGGATCTCAGTTTCAAAAGGGACCAGACCACTGGAAAGGGTCCGTCATATCTATCATTTAGGTGGGAAGGCATTCACTCTCTGCCATACTCTAAAGCATCTGGCTGCACACCAATCTCTTTGCTAAAGTCGGGTGCTTTGATGACTGGTGCAGTATATAATGCCCCCTTTGATGTTTCATAGGCCTTCTGACAATCCTTTGTCCAGTTGGGCTTTTTGGGTTGCTTCTTTGTGATTAGTTCCTTAACTTGGAAACTAATGCTTCTAGATCCCTGGACAAACCTGTGGTAGTAACCAGTGAGGCTTTAAAAGCCTCTCTTCTGAGTCTGGGTTTTGTAAGGCTTCTAGGCCATGATGGTCTAGTGCTTGGGCTCATGAGGGTGCACATATACCCCCCTTCCAAATTGGTGGAATATGTGGCACTTGATGGGTTGGGTAGTCAGGCCTGCCCACTGCATGGCCTAATGCATTTCCTGTAGGTAGGTCTGAGGATAGCATTATCTTCCAAGAGACCGACACAGGCGTCCTTTAGCCCAGACAGGGCGGAAGATACTCCTTCCAAATTATTAACCCCATTCGAGACACTTCCCCGAAATACTCTCGTCCCTCCTGCACATCTTTTGACTCTATAAACCGTAAGTGTGGTACTGCATCTATTTTTGTTTTTTGATTGGCAGAGCAGAGTCCCAGGATGTGGTTTCAAAAATCATGTATTCAGTGTCCGAGGAACTAATTTAACCACCAGATCTCTTCCAGTTATTTGAGTAGGTGGTTTCAGGTGCTCGGCACCAGCACTTATTTGTCACTACTGGCACTTATGACTGTGCCACACGGTGGCACTGTTTGCCTATTTTAGAGTGACCACAGCAACAGTTGTTTATTAATACAATATACATTAACATTAACATTAACAATTACTTTTATCTGCCGCCCAAGTCATTCTTATAGATTTGTAGGTCTGGTATAGTCTGAATTATCACACATATTTGAGTATAATAGACGCTGTATTGGTAGATTGGCAGTATCATTAGCAGCGCTGGCGGGGCAATGGATGGTGCAAGCTGCAGTGGCCTCCTGGCACTTAAATTTTTTCACAAATAAAGCGCTGTCAGTTGCTCTATCATTCTCATAAAAGCGTTCCCCACGATTATTCTGCACTTTCTCATACACCACACAGCCCTGCTTCACACTAATTTTTACCTATAATTCCTGGCTTTAAATTCTATAGTTATTTGAATCCTGAAAATATACGTTCTATTCCTATACTGCCAGATAGGAAGCCCTTAAACCCCTGGCTTGGCCGAGAATACTTACGTCACAAAGTAATTCTTTGTATGGCACCCATGGGATTAATGGAGTGCCCATGCAGCTTACCAGGAGGCTCAGCCTCCAGGTCCCCAGAGGACACTGCACTATAAAGAAATAAAGGACAAGCACTGACTATGCCCATAAGATCTATTGGCTTTGTCAATGTTTTGTTAACCATATTGCGCAACAGTGCAGTAGCTGTACAACACGTTGGAAAGTAAAGAAAAAAAGTACCATGACAGTCAGCACTTGTCACGTCACATCGATTGGATTATTTTTTTTTTTTTTTAACTTTCAGCCAGGTTGCAGAGTGGCCACGCTCCTATGCAACATGGTTAAAAAAATATTGACAAAGCCAATAGATCCTGCATAGGCGAGACCTATTGGCTTTGCCAATGCTTTACACTTAACAGTGCAGTGGGCTACACACCTACTCAGCAGCATGCAGGTCTTTTGGTTGCCGTTTATCCTTCTGAGCCTGATAAAATGAATATGATTCTTCTGAGTGTGATGGTTCAGCAATTTCAGCACTCGCTGCTGACATCTTGTGACTCAACTGCAAGTCAAACATTCAAATGCTCCCAGGGCTAACCAAGTTTTTCTTACTTCTGGGGTGGAGTGTAGGAGGCTGGCCTGGTTTTTAGTGGGCACCTAAGGTACTTACACTGTATACCAGGCCCAGTTATCTCTTATTTGTGAAATGTAGTAGTGTTCCAGCAGCTTAGGATGTCTAGAGGTAGCTGTACCAGAGCAGCTTAGGCTGAACTAGGAGACATGTAAAGCTCCTGCAATACCACTACAGTTACACAGTACTTATACACAATAAAAGACAATACTCAGTGTTACCAAAAATAAAGGTACTTTATTTTAGTGACACAACGCCCAAAATATCTTAGAGGCAATACTCCTTCTGGAGGTAAGTATTATACACAATATATACACTAGAACCAAGATCGGGGAAGTAAACAGTCATAGAATAGTGCAAACAGTAGAAAATACAATAGATTGCAATGGGCCTAGGGGGAAACACTAACTATATACTAAAATAGTGGAATGCGAATACTCAATTCCCCCCTAGGAAAGTGTAGTGTGTACAGGGGTGATGGGAGTGTAGGAAAACACCAAAGATAACTAAAGTACCCCACCCAGAACCCAGGAAAGCAGGAGTAAAGTACAGCAGGTTTCCTCGGGACACACTACAAGTCGTGATTAAGGATTTTGCAAAAGCCAAGCAAGACTGCAAGCAACAAACAATGGATTCCTGGACCTGAAGAGCTGTGGAGAGAGGAGACCAAGACCAGAAGTCGAAGAAGCATCCAGGAAGGACAGGAGCCCCTGCCAACCTAGAAGATGGTGCAAAAGTTGATTCTCCAGTAAGAAGAAAAGTACAGAAGAGCACCAAAGAAGATGGCTGCAGGTTCCCGCTTGGTGCAGGTGATGTCCAATGTCTAGTTGTTGGAGGCAAGCTGTTTGCATTGCTGGATTCCGCCAACAATCCTTGGTTCAAACAAGTACGTGGTTAGTGTAAAAAAGGAGCTGCCGGGACCCAGGAGGGACCTGGGGTGGTCTCAACTCATACTTAAGAAACAGAGGGGGCTCTCACCACTTCAGAGAACCCTCAGAAGACTAGGCAGCACCCACAGGAGTCCCAGAACACGGGGACAAAGAAGATGCAAAAGACAGTTGTTGCAGCACTACAACTGGAGGGTCCCACGCCACCGGATAACTCAGGGAGCTGTGCGTTGCAGGAGGGAGTGCTGGGGACCTGGGCTACACTGTGCATGAAGGATTCTTGGAAGAAGTGCACAGAAGCCCAAAGATCTGGAGAAGACATGGGGCACAGAGGTACTGTCGCAGCACGGGGATGCAAGCTCTTACCTCCACCGAATTCGGACAGCTGGACCTTTGGACAGTCTGGGTCACTTTGGTCCACCACCTGTGTTCCAGGGAGCACGCTCATCATCAGGAGAGGAGTCCCAGGGTACTGGTTGTAGTCGCAGAAGGGTGCCTGCAGAAGCAGGGAAGTGACTCCATCACTCCACAGGAGATTCCTTTGGTTCTTCTGGTGCAGGGTGAAGACAGGCAGTCCTTAGAGTGTGCACACCTTGAAAAATGTTGCAAATGCTGGCTGGAACTGAAGTTGCAGGTCACAGGAGTCCTCCTGGATACTTTGTTGCAGTTACAGTGGTTCCTGGAGCAGTCTGTGATTGATCTGATGGTCAAAAGCTAAAGCATAGGATGTAGAGGATTCATGGAGGAGTCTTGCAAGCTGAATCTGAGGAAACACCCAGAGGAGAGACCCTAAATAGCCCTGAGAGGGGGATTGGCTACCTACCCACGTATGCACCTATCAGAAGGGGTCTCTGACATCACCTGCTGGCAATGGCCACTCACAGGTCTCCAGAGGGTTCCCATACCGTGCAATCCAAGATGGCTAACGACGGGGACACTCGGGATGAGCTCTGGGCACCACCCCTGGGGTGGTGATGGACAGGTGACTGGTCACTCCCCTTTTCTTTGTCCAGTTTCGTGCCAGAGAAGGGACTGGGGGTACCTGAACCAGTGTAGACTGGATTATGCAAGGAGGGCACTGTTTGTGCCCTTCAAAGCATTTCCAGAGGCTCTGGGAGGCTACCCCTCCCCTGCCTGTAACACCCTCCTCCCAAAGGAAATGCATTGTTCTGCCTTCCTGGGATTGAGCTGCTCAGTCCCCAGGAGGGCAGAAACCTTTCTGTGAGGGGGCAGCAGCTGGGGCTGCAGTGCAAACCACAGAGAGCTGGTTTGGCAGTACTGGGGGTCCATAGTGGAGCCCACGGGGTGTATGGGATTTGCCACCCCGATACCAAATTTGGAATAAGGGGACAATTCCATGATCTTAGACACCTCACATGGCCATATTCAGAGTTACCATTGTGAAGCTACATATATGTATTGACATATATGTGGTGCATTGGTATAATGGTATCCCTGCACTCACGAAGTCTGGTGAATTGGCCCTGGACAACCTGGGGGCACCTTTGCTAGTGCAAGGGTGCTTTCACACACAGTAACTTTGCACCTAGCCTTCAGTAAATGAAGGTTAAACATATAGGTGACTTATAACTTACCTTAGTGCAGTAAAATGGCTGTGAAATAGTGTGTGCACTATTTCACTCAGGCTACAGTGGAAGTCCTGATGAAAGGTTTGTATGAGCTCCTTATGGGTGGCAAAAGAAATGCTACAGCCCATAAGGATCTCCTGGAACCCCAATGCCCTGGTACCTAGGTATCATATACTAGGGACTTATAAGGGGGAGGTGGGGAGCCCAGTGTGCCAATAAGAATTGGGATATGGAGTCACTAAAGTGTAGTGACAAATTTGGTAAGTAGAGAGAGCAGAAGCACTGGAGTTCTGGTTAGCAGAACTTCAGTGACAGTTAAGTATACTGACAACACACATGGGCCACATACTATGAGCACTGGGGTCCTGGCTAGCAGGATCCCAGAAAGCCTGGCAAAACACACTGACAAATATGGTTTTAACAATGAGCACTGGGATCCTGGCTAGCAGGACCCCCCGTGAGACAGTAAAAACACACTGACAAACACTCACAAACAGGCCAAAAATGGGGGTAGCCATGCTAGAAAGAGGCTATTTTCTCACATGGCGTAAGTGAGTACATTTAAACTGAGTCATACTAGCAGCATATACTTACTGCACATTCAAACTGAAATGATGCTGTAGTGGACACTGTGAAACATGTTACTTCCCTACATTATTATAACTTTAAATAGAACTGTCCCCCACGCAGCTATTGCCATGTTCTTGGATGTGGCTGGTGCTGCCGAGGTTTGTGGCCCAAGGGCCCTCTGCTTTTATGGCCCTTCGCTTCGTTGTTTTCTCTAATTGTTGCTCTGCCTTTCTCTAATTGTTGCTCTGCCTTCCAAAGAAAGAATCAACTTGTTTTGTTAGTGGACCAGTAAGCCTGGAGAGGTCCAAAGCTCTGGAAATCTCAATACAGTGATCGTTTTGAATAATCTATGAACTTTAGAATGGGGTGGTAATTCAGGCCTATATGGAAATGGGGAGCTACATGTTTCCATGCATGGAATGCAGGCAGTTTGAGCCATCGCGCTGTGGTAATCATCAGTCATGGCGCAGAAAAGGGGCAGCAAGGACGAAAAATCCACAAATAGAAATTTAAAAACAACTTACCTTATTTGTTGCCTCCGCTGCACCGCTCCTCGTCACAGCAGGGACAGGTTCCCAGCTTGCCCTGCAGCCAATCCTAATACTGCTCTCATGCTGCTGGCAGCATGAAAGCAACATCAGGATTGGCCGGAGTACCCTGGCTTGGCGCTCTGAGGCAGACTGGGAGCCTCAGCCCGAGACCACCGTCCAAACACATGCACATTGAGCACTCCCCCTCCATGCTTGTCATGCCAGTTGCCACTCTCCTTTAAAAAATAAAACTATAATAAACATAGTTTATTACGTTTTTTTTTTTTTTCTTTTTTTTTTAAGTTTTGCAGTTGCTGCTGGCAGGGGGTGGGGGCGGGTGACGTGATGCTCTTCCACCATAGCAGATGAACAAGTGCTGGTTACTATCACATTAATATGGTAATATATTTTAGGAAAGTGCCACTGTTGGCATGGTTAACCACCCCCACTTTTTGCCTAGTGTTGATGCAAACTTTGAAAGTGTGCTGTGATCCTGCTAACCAGGCCCCAGCACCAGTGTTCTTTCCCAAAATCTGTACCTTTGTTCCACAATTGGCACAATGTATTATGCCACCCTATGGGACCACTCACCAAGCACATGTACACTGCCTTGCAGCATGTGTGTGCTGGTGGGGAGAAAAACAAAGTCGCCATAGCATCCCTCTCAGGGTGCCATGCCCACAAACCCCTGCCTGTGGCATAGGTAAGTCACCCCTCTAGCAGGCCTTACAGCCCTAAGGCAGGGTGCACTATACCGCAGGTGTAGGCATAGCTATATGAGCAATATGCCCCTCCAGTGTCTAAGTCCATTGTTAGACATTGTAAGTGCAGTGTAGCCATATTGAGTATATGACCTGGGAGTTTGTCATTACAAACTCCACATCTCCATAATGGTTTCACTGAAAACTGGAAAGTTTTGTATCAAACTTTTCAGCACAATAAACCCGCAATGATGCCAGTGTGAGATTTACTGAAAAATGCACACAGAGGGGATCTTAGAGGTGCCCCTTGTATGTTAGCCAAACTGCTAGTGCAGGACTGACTGGTCTGTTCCAGCCTGCCACTTTCAGACAAGTTTCTGACCACATGGGGTCAGTGCCTTTGTGCACTCTGTGGTCAGAAACAAAGCCTGCCCTGGGTGGAGATGCTTCCCACTCCCCCAACCCTCCACTACAGGAACTGTAACACCTGGTGGTGAGCCTCAAAAGCTCAAGCCTCAGATTACAGTGCCTCAGGACACTCCAGTTAGCGGGCTACCCGCCTCATCCCGCCCTCCAACCCCCCCAGACATAGCCCCACTTTTGGCAGCAAGTCTGGCGAGAAAACAGAGAAATTACCACCCCAATCAGGACCACCCCTAAGGTGTTCAGAGCGGAGGTGACACCCTCCCTGCAGATTCCTCCATCTTGGTTTGGAGAACAGGGACCAATTGGTTTAGGTTTGTGCCCCCCTCTCCAAAAGGGGTGGGCACAAGAAGGTGGGTGTAGCCACCCTCAGGGACAGTATATATTGGGTACTGCCCTTTGACCCCTAAAATGCCCCTAAATCTAGGATTTAAGGGCCTTCCTGAACCCAGCTCACCAGATTCCTGGCGACCTGACAAGAAGGGCTGCTTAGCTGAATCCCCCAGCAGAGAAGAAGAGAGACAACAACTGCTTTGACCCCAGCCCTACTGGCCTGTCTCCTGCTTCAAAGAACCTGCAAAAGAACATGCAAAAGAAAAGCGACATATCCAGCGGGACCAGCGACCTCTGCCAAGCTCCAGAGGACTGCCCTGCACCCAAAAGGACCAGGAACTCCAAAGGACAGTGGCCTTGTCTAAGAAAACAAACTAAGGACTCCCACCTCACTCCGGAAGCGTGAGTCCTGTCTGCACCAGACGCCCAAGGCTGGGGCCAGAACACCACCCAGCTAGAGAGGGTCTTCAGGTGATTGCGAGCAAGTGCCCATACCCTGGGTTGACCTCTACACCCCTCCATGACAATGCCTGCAGAGGGAATCCCGAGGACCCCCCCCGACCATGAAGCTCTAGATGAAGATATCCGATACCTAAAGACACCCTGCACCCGTAGCCCCATGTCTTGGAGAAACCCAGTGCAGCCACATTCAACAGGTGGTCCTCCTCTCTGCCCAAATGGTGGTGTGCACGAGACATCCACCCTGGACCTCATCTGCAGCCTCAGAGTGACCCCTGGGGTCCACTCATAGACCAGCATTGGAAGCCTGATGTCCTGTTTTGCACCCTGCACCCGTCCGCCACTGTAACACTTAGGGTGTGTGTTTGGTGCCTAATTGTGGCCCCTCTAGTGCTCTTTCAATCCCCCCCTGGTCTGCCCTCTGACCCGCAGGTACTTACCTGCAGTCAAGCCTGATTCAGAGTACCCTGTCTCCATTGAACCACATTAAATTTGCTAATCTTTGACCGCTGCACCCGGCCGGCCCTGTGTTGTTGCTGGTGGGTGTTTGGGGTTAACTTGAACCCCAGCTGGTGGCCTTCCTAAAACTCAGAGACTGAAACTGTAAGTTTTGTAATTACCTGCAAAACAAACTAACATTTCTTCCCCCAGGTACTGTTTCTGAAAATTGCACTGTCCATTTTAAAACAAATAATTGCCAATATTTCAAAAACGGTGCAACTTATCTATTTCAAACAAAGTACTGTTGATACATGTGTGAAATACAAATTTTGAATATTGAAGTACTTACCTGCAACTTGAATCTTGTGGTTCTAATAATAAATTAAGAAAATATTTTTTTTATACATAAAAACCATTGGTCTGGAGTGAAGTCATTGAGTGTGTGCTTCTTCTATTGTCTGTGTGTGTACAACAAATGCTTTGCACTACCCTCAGATATGCCTAACTGCTCAACCACACTACCACAAAAGAGAACATTAATGTTATCTACTTTAGCCTCTGTTAAGCCTCTGGGGAACCCCTGGACTCTGTGCACACTATCTCATTTTGATATAGTAAATACAGAGCCAGCTTCCTACATAGGTGGGTCAGCGGTGAGGTCTACGACTTTGCATTTGCTGGACTACTCAGCCGATACCTGATCACATGATTAAATTCTAAAACTGCCTGTAGAAAACTGACTTTTTAATTTGGCATATTTTTCAACAAAAAATATTAAGCCCTACTACGGCCTTGGTTAAGTCCCCTTAGAATCTCTTTTTTAGATTTAAAAGTTATTTTTAAGTTTAGATCTAGTTACTAGAAATATTTTTTAGTTTCCAAAAAGTAGTCCCAACTTTTAGTAACATAATGAGTAGCTCAGCGGAAATAGTGGTGGAACTCAACCTCACCACTTAACTTCATCTAGGGATGGCAGATATAAGGTCCCTCTGTAAACTGAAACAGATTAAAACAGGTTCCAACCCTACCAAGGCCAAGCTCCACAAGCTCTTGGCAGATTACACCATTGTCCACCCTGCTGAGGAAGAACTCCACTCAGACAGGGAAGATGTTAGATGAGGAGGACAACCTCTTCCCCTACCCCCACGCCCAACTAGGGAGACAAGGATCCCAAGATTCCTGTCTCCAAGGATATAACTCACTGGATCTTCCACAGGGGAGTCCAGCTCCTCTGAGAACATTGGGGACAGCCTCAATGAATAGGACATTCTTTCAGCAAGGATGGCCAAAAGGTTAGCGTTGGAGCAGCAACACCTGGCTATAGAAAGGGAGAGAGCAGAAATGGGCTTAGCACCCATTAATGGTGGCAGCAATACAAACAGGGTCAGAGAGAATACTTAAATCCTAAAACTCCCCAATGGGATTGTCTTGTCTCAAAATACAAAGAGCGTGATATCACCAAGTGGTTCACAGCTTTTGAGAGGGCTTGTGCAACAAGAAAGTTAAACAGATCTCACTGGGGAGCTCTCCTTTAGGAACTGTTCACTGGTAAGTGTAGGGATAGACCCCTTACACTATCTGGTAAAGAAGCAGAATCCTATGACCACATGAAGGCTATTCTGATTGAGGGCTTTGTATTCTCCACTGAGTATAGAATTAGGTTCAGGGGCTCTCACAAAACCTTGAGCCAGACCTGGGTTGATTTTGTTGACTATTCAGTGAAAACACTAGATGGTTGGATAACTGGCAGTGGAGTGCATGACTATGAGCAGCTTTATAATTTGTTTAAGAAGGAAAACCTGTTAAGTAACTGCTTCAATGACAAGTTGCATCAACATCTGGTAGACCTAGATCCAACTTCTCCCCAAGAATTGGGAAAGAAGGCAGACTATTGGGTCAAGACTAGGGTGACCAAGACTTCCACAGGGGGGTGACCAAAAGAAAGGGATCACAACACCTTCCCAAGGAAAGGGTGGTGAGACGCCTAAGGACAAAAACAAAGTCTTCTGAAGGGCTCTAAAAACCTGCTCAGGAGGGTGGGCCCAGCACCTCTTCACAGTCCACAAATGGGTACAAGGGTAAAAACTTTGATACCAAAAGGCCTGATGTCACAACTGTAAGCAGCATGGACAAAAATCTGGCGACATGGCCTGTCCCAAGAAAAATACCACTAGTACTACTCCAATTAGTACTGGAATAGCCAGTCTCTAGTTGGGATTGTCAGTGTCCCCAGAGCAAATCAGGGTTTACACTGAAGTTACTCTAGTCTCTGAGGGTGGTGGGGATATAGCCACACTGGCTGCCTGGCTACCTAGCATGCAAAAATACAGGAAGCAGCTCTTTATCAATGGGACAAAATTAGAAGCCCTGAGAGATACAGGTGCCAGTGTCATCATGGTGACCGAGAAACTGGTTTCCTCAGGACACTATTTGGATGGACAATCATATGCAGTTACCAATGCTGACAATGTAACTAAAGTCTATCCCATGGCTATGGTGACTTTAAAATGGGGAGGGGTTACAGGACTGAAACAGGTAGTGGTCTCTTCTGCAATTCCAGTAAAATGCTTGCTAGGGAATGATCTGGAGTCCTCAGCTTGGGCTGAGGTAGAGCTCAAAACTCATGCATCCATGCTGGGAATCCCTAACCTGGTGTATGTGAAAACCAGAGCACAGGGTGAAAAAGAAGTGTTGGAGCCTGGAATATTGGCCCAACCTTCGAGGAGAAATGGTAAGAGGACTGGGAGACCAGCCTCTGAACAGCAAAAGAAGCAAGACCACACTTCCCAGGAAGATGTCTTATCTCCTGAGGGAACGGAGTCCATGAAGCTGGACCTGATCAAGTAGAGCTCTTGGGCCCAGGGGGACCCTCAAGAGAACAGCTGTCCCAGGGACAAAATACTTGTCCCACTCATGGAGGGCTGAGACAGCAAGCTGCTAAACAGCAGAAGGGAGATGTCAGTGGCTCCCACAGGGTCTATTTGGAGGATGGAATCCTTTACACTGAGGCTAGAGGCCCCAAACCTGGTGCCACTAAGAGAGTGGTAGTGTCTCTGGAGTTTGGAGAGTTTAGCCTCACTTTGGCCCACAACATCCCCCTAGCCGAGCATTTGGGACAGACCACAATGTGGAGCAGACTTGTCAACCAATTTTATTAGCCCAATATGTCCCAGAAAGTAAAGGTGGTTTGTAGCTCCTGTGTCACCTGTCAAGCCAGTGGCCATCTAAAGACCCCGTCCCTCATTCCACTTCCTGTGGTGGGGGTTCCCTTTGAAATGGATGGTGTGGATATTGTGGGTCCATTTAAGCACACCGACAGCCTCAGGGAACCAGTACATACTGGTAGTAGTGGATCATGCTACCAGATATCCTTAAGCAATTCCCCTTAGGTCAACTACTGCCTCTGCAGTAGCCAAGGCCCTAATTGGTATCTTTACCAGAGTGGCTTTCCCTAAGGAGGTGGTTTCTGACAGAGGTACCAACTTCATGTCAGCTTACCTGAAACCCATATGGAATGAGTGTGAGGTGACTTACAAATTCACCACACCATACCATCCACAAACCAATGGACTTGTTGAGAGATTTACCAAGACATTGAAGGGCAGGATCATAGGGCTCTCTGAAAAAGTCAAAAGGAGATGGGGTGCCCTTCTGCCATGCCTGCTTTTCGCCTACAGAGAGGTGCCACAGAAGGGAGTACAGTTTTCCCCCTCTGAGCTTCTGTTTGGCTATCCTGTAAGATGACCACTGGCACTTGTTAAAGAAGGCTGGGAGAGACCTCCCCATGAGCCTAAACAAGATGTAGTGGACTATATGCTTGGCCTCTGCTCTAGGATGGCTGAGTACATGGAAAAGGCATCTAAAAACCTTGAGGCCAGCCAACAACTCCAGAAAGTGTATGACCAAAAGGCTGCAATGGTTGAAATCAAGCCAGGGCAGAAAGTCTGGTTTTTGGATCCTGTGGCTCCCAGGGCACTTCAGGACAGTTGGAGTGGCCCTTACCCTGTCCTAGAAAAGTAGAGTCATGTTACTTACTTAGTGGACATGGGCACTAGCAGGACACCTAAGAGGGTGATCCTTGTTAACTGCCTGAAACTCTATAATGACCAGGCAGACAAACATGCTAATAGTGCCAGATCAGGAAGCAGAGAGTGAACCTCTCCCTGACCTCTCAACTGACCCGAAGGATGGGTCAGTAGATGGCGTTGTCTATTCACACACCCTCTCTGCCCAACAGCAAGCTGACTGCAATCCAGTCATACAGCAGTATGCTGTGCTATTCTCTTTGACCCCTGGTCAGACAACTGTGTACCCATGATGTGGACACAGGAGACAGTTTATCTGTCAAAAATAACATTTATAGACAGTCTGATCAAGTTAAACAGAGCATCAAAGTTGAAGTCCACAAGATGCTGGAGTTAGGGGTAATAGAGCACTCTGACAGTCCTTGGGCTAGCCCAGTGGTCTTGGTCCCCAAACCTCATACCAAAGATGGCAATAGAGAAATGAGAGTCTGTGTGGACTACAGTGAGCTCACCTCTGTCACCAAGACAGATGCTCACCCCATGCCCAGAGCAGATTAACTAAATGACAAATAAGGTGCAGACAAATTTCTGAGTACCTTTGATTTAACTGCAGGATACTGGCAAATTAGGATGGCACATGGAGCAAAAGAAAAGACAGCATTCTCTACACCTGATGGACATTATCAGTTTACTGTTATGCCATTTGGCTTAAACAATACCCCTGCCACCTTCCAAAGGTTGGTGAATTAAGTCCTTGTTGTCATGGAGTCCTTTAGTGCAGCATATCTAGATAATATTGCTGTCTTTAGCTTTTGCTGGCAGGATCACCTAGTCCTCCTGAGGAAGGCTTTGCAGGCCTTGCAATCAGCAGACCTCTCTATTAAAGCATCTAAGTGCCAAATAGGGCAGGGCACATTTGTATACTTTGGCCACCTTGCAGGTGGAGGCCAAGTGCAACCTTTATAACCCGCAAGATCCAGACAATTCTGGACTGGAAGCTCCAAAAACAAGACTCAAGCCAGGGCATTCCTTGGCTTGAATGGGTACTACAGGAGGTTTGTGATGGGATATGGATCCATTAGGACTCCCCTCATTGAACTGACCCCAAAGAAGATGCCAAAAAAGGTCAACTGGACACTTGACTGTCAAAAAGGCCTTTGACACCCTGAAAGAAGCAATGTGCTCAGCACCAGTTCTTTAAGCGCCAGATTATTCTAGGCAGTTCATTGTGCAGACAGATGCCTCTGAACATGGGACAGGAGTGGTTGTGTCCCAAACAGTGATGATGTCCTTGACCAGCCTGTTGCTTTCATTAGCAGGAGGTTACTCCCAAGGGAGCAGCGTTGGACTGCCATTGAGAGGGAGGCCTTTGCTGTGGTCCAGTCCCTGAAAAAGCTGAGACCATACTTGTTTGGTACTCACTTTGTTGTTCAAACTGACCACAGACCTCTCAGATGGCTTATGCAAATGAAAGGTGAGAACCCTAACCTTTTGAGGTGGTCCATATCCCTACAGGGAATGGACTTTGTAGGGGAACAGACCTGAGACTGCCCATGCCAGTGTTGATGGCCGTTCCAGGTTCTTCCACTTAGATAATGAAGACTCTCTTGGGAAACGTTAGTCTCATCCTTTTTTCGTTTTGGGGGGTGGGAGGAGGGGTTGTGTAGGAAAGTATGATTGTTGGTGCGGTTACCCACCCCACTTTTTGCCTAGTGTTGATGCCAACTTTGATGGAAAGTGGGCTGGGATCCTGCTAACCAGCCCCCAGCACCAGTGTTTTTTCCCAAAATCTGTACCTTTGTTCCCTAATTGGCACAAACCTGGCACACAGTTAAGTCCCTTGTAAAAGGTACTCATGGTACCAAGGGCCCTGTGGCCAGGGAAGGTTCCTAAGGGCTGCAGCATGAATTATGCCACCCTAGGGGACCACTCACCAAGCACATATACACTGCCTTGCAGCTCGTGTGTGCCGGTGGGAAGAGAAAGACAAAGTCGACATGGTACCCCTCTAGGGTGCCATGCCCACAAACCCCTGCCTGTGGCATAGGTAAGTCACCCCTCTAGCAGGTCTTACAACCCTAAGGAAGGGTGCACTATAGAAGAGGTGAGGGAATAGCTGCATGAGCAATATGCCCCTCCAGTGTCTAAGTCCATTCTTAGACATTGTAAGCGCAGCATAGCCATATTGAGTATATGGTCTGGGAGTTTGTCATTACGAACTCCACAACTCCGTAATGGCTTCACTGAATACTGGGAAGTTTGGTATCAAACTTTTTAGAACAATAAACCTGCACTGTGCCAGTGTGAGATTTATTGAAAAATGCACAGAGAGCATTTTAGAGGTGCCCGCTGTATGTTAGCCAAACTGCTAGTGTAGGACTGACCGGTCTGTGCCAGCCTGCCACTTTCAGACAAGTTTCTGACCACATGGGATGAGTGCTTTTGTGCACTCTGTGGTCAGAAACAAAGCCTGCCCTGGGTGTAGGTGGTTCACTCCTCACTACAGTAACTAACACCTGGCTTTGAGCCTCAAAGGCTCAAGCCTCGGATTACAGTGTCCCAGGGCACTCCAGCTAGTTAGTGGAGCTGCCCACCACCTGGACAAAGCCCCACTTTTAGCGGCAAGTCCAGCAGGAAAATTAGGGAAAACAGGGAGGCGTGGCCACCCCAACCAGGAACACCCTTAAGGTGTCCAGAGCTGAGGTGGCCCCCTCCCTGCAGGTTCCTCCATCTTAGTTTGGAGGACAGGGACCAATAGGTTTAGGTTTGTGCCCCCCTCTCTAAAGGGAGTGGGCACGAGGAGGGTGTAGCTACCCTCAGAGAGAAGCCATTGGCTACTATCCTCTGACCCCTAAAGCACCCCTAAATCTAGGATTTAAGGGCGTCCCTGAATCCAGCTCACCAGACTCCTGGCGACTTGACAAGAAGGACTGCCTAGCTGAAACCCCCAGCAGAGAAGTAGAAGGAAGATGACAACTGCTTTGGCTCTAGCCCTACTGGCCTGTCTCTTGCTTCAAAGAACCTGCAAAAGAACAGTGACACGTCCAGCTGGACCAGCAACCTCTGCCAAGCTTCAGGGGACTGCCCTGCACCCAAAAGGATCAAGAACTACAGAGGACAGCAGCCCTGTCTAAAAACCAACCACTAAGGACTCCCACCTTACTCCGGATGCGCGAATCCTGACCACTCTGCACCTGACACCCACTTCTAGGTGGTCCACTGAGCTAGAGAGCATCCCCTGGTGATTACAAGCAAGTGTCCACCCTAGGTTGACCTCTCCACCCCTCCACAACAATGCCTACAGAGGGAATCCCGAGGACCCACCTGACCACGAAGCTCCGGACAAAGATATTGAATGCCTAAAGACACCCTGCACCCGCAGACCCCATGCCTTGGAGAAACCAACAGCTGGTGCAGTCACGTTCAGCAGGCGGGCCTCCTCCCTCTCCAACTGGTGGTGTGCCCGAGAGACTCCCTGGACCTATTCTGCATCCTCTGAGTGTCCCCCGGATCCCCTCATAGATCAGCATTGGAAGCCCAACATCCTGTTTTGCACCCTGCACCCAGCCGTCACTGTGCCGCTGAGCCTGTGTTTTTGGTGCCCACTTGTGGCCCCTTTCAGTGCTCTTTCAATCCCCCCTTGTCTGCCCTCTGAGCCGTGGGGACTTACCTGCAGGCAGGCCTGATTACGAGTACCCAGTCTCTATAGGAGTTCACATTAAATTTGCTCATCTTTGACCCTCCGCACCCGGCCAGCCCGGTGTTGCTTGTGATGGGTGTTTGGGGTTAACTTGAACCCTAACCAGTGAACTTCCTAAAACTCAGAGACTGAAACTGCAAGTGTTGTACTTACCTGCAAAACGAACTAACATTTCTTCCCTCCCGGAACTGTTTCTGAAAATTGCACTGTCCATTTTTAAAACAAATTGCCAATATTTAAAAAACTGTATACCTTCTCAATTTCAAACAAAGTACTGGTGAGACGTGTGAAATACAAATCTACTGAAGTACTTACCTGCAACTTGAATCTTGTGGTTATAAAAAAAAATAATAATAAAGATATTTTTGATACATAAAAACTATTAGTCTTGAGTTAAATCATTGTGTGTGCTTCTTCTATTGTATGTGTGTGTGTGTGTATACAACAAATGCTTTGCACTACCCTCTGATCAGCCTAACTGCTCGACCACACTACCACAAAAGAGAGTATTAGTAGTTTCTACTTTAGCCTCTGTTAAGCCTCTGGGGAATCCCTGGACTCTGCACAGTATATCTCATTTTGATATAGTATATACATAGCCAGCTCCCTACATATATATAAAAAAAATAGATTTGTTATTTCTTGTAAAAAGAAGCTGCAAAATTCTAGGTTTCCTGCCAATGGCTGGCGCAGCTGTGTTCCTGTTATCAGCTGATAGCAACACTAGCACAACAGCTCACTTAAAAGAAATGCAGAAGAGGTGAAGAAATAGTATCTCAAACACTAAGAGCAGTGAACAGGCACGGATTTAGTTGAATCAATCTGTGCTTGGGCCGCGCATCACACAAGCATCGGAAGTGATGTTTCAGTAGAACAAGCCAATGAGGGACGCTGCAAAGAAGATAAGTAGAGAAATAGCAAGCAATGGACCGGGCTCCAAGCCCTTTTGGTAAACAGTTTTTTAAAACTGAAACACGTGCTATTGCATGCTCTTGTAGGTTGGACCATAAAAATATGGCTTCACATTACTAATTCCAACCTGTAAACTACAACCTCCTCAACAATGGAATTCGGCAAATCTCAGCACTTAATGGGTAAAAGCTGCCTTTGTGGTGGACTGAAAGCATAACCTTTAAGTTATCATGCAAATAAAAATGTAACAATGGGAAGAGTTAGAAATAAGAATGAGGCTACATGCATGCTGAGTCCATAATGTAACATGGCTCGTCCATAATGTAACATGGCTCGATTTAGAAATTTGCAATAAAGTCCTTTAAAAACTGAACGAACTTTTTTTTTAAACCATGCAATCACTATGTTTAACTTAATCTGTAAATCGTGCTGAAAGTGTGTATCCATTGCAAAACAAACACCGGAAGGAGATTTACTAGTGGGGAGCACGCCCGACTGTCATGCCACATTGATAACAGGTAGGAGACAGCTTGAATTGAGGAGAGACGAGATCGGTCAATCGTAACAAAAGCTCTGTAAAAACCGCTGACATCACAGAAGTGTGTGTTCACTATCATTTCGGGTGGTTGGTTGAAACACTTTATGTAAAAAGCAATGCTTGTATGGCATCTCCTTCCTGTCAACAGCTTAATGGCCACACCAAAAGTTGCATCATAATTTAACAACTTGTTTAAACGAAAATGTGTGTAAAATATAACACTTGCCATATTTCGATCTCCAAAGACCATGAAAAGAACACCTTCAATATCAAATTGGGGTTCGAATAATATTTTGACTTTGGTTACTAGATTGCTGTGAATACGCTGGGAGTTCTTCAGATTGAAAATCAAAACCTTTTGGTCTTCAACTTCTGGGAAAAAAAAAGAGAAGGAGCATCGATTAGTTATAACATGTAATTGTAGATAAAATACTATCTGCAAATATATTCCACATGTTCCTCATAAACCACTGTACAGTATTCGGCGCCGTTAGTAAAACGTATCATGTGGTAAGCAAGGTGCTGTTTGGGCCGGTAGTCACGGACAGACTGAATAACGTAGATGCAATCGCATAGCATATGTTTATTTTAACCAGTGTTGGCACACCACCATCCAGTTTTAACATTTAACCAGCTGCATATCAGTCTCAGGTGCATTTTAAAAGCCTTTTTCTGGTTGCTACTAAGCCATCTCTCCTCTCCCCACCGCCTTTAGCAGCAGTGATCGTGATCAAATTAGTGGATCGTCAATTAAAGAAGAAAGCAGAAAGCGAGAGAAAAAGGGAGTAGATCAACTTATTTATCGTCTATAACCCACTTGTCTGTAAAGACTAACCGCAATTTCTTCAGCTTCTAAATACTCCCAAGTATCAGAACGAATCCGGAAACTTTCGAGCAGTACCTCTGTGCTCCAGTTGGCGGCACATTCCATTTAAATATGGAATTCTAACGCTGGCATTTAAAAACATATTAAGAGCGAGCAGCCTGCTCTCCTACACTATCAGTCTCACCGGGAATAGGACACATTAAGCAACGAGTGGGTGGAGGGGGAGAGGTGGCTTTGTCTAGATATTGAATGTACTGCAATGCATGAGCAAGTAACACTTTATAAAGGAGAGCATCTGGCTCCCCTCATTTACATATTTGAAAACAGAGTCCGGGGCTGATAAGGTAAAGCGTGTTTGCAGACTCGCAACCGGTTTAGAATTAAAATGCGGGGCTGTCTCCTCTAGAGTAGTATAACCACCTGGCTCACGGGATATACTGCTTTACACTGAGCGAATGCGTATCAAGTGGGAAATCTGGCATAACTGACTATGATAGATAATTTTACCAACACTAATGCACAACAGGGGCTAGATGATACAACTTCCTGTGATTACTAATATTGTGGATTGAAGAATCATGGTTTTTGAGTAGGTAATATTAATATAAGCAAGAAGGTTTGCCTTCAGTAAGAGTAAAATGGATGGTATGCAGGTACATGGTAGAGAATATCCTTGCAGGTACTCGCTGTGAGGACCCGGAGAGGTGCTCATGGTATCTGACGTTGATATAACAAGGTTTCTTCCTCCTTACAAGTGATTTCATGTCCCTCACATTTCCCAGGGTGTGCTTTATAGGTGAGACTCCGCCCTTTAGTGACTGTTGGTGCCCGTCCCCGACTATTGCAGGGTAAGTGTGGGACCCACGTTTGTTTGGTGTCTCAGTGTGCAGTGTAATCATCACAGTGATATGAGCTCGACTACAGTTATATAATTTGCACGCAGATTTTTCAAAGAGTGCTTTCTGCCTTTGTGTCTCACCGTTTGATTCACACAGATGCGCTTCGAGCGAAATGCTGGTTTTTAATCGACACTGTGTAATCTACTACCACTTTGTATCTTTCTCCAGGCAACTAGAAGAGGACAACACTGATCGTAGGGACCTTACTACAACTAAGCCCTGATGAAGGCCAGGGATGCTAGTCCTAGAAAGAGTTAGGACGTCAGGTAGGAGTCCCTACTAGGAGCCAAAACATGTTGGCATAAGGCTTAACAAGCAGTGTGGGTGTGTCAATCTCACTGATGACCCAGAATCCCCCCATTGGTTGCTCCACATTTTGAAGACAACTAGATTTTTAACCCTACCACATGCAATCCATAAATAAAGGAGATATCCCACATATGCACAAAGGCAGTTTAAATTGAGACTGTTTTCCTACACTAACAGAAGACACTTTATTTTTTAACTCTCTTCCCCAGGAAAAGGTGCTTTCCTTGGGACAAGGTTGAGGCTGTCGGATTAGTACTATTTTAACCCAATGGGACAGACAGGCCATGGATGAGGCATGCAAGAGCATAAGTGGTAAACCAAACCTAAAAGCAGGACTCACAATAACCGGCCCTTCCTTAGGTGTTTTAAGTTTAGTGTGTGATTATGGGACTCGGGGTCTATGATAATCCCCTATCGCTTCATTTTGTGCAACTGATTTCCAAAAGCCTAGCACCTTCTAAAGCAGAGACTTAATCCCCATACGACCCTGCCTATTATAATGCTATATGGTGATGTGATCCGTAAGCACTTGCATCAGCCTCCCTTTGATGAATGGAAGGAAGGCTTGCAACACCAAGAGGATGGCCCTCTCCTCCAGGCGACTAATATAGAGCTGGGCCTCTGTGGAAGACCAGATGCCTCTGATCTCCACCTCTCCCAAAATAGCCACCCCAAACCTGAGGTGACGCATCGGTCAGATCATAACTGTCAACTATGGGTGTGGTAAGGAGAAGGGCCTGCCACTGGCGCAATCACAGTCCAGTAACCACCACTGAAGATCTTTTGCAGCCTCCTCCAAGATCTAGATGTGGTCAGCGAGGTCTCCTTGATGCTGGGCCCACTGAGTCTTCGGGTCCGACTGCAAACTCAGCATACACCACATGGTGTGCTTGACCACCAAGGTATATGAAGCCATCATTCCCAGTAGCCTTTGAGTCAACCTCACTGAATTCCAGGAATTAGGCTGAAAGATTAGGATCATAGCCTGAATATTCTGGACTCTCCTTTCCAGGTGAAAGGCATCAAACTAAACCATGGCCAGAATGACTCAGATGAAGGAGTGTCTGAGAAGGAATCAGCTGTGGCTTTGTCACTTTAATAGGAAGCCCCATGGATGACAAGAGGTTTGTTGTACTTTGGAGGAAGTTGACAACTACCTGAGGTGAACACCTTCAAAAGTGAGTCATCCAGGTAGGGGAATTCTAGGGCTCCAGACCTCAAAGGGTGTGCTGCTACCACTACCATCACTTTCGTGAACACCCGTGGGGCACTGGCAAGACTAAAGTGGATCACAGCAAACCGAAAATGCTCCTGTTCTACAAAGAACAGAAAGTAGTGACAAAGGGTTCTACAGAACGGTTGTATGGAAATATGTACCCTGTGGGTCTAATGTGCCTAGTCTGTCTCCAGGATTGAGGGCATCCAATACCCTGGCCAGTGAGTGCATCCTAAATTTTTCATTCAGGAGGAAGGTGATCCCAAAGCAAAGATCCAATGAAGGCCTCCAACCTTTGGCACCAGAAAGTAGCAGTAATAACCACCATGGCAACCACAGCCTACTTCTGGAGCAAACAACTTTTCAATAGTCCCTTTGGCCAAGAGTTTGAACTTTTTACTATAAGACAGACAGGTGGTCCTTAGTCAATCGTTCTGAGACCAGTGGAAGGTGCAGCAGAGTAGCAATGAAGGGCAAAGCGCACCCCTTCCAGACCATGTGAGGACCCACCTTCCTGTCTGATATGTCTACCAACCTGCCATGGAGCATCAGATCCTGCTTCCAACCAGGTAGCTGAGATCCACAAACTGCATGCTTAGGGGGTTTGGAAAATGGGGCTGTGGGGAGGAAAGTGGACTGAGGGTCTCGCTGACCCAGACAGCAATGAGTGCTACGGCCTTGTATGACCTAGTTCATTAATGCATTCACTGCAGGTGTTAGAGTTGTGGCTCAACCACAGTCAAAACTGATGAGGATGTTACAATGATGCAAGAACAACCATATTTGCCCCTAAGGCCCATGATAATCATGTTACAATGGGGGAGCTTGAGCTTGACTCCAATGGAAGGAGCTTAGATAAGAGCACATATACAAACAAGGATCAATTAAGGCAACTGAGTGGGACCCGAACAACTAATAGCAGTGACCCCAAAGTTACATGATTTTGGAGCATCTGCGTGAGGACTATTGGAAAAGCACAGATGCTCATACCAACTGTGGTACGATAGATGACATTTGTCCTAATAAGACCCAGACAGTAAATAGGGGTTGAACGTCAACACCCCTTCCTTGGCTGCTCTAGTATTCAAATTAAACAGGGGGATATTATATATAATCTGAAACTAACTTTCATTCCAAATATTGAGAACTGTATAACAACCAGGGTGTTTTGTACAGTGTCTTAGTTGATGCTTGTTGAATGTATGTTTATCACTTGCGCACAGCATCATCTGCGCTATCCTTAAATTGTATATTATGTACGGAGATCCTAGAAGACCTGAAGTGAGAACAATTGAAAAATGCACAGATGCTCATACCAACTGTGGAGCGATAGTCAAATGACATTTGTCCTGATGGGACCCAGACAGTAAATAAGGGTTGAACATCATTACATCTCCTTTGGCTGCTCTAGTATTTCAATTACACAAGGGGATATTATATACAATCTGATACTAACTTTCATTCCAAATACTGAGAATTGTATGACAACCAGGGTGTTTTGTACAGTCTTTTAGTTGATGCTTGTTGTACATTTGTTTACCACTTGCACACAGCGTCATGTGCACTATCCTTACATTGTATATCTTGTACTGAGATCCTAGAAGAATATATTAGGGATCTGAATTGAGAACTATGTCATGTACCCATTTAATGTTATTCAATAAGAAATGAATGATTGAATGACGTGTATACCTCGGAGTTCTATGAGGAGGTTTGCAATGAAAAAGCCCCAACGGACAACTGTTGTATTCCAAAAGGCTCTGTCACAGACATTTGTTAATGACGGTATTTGCAGGGTTTGAATTTTGTCATCCTGGAGGTAGCATTAGCATTGCACACTTAAAAGTTCTGGTTGAAAAACTGTCACAAAGAGACAACAGGTAGCTCCGGATCCACTTCTGGTGGCACAGATGTCAATGCACAGGAGTGGTGCCTATATATGCCCCACACATTTCTGGAACAGCATCCGTGTGGAGCTCCACAACATCACCTACCGGCATGCATAGGTATTGCTAGAAAGTTTCTAGATCCTGCATGACGATTGAGAATATTCAAAAAGTGAGACATCTGCGGTTAGAAGTCTATCAGAAAATACAAACAAACACTGGAAAAGCCATTATTTCTAGTCAGGACAAAGCTAGAGCAAATGTTATTTTTTATTGTAAGCATATGCAATAAAAAGGAGGAAAGAAACAGAAAGCACACTTCACCTCTATAGAGCCGCAATATGCTTGAAGGACAATTTTTATATTATAAATACCCATCACTTATTATTAATTGAGTGTGAGAAAGTAGCCTCTTCCTAGCATGGTTACCCCCACTTTTGGCCTGTTTGTGAGTGCGTGTCAGCATGATTTTACTGTGCGACTGGGATCCTGCTAGCCAGGACCCCAGTGCTCATAGTGAAAACCCTAAATCTCAGTGTGTTTTGCCTGTCTCACTGGGATCCTGCTGGTCAGGACCCAAGTGCTCATAGTTTGTGGCCTTATGTGTGTGTTGACAGTAGTGCTTAACTGTGTTACTGAGGCTCTGCTAACCAGAACCTCAGTGTTTATGCTCTCTCTGCTTTTAAATTTGTCACTATAGGCTAGTGACTTCATTTTCCCATTTCACTTGGCACACTGGACCCCCCTTATAAGTCCCTAGTATATGGTACCTAGGTACCCAGGGCATTGGGGTTCCAGGAGATCCTTATGAGCTGCAGCACTTCTTTTGCCACCCATAAGGAGCTCAGACAAACCCTTCCACAGGCCTGCCACTGCAGCCTGCGTGAAATAAGGCAGACACTATTTCACAGCCATTTTCACTGTACTTAAGTAACTTATAAGTCACCTATATGTCTAACCTTCATTTACTGAAGGCTAGGTGCAAAGTTACTAAGTTACTAGCAAAGGTGCCCCCACATAGTTCAGGGCCAATTCCCGGCACTTTGCGAGTGCGGGCATGCAATTACTTGCGTGCACTACATATAGCTCAATACATTTATGTAGCTTCACAATGGTAACTCTGTATATGGCCATGTAAGGTGTCTAAGATCATGGAATTGTCCCTCCATTCCATATTTGGTACTGGGGAGTCAATTCCATGCATCCTGGGGGGTTCACCATGGAACCCCAGTTCTGCCAAACCAGCTCCCTGGGGCTTGCAATGCAGCTACAGCTGCTGGTGTCTCACAGGCAGGGTTCTGCCCTCCTTGGGCCTCAGCAGCTCAATCCCAGGAAGGCAGAACAAAGCATTTCCTTTGGAAATAGGTGTAACAGGCTGGGGAGGGGTAGACTCCCCAGCCTCTGGAAATGCTTTGAAGGGCAAAGATGGTGTCCTCCTTGCATAAGCCAGTCTACACTGGTTCAGGGACCCCCAGTTCCTGCTCTGGCATGGAACTGAACAAAGGAAACACTCCACTGTCCACCACCACCCTAATTGTGGTGCCTAGAGCTCCTCCAGTGTGTCCCAGACTTCAGCCATCTTGCTTTACAAGGTGTGGGGGCACTCTGGAGGGCTCTGAGTGACCAGTGCCAGCAGGTGACATCAGAGACCCCTCATCATAGGTCCATACCTGATAAGGTAGCCAATCCCCCTCTCAGGGCTATTTAGGGTTTCTCTTCAGATTCTACCCACAAGTTTCCAGCAGGAATCCTCTGCAACTACTACTTCATCCTCTGACTTCGGATCAACTGCAGACTGCTCCAGGAACCACTGCAACAGCAACAAAGTATCCAAAAGGGCTAGTTTTCCTCTGCAGCTTCAGTTCCAGCCAGCAACTGCAACAGTTTCCAGGTCGTGCACGCTCCGAGGACTGCCTGTCTTCATCCTGCACCAGAAGAACCAAAGGAATCTCCTGTGAAGTGATGAAGTCACTTCCCTGCTTCAGCAGGCACCTCTCTGCAGCAACGACCGGTAATCTGGGTCGCTTCTCCTGACAACTAGCGTGGATCCTGGAACTGAGATGGTGAACCGAAGTGACCCTGACTGTCCAAAGGTCCAACTGTCCAAATTTGGTGGAGGTAAGAGCTTGCCTCCCAGGGCCAGACAGCACCCCAGTGCACCACGTGTTTTGCAGCTCCTAGAGCTTCTGTGCAATTCTCCATGAAATCCTTTGTGCACAGGTCCCCAGCACTCGATCCTGCGACAATCAGCTCCCTGAGTTGTTCTCTGGCGGCCTGGGATCCCTTTGTGTAGTGCTGCAGTGACTGATTTGGAACCCCTTTTTCCTCATGTCCTGGTACTCCTGTGGGTGCTGTCTGGTCTTCTGAGGGCTCTATGAAGTGCTGAGTGCCCCCTCTGTCTCCTCAGTCCAACTTGAGACCTCCAGGTCCCTCATGGTCCGGGTAGCGCCTTCCTCCTCACCCCCAAACGTGCCTCTTGCGTGAGCCAAGGCTTGTTGGAAGAAACCAGTGATGAAAACGAGCCTGCATTCTTCTCTTCAATGTGGGACATCTCTTGCACCAAGCAGGAACCCGCAACTGGCTTCTTTGGTTCATCTCGGACTTTCTTCCATTAGAGGTTCCACTTTTGCACCATCATCTGGGTTAGGAGGGCCTGTGACTCCTGGACTCTTCAGCTGTTCTTGGACTTGGTCTCCTCTCTCCACAGGTCTGCAGGTCCAGGAATCCATCATTGGTATCTTGCATTCTTGCTTGGTTTTTGTATAATACTTTTTCACAACTTCTAGTGTGTTCTGAGGAAACTTGCTGTACTCTACTCCTGCTTTCCTGGGCTCTGGGGTGGGGTACTTTACTTACCTTGGGTGTTTTCTTTCACTCCCTGCACCCCTCTACACACTACTCTTTCTGAGGTGGGAATCCGACATTCGCATTCCACTATTTTATTATACAGTTTGTGTTTCCCCCTAGGCCCATTGTAACCTATGGTGATTTTCACTATTTTATGACTGTTTACTTACCTAATTTTGGTTACCAGTGTATATGTTATGAAAAATACTTACCGCCTAAGGGAGTATAGCCTCTAAGATATTTCTGGCCTTGTCTCACTAAAATAAAGTACCTTTATTTTTGGTAACACGGAGTATTGTCTTTCTTGTGTGTGAGTACTGTGTGACTACAGTGATATTGCAAGAGCTTTGCATGTCTCCTAGTTCAGCCTTGGCTGCTCTGCATACAGCTCCCCCTAGACAGCCTGACTTCTAGGCACTGACTACATTTCACTAATAAGGGATAACTGGACCTGGTATAAGGTGTAAGTACCTTGGGTACCCACTACAAACTAGGCCAGCCTCCGCCAGAATTGTAATAAAACTTTGAAATTGTATTCAGTTTGGAGTTTGTTGGTGTTTCGATTGTTCATGGTGTCTAGAGCTATGGTATTGGTTTGTGTTGTGTTGAATGAACCTGACTACCACATTCCTCACTGAGTCCAAAGAACCAGACTACTTTTAGTGCTGGGATAAGGTATGGTGTTTCACCAGAGTGCTTGTGATTTCTAAACCCAAGGCGGGAAGAAGACCTTCATGGGCACGATAGCACTGCCATTTGCTCCCTCTTCTCTGTTACCGATTGTCACAATGCTCCTTCGGTTACAACTGCCCTACAACAGGCTGCCTAGTCCTGTTTGGTTGCATCTTCCTGATGATCCTTAGAAAAGCCTCCTCCCGTTGTACCTTTATTGTTGGCTTGATTTTATGCCAGTGGTGGGTTGGTTTGGCTTGTCTTTTCCATCAGGCAACGAAAGATGCAGGTCTCATCAGCAGGGTCATTTGCTGCTCACATGTATGCCTTCCTTACTCTCTGCAGCAGATGTATAGTGCCCACTATATCTCAATCCCCTGCATTGGAAAGTGGATTATTGGTAAGGACAGATAAGTACCTACGCTTAGCACAAGGCAACTAACCCCCACTAGGTTCAGTTAGGTCTCTATAAATTAACCCCTGCTCAACCCTAGGTAGCTTGGCAACGAGCGACAAGGCTTAACTTAGGAGACATAGGGGGTCATTACAACATTGGCGGTAAAAGGCGCTTACCGCCGTGCAGAAAACCGCCAATACATCGCCGCGGAATTCCACCACAGCTATAATGACACACATCTCGGAATCCGCCGAAATTCAGACACCCACACAAGTCCGCCACACCAAAGGTCAGTGTTAAACTGGCGAAAACAATTACTCCACCGTCACGCCAACAGAAACACGCCCATGCTATCACGACCCACGAATCCACGCGGTGGCCTTTCAACCGCGGTATTCCATTGGCGGTACACACCGCCGCGCTCAAAATACACACACATCTCCAAAACACCGCCACATTGGACAATTCCAAATACACACACCTGATCCACATACAAACACCACTCCCACACACCCAACACAAAATAAAACACACACCCACACCACCCACAAACCCCTACGACCAAAAATTAGAGACGAAGGCGACAGAGAGAGAGCACAGCATAGGCAACCTCACCACACAGAGGCACACAACACCATCACCCACAAAACATCCACGCACAAAACACCACACACCACTACATATCACCACACTTATCACCACATACCCCACCCCACACATCACCCACACCACCCCATGTCACGCCAAAGACACCCCAGGTTTTCAGAGGAGGAGCTCATGGTCATGGTGGAGGAAATCCTACGGGTAGAGCAACAGCTATTTGGCTCACAGGTGCAGCACACCTCCATAGCCAGGAAGATGGAGCTATGGCGCAGAATCGTGGACAGGGTCAACGCTGTGGGACAGCATCCAAGAAATCGGGAGGACATCAGGAAGAGGTGGAACGACCTACGGGAGAAGGTGCGTTCAGTGGTCTCCAGGCACAACATTGCGGTACAGCGGACTGGCGGCAGACCCCCACCTCCTCCCCCACAACTAACATGGGAGGAGCAGGTCTTGACCATCATGCATCCAGAGGGCCTTGGAGGAGTCGGTGGAGGAATGGACACTAGTAAGTCAAATCTTAACTATCATATCCCACACCCTACCTGCATGCCATCACCCCCCCCCACCCTCACCCCCTCCCCTATCACTCCAACTCCTCACTAATGTACTAATAACACAAACCACACATCCCAACACCAAGCCCTGCATGACAACTAAGTATGGTCACCCCTCACTAAAGCATGGTCACCCCTCATTAAAGCATGCTCACCCCTCGCTAAAGCATGCTCACTGCACATACCCATAACAACCCCCTAAACCATCATCACAAACCCCCCCCCACAGGAATGCTTGCACTGGGGTACACGCACACCCACCCATTGCACACCATGACACACACACATGCAATAATCATGCTCTTATACCCCTGCAGGACCACTACGGAACGTCACTACACAGGAGGGTCCAGACATCTCCACTCCACCCACAGAAGAGGCCCCCAGTGACGACAGCAGCTCTGTCCAACTGGATCCAGATGACCAGCCCGGACCATCGTGGGCCTCGGGACAGTCAGTTCCCCTTGCACAGGCACAGCTCAACACTGACCTTCCACCAGCACAGCACCCACCCAGTGGGCCCATACCTCCGTACCCAGGACACGTCAATCAGCGGTGTGTCCACCACTACAGGGAACCCAGGATAACCCACCACCCCAACAACAACAACAGGGACCTGGGGGCAGTGGTAGTGGGCACACGGTCCAGGGGACGGAGGCACAGGAACACAGGGGAACTGGGAGGGCTGCTGTGCGACAGGGGGCGGACAGGCCAAGGGAACACACTCTCCACGAGGCCCTCTCCTCTATCATGGGAGCATACCACCACTACCAGGAGACGATGGCGACGGTCCTGGCCAAGTTTCAGGAGACCCAGCGCCTGCAGGAGGAGCAGTATTTGGGGTTCAGGGAGGAGCTCAGAACCATCAGCTCCGCCCTGGGCACCATCGTAGGGGTGCTGAAGGACATACAAAAGACCATGAGGGACACCGTGGCACTCCAAGAGGCCCCTGACACTAGCATGGACGATGAACTGCCCACCACCTCCGCCGGCGCTAGTGGACAGGACGCCCCGCCACAGGACCACCACACCAGCACCCCACCCCCTGCAGACGGACAACCACCCTGCAAGCGGTCCCTGAGATCCAGGAACAGGAAAGAGCAAGAGGGCAAGACCCCCGCCAGGAAATGAGACCACCCTGATTGTCCTCCCACTGTCCCACTTTGTAACCCTGTCCATATTGGAACTGCCCCAGCTCCACTTCCTATGCCCATATGGGCAAAGCACTTGTGAGATGAATAGACTGGACTCTGCCATGGACATTCCTCCACCATCACCCATCACCATTTTACAACCCCCCTCCATTTTTGAGCACTTAAATAAACACCCTTGAAGCCCAAAACAATCTGGAGTCAGTCTGTGATTAGGTAAATTTGTATGATCAATGACAGTGTCAAAATGCATTTTCAATTGTAATGTCAACATACCTATGTCACACATCACAAGTCCACGAAGGATGCAAGCAGATGACACACGTTGGTAACCACACATGTGAAACCGTAATGGAAAGGTTCAACTCAGTTACCATATACTGCTACTAATTGACAGGATAGAGGTAGAAGTGTGAAAGTGAATGTAATAGTAAAACAAAATATTCTCACCTGTGTGTCACTGGAAATATTGCTGTATAACTGACTCCCTGTTTTCTATGTCTTCTTTCTCAGCTTCCTCCTCATCACTGTCCACAGGCTCCACAGCTGCCACAACACCGCCATCTGGACTATCCTCCTGCATAAAAAGGCACCTGGCGTCGCAAAGCAAGATTGTAAAGCATCGAGCAGGCGAGGATGATCTGGCACACCTTCTTTGGTGAGTAGAATAGGGAACCACCTGTCATATGGAGGCACCGGAACCTGGCCTTCAGGAGGCCGAAGGTGCGTTCGATCACCCTCCTAGTCCACCCATGGGCCTCATTGTAGCGTTCCTCTGCCCTGGTCCTGGGATTCCTCACTGGGGTCAATAGCCAGGACAGGTTGGGGTAACCAGAGTCCCCTAATAGCCACACACGGTGCCTCTGGAGTTGACCCATCACATACGGGATGCTGCTATTCCGCAGGATGTAGGCGTCATGCACTGAGCCAGGGAACATAGCATTAACCTGGGAGATGTACTGGTCTGCCAAACATAACATCTGTACATTCATGAAATGATAACTCTTCCGGTTCCTGTACACCTGTTCACTCCTGCGGGGGGGGGGGAGGACCAGAGCTACATGGGTCTCATCAATAGCACCTATGATGTTGGGGATATGTCCAAGGGCATAGAAGTCAACTTTCACTGTAGCCAAATGCTCCACATGAGGGAAAACGATGTAGCTCCTTACGTTTTTCAGGAAGGGCAGACAACACTCTGGACAACACGTTGGAAAACATAGACTGGGACATCCCCGATGCTATGGCCACTGTTTGAAATGACCCACTTGCAAGGAAATGGAGCACTGATAGCACCTGCACTTCAAGGGGGATTCCTGTGGGATGGCGGATTGGTGACATCAGGTCTGGCTCCAACTGGGTACACAGTTCCTGGATTGTGGCACGGTCAAACCTGTAGGTGATGATTAAATGTCGCTCCTCCATTGTCAACAGGTCCACCAGCAGTCGGTACACCAGAGGATTCTGCCATCTCCTCACATGTCCCAGGTGACGGTGCCTAGGAAGGACAACAGCGACCACAGTCAACAAATTCCCAGGTATGTACCCACAGATACACAGAACACGACACCAAATACAAAACTCTTCCTGTATGTGTGTTGAGTGTAGGCCTAGGTTTGTGTGACGCAGTAGTAAATAAAGCCATGTGGGCCCCTGAAATGTCGGCTGCCTGACCTCTAAAGTGGGACAATGGGATGTGAGGTATCTGCGCTGGCGTTGTACACCGTCGTTGTAGGCGGTCGTAGACCGCGGCGCAATGCTGCATTGGTTAACATTGGACCCTATGGGTCTCAGGAGCCAATGATGAAGTGCGCCGGCGGTGATGATGATACGCACCGCCGCGAACGTCACCGCCGCGGACGTCACCGCCATTTTCTATCTGTTCAATCACTCAATACCTGATCTTTGACAGGAGAGGACCTACACTGCAAGTGCTGCTGTGACCTCGGTCTGGAAGAGACAATGGCTTCTGCGTCTGGGGAAAGGGCCCCTTCCTTCACTGCTCAGGAGTTGGAGAAGCTAGTGGACGGGGTCCTCCCCAAGTACACGCTACTCTACGGTCCTCCAGACCAACAGGTAAGTACACAGGGAGCACGTTGTATGGCCTATGCCTGGGTGGAGAGGGCCGGATGTCAGTAGGAAGGGGGCAGAGTTCAGGGAACATGAAGGAGTGTGAATGCATGTGCCACATGGGAAGGGTAGGGATGGGGCCACCCACTTCGACGGTGCTGTTGTTAATGTCTTCTCTTCTTCCCCTGTACATGTCATGTAGGTCAGCGCCCACCAGAAGAAAGATATTTGGCGTGCCATTGCCAAGGACGTCCGGACCCTGGGGGTCCACCAGAGACGGGGCACCCACTGCCGGAAAAGATGGAAGGACATTCGCCGCTGGAGCAAGAAGACGGCGGAGACTCAGCTAGGGATGGCCTCCCAACGTGGGAGGGGTGCCCGTCGCACCATGACCCCCCTGATGTTCAGGATCCTGGCGGTGGCCTACCCTGAGTTGGATGGGCGCTTGAGGGCATCACAGCAGACACAAGGGGGTGAGTACACTCTCATTCTGTGGACTTTGTGTGCAGTGGAGGGGTCTGCGTGGGGGAGGAGGGCTGTGGGTTTCCCTAGGCCAGGGAGACTTCCGTAGGCTAGGCCCCTCCGTAATGCAAGCCATGTGCCACTCCACCCCACCTCTGTAGAGTGCCTAGTACAGGTATACATGCCCCTGTGTCATCTATGTGTGCAGATGACCACCATAGCCATGTAGGCCACATCCCAGGAATTGCATCAGTAGAGGCCAAGAGCACGGCGTAGTGCAGGGGGCTGCTGTGTCTGTATTGTCTGCCAACTGTAGCGGTAAGCCATGCACTCAACCTGTCTTTCTTCTGTCGTCCCCCCCTTTTTGTGCTCTCCCTGTTCTTGTGTGCATCAGCATCATCAGGCGGAGGTAGTGGCACCGGAGCACAAGGGAGCTGCATCCCACATGGCCATGGAGGGCCACACCACAGACTCCGAGTACACCAGTGGGACGGAGGGCGAGGGGAGCTTCATGTCAGTCACCGGATCACCAAACAGCGACACGGACTCGTCCGCCGATGGGAGATCCCTTGTGGTGGCGGCACCATCTGTGCCCCCCACTTCTACAGGTACAGCCGCCACCTCCCCTACCAGCACTGCCCTCCCAGCAGCCCCTCAGCCTTCGCCCCGTGCCCGCTCACCCAGGAGGGTGGGCATCACCTTCGCCCCAGGCACCTCAGTCCCTGCCCCAGTCCCCCCTGCTGCCCTCAGTGAGGAGGCCATTGACCTCCTCAGGTCACTCACTGTTGGGCAGTCTACCATTGTGAATGCCATCCAGGGTGTAGAAAGGGAGTTGCAACACGGTAATGCATTCCTGGAGGGCATTGATTTTGGTCAGGCTGCCCTTCATCAAACCCTGCAATCTCTGGCCTCAGCACTGATGGCAGCCATTGTCCCTGTGTCTAGCCTCCCCCCTCCAACTTCCTCCACCCAGACCCAGTCCCCTGTACCCCAGCCTATCCCAAGCACACCATCAGACAAGAATGCATACACCTCAACACACAAAAGTAGCTCAGGCAAACATAAGCACCACACAACCTACAGGCACTCAAACAAGCATCACCCACATACAGACACACCAACATCCACTGCCTCCACTGTGTCCCCCTCCTCGTCGTCTCCCTCCTCACTCCCAGTGTCGTCTACACTCTCACCTACATGCACTACCACTACAGCCGCTATGACTCGCACCAGAACACCCAGCACCACACCCCGCTCACCTGCACTCACCACCCCCATTACCATTTACACGTCCCCTGTGTCCACTCCCAGTGTGTCTGTGATGCCCCCTCCCAAAGTACACAAGCGCGGGCACCCACACACCCAACATCTATCCACCTCACAACAGCCTCCAGTACCTGCACCCATATCACCTAAAGTTACACCTCCTACAACCACCTCCTCTTCCTCCACTCCCAGACCCCCTCCAGCTACCCATCCCAGTCTTCATCAGCAACTCTTCCTCAGCAACGTTGACCTCTTTGCCACCACCCCACCCCTCCAGTTCATAGGTCCCGTAGTGGCACCTCAGCCAAAAAAAGTCCGGTACCAGTGGTGCGTGTTAAAGGTGTGTGAAGTGCATCGGCCACCAGGGCAGCCAGTGTGACACGGAGCCAAAGGACTGCCAGTCCACCCCCTGTAAAGCACCTTAGGTTGGAAAGTGGCCGACGGGACAGGGTGAAGACTCCTGGCGGTAAAACTGCTCACAATGGTCCTAGGGTGAGTGCTGAGTCAGTGCCCAGGAGGGCAGCACTATCGTCATTGGTCCGGAGACCACCGCCAGAGTCAGTGCCCAGGAGGGCAGCACAATCGTCACTGGTCAGGAGACCACCGCCAGAGTCAGTGCCCGGAGGGCAGCACAATCGTCACTGGTCAGGAGGGCAGCACAATCGTCACTGGTCAGGAGACCACCGCCGGAGTCATTGCCCAGGAGGGCAGCACAATCGTCACTAGTCAGGAGACCACCGCCAGAGTCAGTGCCCAGGAGGGCAGCACTATCGTCACTGGTCCAGAGACCACCGCCAGCGTCAGTGCCCTGGAGGGCCCCGGCAGCCACAGCCCCGCTGGGCAATGAGGGACCGTCATGCCACACACCAATGCACAGGTCAGACAGCAAAGTCAAGCACCGCTGAACAGGGCACAGACCGCCATGGCAAAGCACCGCTGAACAGCGAACAGACCGCCATGGTGAAGACCGCTGAACAGGGCAAAGCATCGCTGAACAGGTCAGAAACTGCAAAGTCAAGCACCGCTGAACAGGGCACAGACCGCCATGGTGAAGACCGCTGAACAGGGCACACCCCATGATGGTGAAGACCGCTGAACAGGGCACAGACCGCCATGGTGAAGACCGCTGAACAGGGAATAGACCGCCATGGTGAATACCGCTGAACAGGTCAGAAACTGCAAAGTCAAGCACCGCTGAACAGGTCAGAAACTGCAAAGTCCATCACCGCTGAACAGGGCACAGACTGCCATGGTGAAGACCGCTGAACAGGTAACAGACCGCCATGGTGAAGACAGCTGAACAGGGCAAAGCACCGCTGAACAGGTCAGAAACTGCAAAGAACAGGGCACAGACCGCCATGGCAAAGCACCGCTGAACAGGGAACAGACCCCCAGGGTGAAGACCGCTGAACAGAGAACAGACTGCCATGGTGAAGACCGCTGAACAGGGCAAAGCACAGTTGAACAGGTCAGAAACTGCAAAGTCAAACACCGCTGAACAGGGCACAGACCGCCATGGTGAAGACCGCTGAACAGGGCACAGACCGCCATGGTGAAGACCGCTGAACAGGGAACAGACCGCCATGGTGAAGACCACTGAATAGGGCAAAGCACAGCTGAACAGGTCAGAAACTGCAAAGTCAAGCACCGCTGAACAGGGAAAATACCACCAAATCAAGCATCGTTAGCCCATGTGCAGCTGGGACAGTGACGGAACAGGAACCGTCACAAGGAGCCTGTTGCAGTCTGGGCACCAGTCCCCCTCCAGAAACAGTGGAGACTGATATCCACTTGAGAGACTGTGGCTTTGCACTCCCCAGGATAAAGCAGTGGGCAAACCACCCACTGTAGAGACTTGAGAGACTGTGGCTTTGCACTCCCCAGGATGGTACAGTGGGCAAACCACCCACTTGAGAGACTGTGGCTTTGCACTCCCCAGGATGGTACAGTGGTCAACCCACCCACTGTAGAGACTTGAGACTGTGGCTTTGCACTCCCCAGGATGGTACAGTGGGCAAACCAACCACCGTAGAGACTTGAGAGACTGTGGCTTTGCACTCCCCAGGATAAAGCAGTGGGCAAACCACCCACTTGAGAGACTGTGGATTGCACTCCCCAGGATGGTACAGTGGGCAACCTACCCACTTGAGAGGCTTGAGAGACTGTGTCTTTGCACTCCCCAGGATAAATCAATGAGCATGGAGCCCAGTTGTGGATCTGGCGTGGTGCTGTAATCCGACTGAGGTGCCCCACCTTCCCTTCCCCCGGAGGTGCCAATTGTATTTCTATCTGATGCCCCTGCAGTGTTCTCTCCGTTTGTGGACAGGTATCTAGTGTGGGCCTCGCCCATGCATTGTGGGCCCAGTGGTCCACGGACACTGATATCGGCATACCTGCACTACTAATCGTCATGTATCAATTCTGGAATGTGTAAATATATCTGTATATATTAGCTTACTGTATTTTGATACATTACAATGTTTGACCTGATTTCCTTTTTCTTTGCATTCTTCCGGGAGGGGGGTGGGGGGTTGTACTGTGCTGTTTGGAAATGCATTGGTGTGTGTGTTGTAGTGGGTGAGGGTCGGGTTGGGGGTGGGGGTGTTTCGTGTGTGTCCCCCTGACTTTTGCCTCCCCCCTCCCCTATATCATAGGTGCTGTACTCACCGTTGTCTTCGGCGCCTACGTAGATGGTGATCGTAGAGGAGCAGGTAGACAAGCGCAGGCAGTATTTGTAGTTCGGGCTCCATGGTGGCCTCCTTCGTCGTGGAGTGTGTTCAGGTGAGCCTTTTCCCATTGCAAATGCTGTTTCCGCCGTGTTTTTATCCACGGTGAATCCGCCCCGGAAAAGGTGGCGGATTGGCGGGTTGTGATACTGTGGGCGGTACTTTGTCTTCCGCCTGTCTGTTGGCGGTGACCGCTGCGCTGCTTATCTGTACCACCGTGGCGGTCGGAGTGTTAAAGTGGCTGTCTATGTTGGCGGTTTCCGCCACGGTCATAATTCCCATTTTTGTTCTGCCAGCCTGTTTGCGGTATTACCGCAGCTTTAACACCATCCGCCAGGGTTGTAATGACCCCCAAAGTGTGTAAAGCATTCAAGTATCACAAAACAGTAATTAAATAAAACAGAGGAAACAGTCTAAAAATCCCAAACCAACCTATAAAAATAGGAAATATTTTTATCTTTAATTTGACACCACAATGAATAAAATTGGATAAGGGGAACCGTAGAAATGATTTTTTAAAGAATTATTGTTTTTAGAGCTCAGATACTGATAGCGCCAATCTGGTGGCACCTCAACCAGGGCAAAGTCAAAGTTTAAGGCCAACCGCAATGGAGCCTTGCTTGGCTACAACGAGCAGGAGGCCTCGGTCAAAAGTTTACATTCGGACATAGTCGTTTTGTCGTAAAACAAGTTGCTCAATTAATTGTTCAAATGACAGGATCGAGATACAGACGAATAGCGAAGATGAAGATGGTCCATCTCCAGAGACAGAGTGTGAAACCACAAATGAGGAATACCCCCTGAATGATTTCTTTCCAGTGTTTGCAGTGAATGAGCTTCCTCCTGACTTACAGGGAATGGTTAAGGAGAAAGTGTGGAATCTGACAGGGAAAGCGATAGGTCTGACAAATGGAGTTGAGCCAGTTAAAGTTTCTGTAAAGCCGAATGCAATTGTTCCTCAGATTCCCCAGTACCACATGCCACAGGACATTCTTATAGAGGTTGCCCAGATAATTGCAGAATTTGGAAACCAAGGGGTTTTAAAAGAAGTGTTAAGCAACCCATGTAATTCACCAATAATGGGATTGAAAAAGCCCGGTGGGAAAGTTCGAATTGTCCAGGATTTGAGAAAAAGAAATTACATTGTGATCAAATATTGCCCTGGGGTGCCAAACCCAGCTGTGATAATGTTTCAGATTCCATGTGATATTGAGTGGTTCACTGTCATAGACTTGTCACAAGCCTTCTTTTCTACTCCTCTTCACGGGGACAGACAATTTCTCTTTTGTTTTACATTTTTAGACAGAGTTTACCGTTGGTGTCAAATTCCTCAAGGGTTTTCAGAGTCACCTTCCATATTCAATCAGATCTTGAAAAATAATTTGGAGTAGTTGGAATTGCCTTTCCATTCGACCTTGGTACAGTGCATTGACGACTTGTTGATTGCGTCCAAAACAAGGAACGAGGCCAAGTATGACACGATTGCCTTGCTGAACCATTTGGGAAAGAATGATTATAAAGTTTCACCACTTAAATTACAGTACTGCCAAAAAGGTGAAATATTTGGGTCACCAGATTGAGAAGGGATCAAGGAAAATATCCAGAAAAGGGTCACAACAATATTGCAGATGAGTCCCCCAGCCACTCAGAGATGTCAGGATGTTCTTAGGGATGGTATGCTACTGTCGCCAATGGATTCCCAATTTTTCAGTCATTTCCGAGCCCTTGCAGAAGCTGACCCACAAGGAGGTCACCAATCCCATAGTGTTAGACCAGGCTTGCATGAAAGCGTTTTATGAATTGAGAGTCTGTGCAAAGCACCAGCTTTGGGTATGCCAGATTACACAAAGACTTTCATATTGTTTTGTCATGAGCATGATGCATGTTTTGTCTGTCTTGCCCAGGTCCATGGAGGTGTAAACTTCCTAGTAGCATATTTTTCAAATACTTTGGACCCAGTCTCACCAGCCTTACCAGGTTGTCTACGCGCAGTTGCAGCAGTTGGAGAAAGCCTTACACAGTGTGAAGGCAGTGTGATGGGACACCCCTTAACTATTATGGTACCTCACTCCATTGAGATCCTACTTACGAAGATAAAGACCCAATACCTAACAGGTGCAAGGTTGACCAGATATGAGACGAGTATTCTAGGGTCACCAAATGTATCTTTGAAAAGATGTACAGTACTGAACCTGGCAACCTTACTTCCAAATGAAAATGTTGAAATTGAAAAACTGGAAGACTGAGCATGATTGTCTTGAAGTCACTGACTTGTACACAAAACCGAGACCTGATATTAGAGACACCCGATTGGAAGAAAATGACCAAATTATCTTCGTTGATGACTCATGTCTAAGAGATAATACAGGAACACTGAGAGCAGGATATGCCATGTGCACAATTTCTGGTATCCTGGAAGCACCTTGCCTTTGAGGAGTGTATTCTGCACAAGTAGCAGAGCTGGTAGCCCTCCCTAGAGCGTGCCATGTTTCTGCCCAGCTAAAAAAGTTACCATCTATACAGATAGCCAGTATGGATTTGGAATAGGCCATGCTTTTGGCCAGTTGTGGTCACAGAAGTTTCATGACCTCTTCTGGTTCACCAGTGAGAGAATTAAAGAATTGTCGCATGCTATCTAAATGCCTGAAAAGATTGCTGTGGTGAAATGCAGTGCACATCTGAATCGCAAGATTTTGTGTCAACAGGAAATGGATATGCGAAGCAAGTCGCAAGGTTTTGTGCTTTGAACTCTATCTTTCAAAGATAAGTGAGAATTGTTACCTGAAGAAGAAGAAGAAACATGTCCAAGTTCTGCATTGAAAGTAATGGATAAATTGGAAGAACCGAAAACATTGCAGCGTGTTGACAGGGAGGAAAAACGTTCTTGGGGAAAAATGAAATGTGTACAGAGACAGGATGAACTGTGGGTTTCAGAAGAGGGTCAACCGGTTGTGCCAAATAGTCTGTTGTCTCAAATGGCTAGATATTATCACGGTCAAGCACATATTGGAAGGGATGCCATGATTTGTCTGTTTAAGCATTATTGGTTCAACCCAAGGTTTAGACAAGTTTGATGAAGCAGTTTGCCCTTGTTGTGTCGTTTGCCAGCAAATCAACGTGGGAAAAGTGACAGTGGTTAATTTGAGCCACACTGGAAGAGCAGGAGGTCCATTCAGCAGAATGAAATGGATTTTATTGAGATGCCTGTGTGTGGAGGTTTGAGATGTGTTGCGATTGTCTGCATCTTAAGTCACTGGACTGAAGCTTACCCTACATGAAGGCATGACAGCCTCACAGTAGCGAAATTACTGCTTAGGGAACTGATACCACGTTTTGGGTTTCTGATCTCTTTAGAGTCAGATAGGGGAAGTCAGTTGAACAATGAAGAAATTAAATTACTGTGTGCAGTATGGAACATTGAGCAGAAGTTGCATTGTAGTTACCGAACTGAAGCATCAGGACTAGTGTAACAGATGAATGGTACATTGAAGTCAAGAGTTGCAAAGATGTGTGCATACACAAATCTGAAATGGCCTGACGTGCTGCCTTTAGTTCTGATGACAATGAGAAACACTCCTGACAGGAAGACAAGATTGTCACAGCTTGAAATCCTTATGGGCGGAGCAATGAGGTTGTCAGCGGTGCCTGCAAATGCACTTGTGAGCATTACAGATGATATGGTGTTGGACGACTACAAAGGTCTGGCCGATGTGATTTGCTCTTTCTCTTAGCAGGTAGAAGCCATCACACTACCACTGATCCCTCACCCAGGGCACAACCTGAGAGCCGGTGACTGGGTTGTGGTCTGGAAATACGTGCAGAAAACATGTTTGGGACTTTGCTGGAAAGGACAGTTCCAGGTACTTCTGGTTACTACCACAGCTGTGAAGTGCGCTGGACTTCCGAACTGCATCCATGCCAGCCACACGAAAAAGGTGGCATGTTCTTTGGACACTGAAAATGAGTTGTTGAATGCACCAACAACCACACCAAGACAAGCCTCAGAACCAGAAGGAGAAGAAAGAGGAACTGAGGCCGGAACCGAGCAAGTTGAGGACGGTTCAGTCACTCCTGTGAGAGATGAAGGAGAAGACCTCCAGGAGGGCGACAGTGAGCCAATCTCAATTGAGTCAGCAGGAGAGTCTAGTCAGAGGAGGGCTCTAACATAAGTAGATGATTCTGAGAGACAAACAGAGCAGTTGTCAGACCCCGAGGGTGAAGGAGTTGCGGAGGATCAAAGCCATTGCCATCTAACTCCTCCTGATCCAGTTGCAGATCTGTCAAGAGAAAACACTGCAGAGCAAGAAGTTTGTACAAGTTCAATACTGAAAAGAGCATTGCCTAAGGTCGAAACTTAAGGGAGACAAGTGGCCGGAATCACAAACAAAAAGAAAGGAAGCAGTTGTTGAAACAGCAATTGAGGGAAAAGTAGATACAACAAGGAGAGAAGATCTAAGTGAAGGAGAATTGAATGGATATCAAAAGTTATAAAGAAAGAGGATAACACGTCGAAGGTTCGTATGGGCGTATACAACTACAAGTGAATGGCAGAAATAATTTTTGTCTTGGTCAATACATTCCAGGTCAATATTTTGGCACTTCTAGGAAGCTGATGAAATGAACTGTTAAAACAATCTGAGATAAGTGCAAAGAGAAGGAAACAGTTGATAGTAACTGGAAAAGACTTGGATATCCTGATTTGATCTTTTGAAACCTGATTTTTGACAAGCTGCTAAACCGATTTTTGACAAAAGATCCTGGAAGTGAGAAGGAGAGCTGTAAATAGCTGCTGAAAGAAGATTTTTGTTTTTGATTTTTGCTGCATTTTTCTAAATTTTCTCTTCTGCTTTCTGATTCTTTAAAGATCATGAGTAACATTAGCCAGCACAGTAGGAAGAACAGGTGCAGTAAATACATGAGTATTGGTTTAGCAATTGTGTGTGTGATATTGATTGTGGGTAGGACTGTTCTTGACAAGAGTAAAGCCAACCATACTTCAGATTTAGAGACAACTACTGCATTAACCGCAATAGAGAAGTTTAGGTTAGATGAGAAGTATCTGCATATAGGTAGTAATGCCCAAGGGGAACTTTCTTCTAATGTCTATCACTTATTAAATGAGTATGTTGAGATGATGGATGCGAAGAATTGTTTTGTGAGGACGCAGATTCCTTCATCAGTAGAAAGAGTTACTTATTATAGTTTGCCTCTTACTCATGAGATACGTTGTAGTATGTTACTAACAAGATTTTATAACCAAGATTACATTTAGTACTTCTATTCCAACCATGATGTGGTGTTTTCATCTGTCCTCTTAATTAGGTACCTGAGTAGAGTAGCTAAGGATAATGACATAGTATTAGTTAGAGGTTTCTTTGAGCCTAAATTAACTTTTGGCACAGCTTATGCACACAGAAATAACCTGACATGGTTGCTTACACCTTTAGAAAAGAGCTTCTTGGATCAAACAGAGGAGAAAGGCATTGAAGGAGAAATTAGAGAAGGGTTTAGAGAAAATGACTTACACAAATGATTATGCTTACAGTGCAATATAAACACAAGGGAAATTAGCTTTAGATGCGCAACATGTAGGGAAGCTTTGTGTATATAGGACTAAATCTTGCACTGACACTTTACTTGTGGGAATGAGTGAATGTAGACAAACGTCTATTTACTCTGAAACAAAAACACATGTTGAATGGACAAGATCCAGCGATTCCTGGCATATATTACATCTGTGGTCCTAATGCTTATTACCATCTTCCAAGAGGACACTATGGTACGTGTTTTTGGGGATAGTTTTCCGAAAAGATTTTTCAATTTGACGACAAAGACATTTCCCAAAGTAAATGAATAACATCACATTAGACAAAGGAGAGTCTCCTTCTAGCATAGTGGGAGATATATTTTGAGCAATAATACCTTTAGTATATGTTATTCTGAATTCAATAGATTCAAAAGTTGTCTACTATTGTGGATAAAATGCTGATGAATTTTTCAGGAGTCATGATCCTGATAGAAACTGAATTAGCTGCTGAAAGAGCTATGACTCTTCAGAACCACCTTGCGTTAGATATTCTTCTTGCAAAGGATGGCGGGGTTTGCAAAATGCTTATTTCTAGGCATTGCTGTTCATTTATTTGTGATAATAGTAAAGAAACTAGAAGCCTATTTACTAATCTGACTATTGAGAGTGCACATTTGAAAGAACTGAAAGAACCAAGTGTTTGGGAGAGTGTTGGCAAAGGATTTGCTTCAGTGGGAAATTGGCTCAGCAACACTGTGCAAAGGATATTATTGAAAATAATACACAGGATATTGATTATTGTGATTTGCTTAACTGGAATATGGGGAATATGCAAATTGTGTAAAAGGATCAAGTTAAAAAAGAAAGAATAATCAGAAGGGAAGACAAGAAAAGGGAAAAGTTGTTCAGGGAAAATTTGTAAAGGGAACGGAGATTTGAAGGGATTTAAATGACAGACTTTTAGCTGAAGTGAAAATTTGTGAGTGAAGGTTTAGTGTGATGACACATTTAGTCATCAGAGGAGGGATTGTTAACGCTGATTTTACTAAGGAGTATTCATGTATTCAGAGTGTTGAATTTCCGTAGAAAATGTAAGAACTTAATGGAAAATAATCCATGCACTTGAAGGTGTGCCCACCAGTGTGGCCCCCATGTTCATGAAGTGTACTTATTAATGGCCTATTCATATGAGATGTTGAGCTTATGTTAGATTAATGTAGTAATATGTCATAATAAAGGTAATGCATTATGTATTAGCTTCATTCATTGTAGGCCTTAACTTAGCAAGGGTCTTGGCCTAGTTGCTTGGCCTCATGTCAAGCTGTATTTCTTAAGCGTTTAATAAAATGGCTGTCTAGAGAATTAAATTGTGATTTTCCACTGGGCTGTCCAAATGCTTGTAGCTAAAAGTTTTTCTCATGGGAGCTGCTTGCTAGGAGATGAAGTACTTGCTAATGCAACATTGTTAATGTAATGTGTGTGAGACTGACTTTCCCCTTGACAAAACAAAGACCATACTGACAGGAGTATAAACTGCAACAATATTGTTACCTGATGAGCCAGATGATGAGAACAGTACGAAAGGAGCCAATCATCAACATGTGAACCATGTACTAGTAGAAACCTAGATTTGAACTTTTAGTTTTTATTGGACAAAGTGTGAACATGCGATCCCTTGACCAATAGGAACTTGGGAAGTAGTTTTGGGAAATCTAACTTAGCCAGGCTGCACTGAGGAGAGGACACCATTTTGCCCATTTTCTGTAATGAGAAGAGACATGCTTATCTTTGTTGCTTAAAAGACTTTACTGTTTCTGAACTTTTATGCTGAATAATGATGCCTTGCTGACCAGACCGATGTTCCGATGACAAAGACTGTCACAGTTGGCTAATCCAACTGAGAATAGGTATGTTGACCATGATGTTGTTTGCTATGTCTATTTGCTTTTGTTTCTAGGTACCAACCACTATTTTGTTAGAGCCATAGTTAGATGTTTTTCAAAATTTGTGTTGACTAAATTGTTTTTGCATGAAGCCCAAACACGCTAGTCTAATCTGGTGTTGGTTAGGGTTCTCACTAATGAAGTTCAATACATGGAGTAACATTTGATGTCTGTCTTTGCTGAATCTAAATGTATGTAATATCATTTGCACAGTTATTCTTGCTATTAATTTGCACTGTAATCTTAGAATGTGTAGTATCTCAAGCTTTGATTAGATTGCGGTTTGTTTGTGGTTTCGGTCAGCCACTGTTCTTCGTGTATATTTATCAATTGATTTTGAGATTAATCTACATTACATTACCATTGGTAATATTGGGAAATAAATATTCTAACTTTTACATAAATGTGTGGTTATTCATGATTGCAAAGTCACAGTGTGTGACAATTACGGACTCCTATTGATTATTAATGCCAATGATTCCAAAAACTACCGGACACATTTACACCTAACCAACAAAAGCACACTTTTAAAATAAAGTTCTACATCCATGCCACAATTACTCTATATCCATTTGGGTGTTTGGCAGAATATCCAAAGAAATGTTCCAAAATGGTAAAACATTTTTGACCTTCTTGACTTTCTCCAAACATGGAACTGCATGCACTTTGTCATGCTAGATACTAGTTGATTACACAATGCGAGTGTCAAATTTGATGCAGGTGCTGGGAGATTCTGATGCAACATTTTCAGTGGAGGCACATTGGGCTTAAGACATTTAGACCTCTGTTGACCCACCTTTAGGATAATTCCGTCTTCTCCAGCTACCACTGCCTCCGATACCATCCCTACACAGGAAAAATGCTAGTGACCCATCAGTATGGTACTGAACTGGTAAGGTATCACAAGAGCCTGCCCTCAAGCACAAACAGCAATCATTTATTTTCTGTTCAAGATCCATGAAGTCTGCTGTCAGCCTAACTGGGCATCCCACTGACCTTGCCTGAGACCGAAGTATAAACCAAGTGCCTTTACCAGACTGATCTACTTTTGACCTAGCAATCTACAATCCAATCATGTCTTGCCTATCCAGCAGGACTACTTCTGAATCAAACTGTGTGTTCCTGAATAACCCAGGCAGCACCACCTCACTGTCCCCAGTTACCCCAAAAGAATGTGAGTGCATGCACACTGGAACAATGAAGCATCATGATCTGAGGCAAATGACCTTGACAACCCCTGCACTATAGCTTCTACCATTTAATGCAATGTCTTTTCTTCTGTCGGATAGCATTCCTCAACATGCCCAGCTCATCATCATCTTCCTAGTTAAGAAACCAAAGGGTGAAGTTTATATACACTTACTTTCCCTGACAAGACAAAGCACTTGATGGAAAGTAGCATGCTATTCTGGAACACAAGGTTAGTGGTCATTTTAGTAGTTATTGGGTCTGGTGATATGTTCTCAAAAGAAACTCTTAAAGGCGTTTACCCCAGATTCTTTGTGGTAGAATGAATGTAAGTTAGATGTGATTCTAACAAGGGGTGCTGAGACAGAAACCGCTTTTGCATGGTTATTTATTTGCATCCCTGTCCTGAGTGCCCCCACTGTTCTGCTATCTGGATCCACAATGAGGATTTCTATTGCCATAAGCAAACACGAATCATGCGTGTGTGTGCGCCATGACACATACCTGTCTCAGATTGTAGACTTTTTGGACCAGGAGGGGCAACCAAAGGGCTGCACTCAGTGCTGAAAGGCTACTGCTTGTACCAGGAATTAAAAGTAAAGGTAAGAGGCTAACAAGGGAATAATTTACAAAAAAGAAATTGAAAATAATTTGCATAAATTACCTGTCCCAACATTGAAAGTGGGAGATAAATCACACAAAAGTTGAATATTACAAAGGGATTAATCGCAAAGAAAAGATGTACACAAAATCGGGATATTTCCTTATATTGGATACCTTTGACTTAGGGTACATAAAAACAAACAAACATTAACCTTGTCCGATTAATGTCAATGTCTGATTGAGGAAACCAAAGATTAATATCTGTAAAGACTGCTCTAATCAATGCCAAGATCTACACCATAACGATCAAGCAACGTAATGGTGAGAGTCAGAAAAAGTTGGACTTTGCATTGATGTTTCAGTCTCTAATGTCCTAAATTCACAAGACCATCCTCAGGATACCATAATAAATTGGTGTTAGAAAGATGACACCATCATGCACTATAAATATAAAGAATAAAAATATATATTAAATGCAGCTATGCGCCTATATAATGTCTTAAAGCGCAGGTGCTTTAAAAGTGGCATACCAACAATTGCCATGAAGAGAGAAAACGTGATTGTGAGCTTCAGTGTAACAAATTATAAAAGGAATTTATCAGAAATGTCTATTTACAAAGAAATATGAATGCTACATAATCCCAAGATGAAACAAGCTCTTTTACCTACTTTATACAACTGGTTAGAGTAGCCCTCATAATAACTGATATTATTGTGTCTGAAAATCAAAAGCAATGAACAAAAGGTCAACATAAAGAAAATTTTTGTTCTTAAATTGAAACAGTTTGAATATCTGATATCGGAACTCACCTATACCCAGAAATTAATCAGGTAACAAGCTCGAGAATCACCAAACATTGATTTGGGGGAAGTTCTGAAATGGAACTGCAAATATAATTGCATTTAACACCAGTAAGTTTACACACAATTCAAACTAATGAATGTAATTAAAGTAAAGTATTGGTAAACTCACCAGTGGTGAATCAATGTGTGTAACATCTCATGGATACAGACCCTAACAAACAAATATGGTGTGCACTTCTGTAATTATATACAGCACCAAAATCAAGTTATAAAAACTAGAATGGCAACCTTGGCGACCATATTTGGTGGAAAAGAAGGAATTCTACAGTTAAACGCATTTGAAAAAAGGAAAGGGAAAGAGGCTTCTGATAAAATACACCACAAATAATGTGACAATCCTTTTTCAAATGAAATATCAACAATATATAACTCACTTCATCAGGAAGCTAGAGACAGCATACGTTGTGGCGGTCTTAAAGTGGATAAGAATGAATAATAAAGAAAGGCAGGCAAATTAATTTATTAGCGTTATGTAGCACTTGAAAACCATTTCAGGGGCTGAAAAACTGCAAACTAATTATTACAAAAAAAAAAAAAAACATAACATAGATTTGGACAGAATTTAAATGACTTGCATGGTGCCATCAGTGATGACATTACAGGTTAACCAAATGATCATAGTAAAACAGATGACCATCTTTAAGAGGACAAGTTGTTTTAACAGAAAAAAGGAGAAAAACTTAATTCATTGCTGATGAAGATCAACTTAATAGTAAGAGTGGCTGAAGCACAATAAATTAATAATGAAGCGTAATTGTCTATAATTTGATAATGACCATCACATGAGTAACATGTGATTACCTTAGGACATGTACAGCTGTGTTTTACATGTCCTGAGAGTGAAATACTACCAAATTCAGTTTTCACCATTGTAAGGCCTGTCGCTCTCATCTGGTTACTAGATGATTGCCTTGAAACATATTTTAAGTATAATTTCCTATTGGAATTATATAGAGATATGGAGTTTGGGGTCCCTTAATTCACAATTTAAAAATAAGTCTGTTGATTAAGTTAGTTTTTAGATTGTAAGCTTGAAAATTTAACTTTTAGAAAGTGGGCATTTTATTGCTTAACCATTCTCTGTGTACATGTCCTACCTTTCAAAAACACTGTGCCTGCCCATTGGGCTTTCTTGGGCCTACTTTAGGGGTTGACTTGCATGTAGCAAAAAGGAAGATTTGGGCCTGGCAAGTGGGTACACTTGCCAGGTCGAACTGACACTTAATAGCCACTACAATGGCTGGTCTAAGAGGTTTGTGGGTGGCACAATCAGTGCTGCAGCCCCACTAGTAGCATTTGATTTACAGGCCCTGGGCACACATGGTGTACTTTACTAGGGACTTACTAGTAAATCAAATATGCCAATCATAGATAAATCAATCACCAATATGATTTAGAAAGATAGCATGAACACTGGTTAGCAGTGGTGGAGTGCCCAGAGTCCTAAAACCAAGAAAAACAGGTCAGAAAAAAAAGAGGAAGAAGGAGGTAAAAGGTTTGGGGGTGACCCTACAAAAGGGCCAGATCTAACACATAGTGACATATTTCAATATTCAGTATCAACAATGGTATTAAGATACATTGTATTAAGTTACATATTCTTATCAAGAGTCGGATTTAACAAATAGGTAGAGGGCACCAATTGCTATGTTTTACAGAGGTCAAAACATGAAATGTCATGAAAAGTATACCATAGAGTTTTTTTTTTTTAAACATATAAAGGTCGAACATCAAGATTGTGTGAGTTAATCATCATGTGATATCAAATGCTAGCAGTAACATTAAAGGTCAGAGAACCAGTGGGCTTTGAAAGAAGTCAGAAATGCACGGATGTGAATAAGGGGATAATGATATTGCTTATCTTTAGAAAGTGGCTAAGGCTTATCATTCAACACAAACGTTCAAACCACGTTTAACACTATCAGCTTTCCAAATCATTCGTTTTCTTGGACTGTTAATAGACTTTTGGTGTTCCTGGTTCTGAATCATGGTTTAATCACCTCAGTCATCCACCATGTCATATCTTGTGTAGAATGGTTGATTTAAAAAAAATGCTCAACTAAAGAGGGATTTTCTAACTCATTACAACTTATTACCATTGTTGATACTGAATACTGAGATATGTGACTACATTTTCATAGTATTTAGTTATAGGTCTTCATAGTTTTTTTTTTAATATCCCTTATGGCTGTAGATTACTGAATTGACAAGATTATTGCAGAGTTTCACAAAGACATTACTGGTATCTAACTGTTGAATGATACAATGCTGATTTCCCTTAATGTGACAGCTTTTCATAATTGCAATTGCTCTTGTCAATATTGATGTTTAAGGTACTTTAATACCTTATTATGCATCAGTTACTTTGCAATATGACTATCACCAAGATGATCGATTATTACTCATGTGATGATCATTATACAATTAATCGACAATTACTCTATTTTATTGTGCTTCACTCTGTTACTATCACTAAGTTGACCTACATCAGCAATGATTTAAGTTTTTCTCCTTTTTGTCTTTTAAAAATAATTTGTCCTCTTTAAAATGACCGCCTGTTTTACTATGATCATGGTGTTACCAAGTAATGACATCACTGATGATGCCTCCATGGAAGTCACTTAAGTACAGTCCAAATACATGTTAAATAATGTTTTTTAATGGTTTTTAGAGTTTCTTTACAGTATTTCTGGCCGGAAAGTGGGTTTCAATTGATAGAGACCACTAATAAGTGAATTTGCCCTTCTTTATTATTCATTCATGTCTGCTTTAAAATGGCTATTGTTGAACCATGATCATGGCTTAATCAAAATATTTCAAAACATATACTGCTTCTAGCTTCCTTATGAAGTGAGTTATATACTGTAGGAGTTAATTTTAGACAAGTATTGTTTCATTATTTGCAGCATAATTTATCAGAAGCCTCTTTCCCTTTGTTTTTTTCAAATGCTTTTGAATGTAGAATTCCATCTTATCCATTAAATATAGCCACCAAGGTAACCATTCTAGTATTTACCACTGATTTATAGGGGCATTTGTGTGTATACATATAGAACCATAAACTATTCTTTGGCTCTATATCCATGAAACGTTCCACAAGTTGATTAATTCACTACTGGCAAGTTTCCACAATACCTTGCTTTAATTACATTCATTAGCGTAACCTATCTTTAAACTTACTGATGTTAGATGCAACTATCTTTGCAACCCCATTTCTGAATTTGTGCCCTAATCAATGTTTGGTGATTCCCCAACTTGTTACTTGATTAATTTCTGATTATAGACGAGTTCCAATATCAGATATTTGAATTGTTTCAATTTAGTGATAATATTTTTTTATGTTGACCTTGTGTTCATTACTTTTTGATTTACAGAAAATGATATAATTTATTAGGAGGGTTATTGTTACCAATTGTATAAATCAAGTAAAAGTGTTCCTGATTCATCTTGGGATTATGTAGTTTTCATGTCTCCTGTGAATACATAATTGATAGATTCCTTTTTTCTCTTCATGTCATATATTTGTACAGCACTTTTAAAGCGCAAGCACTTTAAGTCATTATATAAGTGCATGGATGTATTTAATATATGTTTTTATTCTTAATATTTTAGTGCATACAGAGTAATCTTTGTAATTCATATTTATTATGGTGGTCCCAAAGACGGATTTGTGGACGAGGGACATTAGAGATAGAAACCCTGATGCCAAGTCCAACTCTTCCCACGTGAATCTACTGTATACTCATCACTCCGTTGCTTGCTCATCATTGTGTAAAAATATACACATTGATTAGAGTGTACTTTACAGACATTAATTTTTGGTTTTCTCATTCAGATACTGAAATTGATCTGAAAAGGTTTTGAACCTCTTCATCAAGTATATCCAATATAAGGATTCATCTATTCTTCGCATGTGTCTTATATTTAGGATGAATTCCTTCGTAATATTATCCAACTGTGGTGTGATTTATCTGCCACTGCCGAGACAGATAACATATGCACATTATATTCAAATACATTTTTTTTAAAAAATAATTATTCCCTTGTTAGCCTCCAGTCCTTACTTATAGTTTATACCCATGCTCACAAGGGATTATTGGGTTGCTCTTTTTGTTTACTCACTTTACTATGAGTTAGGCAGCACAAGTGCGGTGGTGATAGCTGTAGGAGGCTGGCCTGGCTTGTAGTGGGTACCAAGGGGTACTTACACTCTGTACCAGGTCCAGTTATCCCTTATTAGTGTAGAAGAGGTGTTTCTAGCAGCTTAGGCTGATAGAAGGTAGCTATAGCAGAGCAGCGTAGGCTGAAATAGGAGACATGCAAAGCTCCTACTATACCACTGGTGTCATATGCACAATATCATAAGAAAACACAATACACAGATATACTAAAAATAAAGGTACTTTATTTTTATGACAATATGCCACAAGTATCTCAGTAAGTACCCTCAGTATGAGGATGCCAAATATACACAAGATATATGTACACAATACCAAAAATATACAGTAATAGCAAAAGGAAGTAATGCAAGCAATGTATAGTCACAATAGATTGCAATAGGAGCACATAGGTATAGGGGCAACACAAACCATATACTCCAAAAGTGGAATGCGAAACCACGAATGGACCCCAAACCTATGTGAGCTTGTAGAGAGTCACTGGGGCTGTAAGAAAACAGTGAGGGTTAGAAAAATAGCCCACCCCAAGACCCTGAAAAGTAGGTGTAAAGTGCACCTATATTCCCCAGAGAGCACAGAAGTCGTGATAGGGGAGTTCTGCAAGGAAGACCAACACCAGCAATGCAACCAAAGTGGATTTCCGGACGAGAGTACCTGTGGAACAAGGGGACCAAGTCCAAGAGTCACGACAAAGTCGAGATTGGGCAGATGCCCAGGAAATGCCAGCTGAGGGGGCAAAGAAGCTGCCACCGGATGGTAGAAGCTGTGGATTCTGCAAGAACGAAGAGGGCTAGAAACTTCCCCTTTGGAGGATGGATGTCCCACGTCGTGTAGAAGCTTGCAGAGGTGTTCCCACGCAGAAAGACCGCAAACAAGTCTTGCTAGCTGCAAGGGTCGCGGTTAGGGTTTTTGGATGCTGCTGTGGCCCAGGCGGGACCAGGATGTCGCCACTTGGATGAGGAGACAGAGGGGGCGCCCAGCAAGTCAGGGAGCCCTCACAGGAGTAGGCAGCATCCGCAGAAGTGCCAGAACAGGCACTACAAAGAGGAGTGAATCAGAGCTCACCCGAAGGCACAAAAGGGAGTCCCACGACGCCAGAGGACAACTCAGGAGGTTGTGCACTGCAGGTTAGAGTGTCGGGGACCCAGGCTTGGCTGTGCACGAAGGAAATCCTGGAAGAGTGCACAGGAGCCGGAGCAGCTGCAAATCACGCGGTACCCAGCAATGCAGTCTAGCGTGGGGAGGCAAGGACTTACCTCCACCAAACTTGGAGTGAAGAGTCACTGGACTGTGGGAGTCACTTGAACAGAGTTGCTGAGTTCCATGGACCACGCTGTCGTGCTGAGAGGGGACCCAGAGGACCGGTGATGGAGTCTTTTGTTGCCTGCGGTTGCAGGGGGAAGATTCTGTCAACCCACGGGAGATTTCTTCAGAGCTCCTAGTGCAGAGAGGAGGCAGGCTACCCCCACAGCATGATTGAAATTAAATACACAAATGATAACATCAGTTAACTCTAATTTTAAAACACATGGATACGTTTGTTTCATAATTTAACTGATGTGTACAAATATTGTAATTATCAACCAAAATTCTCACACTTTGATAATACTCTCTCGGGGGATATTATTTATAAGGTCTAGGATCCATTAATGTAATTGACCATGTACTCTCTTAGCTCTAATTTCGCGTTTCGATTTGTTGTTTTCTCTTTTTTGCAGGGTTTTGGGATGGGTACCTTATTTATAATTAGAAAAACGATATGTGTGAATCAATAGATTTTTATAGGTGCTTTGATATTATCTGTTGATTAAGCTTAGAACGGATATTCTGCTTATTAGCAGTCGATAATTTTGAGCTGATTCCCTTTTATTGACTGAGGATTCTGTAGGTAATGGTCATAGAGAATTGTAAATCTGTTTATGAGATATTGGTTAATATAGACACATTGTCAATGTGCAGTGATGTTATTTGGATGAACCAATAATTTCAGTTTATTGTTGTCATAAGGTTAAGTGTTAGTAGTTATTTGAAAGCTCTCTATTCAGCCCCTGTGCGAGTAACAAATGGGATATGGACCCACAATTTGGCGCTGCACTTTATATTTGTGTTAATTTTGGTGAACTGACATTTCTATTCTTTCTTATTACTAGATGATTCATTGCAAGTAGTTGTCTGGAAGCCCTGTATCCAGCACTTGTGTTAAAAAAGAGGAGGTTGGAATCTATAATATGGCGCTGCCTTACGCAACGTCGTCTTCATGTTTTGATCACGGACTACAGTCCTTTTTCTATTTTGAGTGCGCAGGGTGATCGCGCGCTTCCGAAGTTAATTTAACTCCCGAAAAGGTGAGACGCGCTCATGCGTACTTGCAAATGGCGTCTCTAAGGAAATAGACGCCGTACTTGGATCGGTTATAGCCGAGGAGGTAAGATGACAATATCCTTTATCTGTTATTGATTTTTGAAATTTCAAGAAGGGTCAACTAGAATTACAGACTCAATATTTTCTTTATTTGTATTTAGCCTTGAATCAAACAGCGTTTTAAACACTAGAGGAAATAGATGTAAGTGTATACATTTACAACTTATTTATTGTCGTGGATTTGGGTCACTCGTGATATAGTTATTTAGTTGTACTCTGTGCCCCTTTTTTGTCTAAATAGGCATGATACTTTACACTGAGCAGTTGTATTTGAATACAATACTTACCTTTTGGAGTAATTCAAAAGAATTTAAGTTGGAAGTTTATAAGGTAGGATCAAGAGTTATTAATTTCAAAACGGAGATTTCTGCGCTTTCACTAACATTTTCACTTTATTGATTGATTGGATGGTACTCATAGGGTATTCTATTATTAGCACAGAGGTCTGTTGGTGATGGGCTAACTTATGTGAGTGCAACTATAGGTAAACACAAAAAAACAAAAAAATATTATTTTTTTGGCAATTGGTAGCACTTGTACTACATTGTTAGGGTGTTTTTGGTTGCTCTATGAGGTTGGTTTGCTTTATTGAATCACATATCATGAGATTGTATCACTATTAGTTTCGCTTTTCCGCGCATTTTGGGAATTGTTTTCTTTAGTTCTAATTTTAAGGGGAATTCTTTCAAAAACTTTACTTTACACCATACTGTTTGAGCATTTTGGTTTTTAATACAAATTATTTACTTATAATGTAGAGCCCTGAAGAAGTCGTTGGGGGACCAGAAGATTCCCCCTTGACGAAAAACGTGTTGGCTCAGAGTGTATTTCCACGGATGATGCTGTAAATTTGAAGATGTGACCAATTAAACTTTTGGATTGGATTGGACTTTATATTGTTTCATGTGAATTCGACGGGTCGTATTTCTGTAACTTTTACTCACTTGAGTCTTGACTAACTTGATGTGAACTTTGCTCACTTGAATTTTGACTTACTCAAAAAAAATGTTGGCGTGGGGGGCCTCACATTGTGTTGTATACTGTTGGGTTTTTTGTGAACCTTTGAGAGATGGGTGTTTTCCCTTGTGTAGGCAACCCCTAACAATATAATTGGCCAATTATTATCCTGAGCGCCAAATAATCCCCTGCTATTGCACCCCAATTTTTTCATAAAAATACCCCCACAGCATGCACCACCAGGAAAACAGTTGAGAAGGCGTCAGGATCAGCGATACAAGGTTGCAGTAGTCGTCTTTGCTACTTTGTTGCGGTTTTGCAGGCTTCCTGAGCAGTCAGCGGTTGATCCTTTGGCAGAAGGTGAAGAGAGAGATCGAGAGGAACTCGGATGAGCACATGCATTCGTTATCTAAAGAATTCCCCAAAGCAGAGACCCTAAATAGCCAGAAAAGGAGGTTTGGCTACCTAGGAAGGAGGATAGGCTAGCAACACAGGTAAGAGCCTATCAGGAGGAGTCTCTGACGTCACCTGCTGGCACTGGCCACTCAGAGCAGTCCAGTGTGCCAGAAGCATCTCTGTTTCCAAGATGGCAGAGGTCTGGAGCACACTGGAGGAGCTCTGGGCGCCTCCCCTGGGAGGTGCAGGTCAGGGGAGTGGTCACTCCCCTTTCCTTTGTCCAGTTTCACGCCAGAGCAGGGCTGGGGGATCCCTGAACCGGTGTAGACTGGCTTATGCAGAGATGGACACCATCTGTGCCCATCAAAGCATTTCCAGAGGCTGGGGGAGGCTACTCCTCCCCAGCCCTGACACCTTTTTCCAAAGGGAGAGGGTGTAACACCCTCTCTCTGAGGAAGTCCTTTGTTCTGCCTTCCTGGGCCAAGCCTGGCTGGACCCCAGGAGGGCAGAAACCTGTCTGAGGGGTTGGCAGCAGCTGCAGTAAAACCCCAGGAAATGTAGTTTGGCAGTACCCGGGTCTGTGCTAGAGACTCGGGGGATCATGGAATTGTCTCCCCAATGCCAGGATGGCCTTGGGGTGACAATTCCATGATCTTAGACATGTTACATGGCCATGTTCGGAGTTACCATTGAGACGCTGTACATAGGTAGTGACCTATGTCCAGTGCACGCGTGTAATGGTGTCCCCGCACTCACAAAGTCCGGGAAATTTGCCCTGAACGATGTGGGGGCACCTTGGCTAGTGCCAGGGTGCCCACACACTAAGTAACTTAAAACCCAACCTTTACCAGGTAAAGGTTAGACATATAGGTGACTTATAAGTTACTTAAGTGCAGTGGTAAATGGCTGTGAAATAACGTTGACGTTATTTCACTCTGGCTGCAGTGGCAGGCCTGTGTAAGAATTGTCAGAGCTCCCTATGGGTGGTAAAAGAAATGCTGCAGCCCATAGGGATCTCCTGGAACCCCAATACCCTGGGTACCTCAGTACCATATAGTAGGGAATTATAAGGGTGTTCCAGTATTTCCAGACAATTTGGAAAGCAGATAGAGCATAACCACTGAGGTTCTGGTTAGCAGAGCCTCAGTGAGACAGTTAGTCATCACACAGGGAACAAATACAGGGCACACTTATGAGCACTGGGGCCCTGGCTGGTAGGGTCCCAGTGACACATACACTAAAACAACATATATACAGTGAAATATGGGGGTAACATGCCTGGCAAGATGGTACTTTCCTACAATAGCATGTTATGTAATGATCATTAAAATAATACAGGTCTTTTTTAGGTCTGGTGTTAGCCAAGACCTTTAGATTTTGTTAAAAAATATTTGGAAAGGGGCTTTCTGCCACTTCTCTGTCCATTGGTCTGTTGAGTCATTCACATTTTGCTTCTGTCCACTACAGCTTACAGCATGGGGCAATGGGTCAGCCTACTTCACTCGGAGTTGACTGCATTTAGCCGTTTCACAAGGAGCGCATCCACACAAAAGCCAGTTCCCTTCAGTGCTAGTGTTTTGGTTTTTACTGTATTATTACTTTAGTGTAGGCTTTGTTTGTAAAGCTTGGAAGGATAGTTGAGCTTTTTATTACCAGATGTGAGCTCGTGGCACATTCCAGCTTTATCAGTTTCCGTCTCCTTCCAATGCTGTTGGAAATTCCTTTTAGATGGCCTTTGTAGTGCACCACAGGAACTCCTAATACAAACTCATGGGGTGCTCTATCTTTGCATACCTTATATCTTTCTTTCATTTGCCTTCTCTCTTGCACTCTCTCTCATTCTCTCTTGCCTATCTGCTTTCTCTTTTTTTCTCTCAAAGGCAAGAGGCTAGCAGCTAATGCCAAGCTTAATGGCTTTTTAAATCTGTTAGCCAAGACCTTTTGATTTTACTAAAATTATGTGTATAGCAGTTACTAATAGGAGTTTTCAGCCAGAAATCATCCATTAGTTGTATATTGAGTAAGGTTGTAATGACCAACCCCCTTCCACAAATTAAGATGTTAAAAGATTCCAAGGAATGTCATCGTTCAGTCCTTCTGTGTGGGTTTTCAATCGAAAAACCCATCTCTGTTCGATCTTAAATAGGTAATTTGGGTTATTGCTGTGGTGTCTAGGTACTTGTAGTACTATCCACCACATGTCGTCAGGGCCATGTTTTGCATCTAAAAAGTGTGAGCTAAGCTTTGTGGTGATGCGGGAGCATCTAATGTTGCTCCGATGTTCATTAATACGTAGTTTTACCGGACGAGTAGTCATCCCAATGTATTTTAAGTTGCAGGGACAGGAGATCAAATAGATACATTGGCGTGTATTGCAATTAGTGTGCTTGTTCAAGTGCCAAGTCCCGAAATGATTGAGATCGATACTATCTGTGCATTTGGTAAGGGGACAGACACTGCAAGAACCACATGGGTGATGACCCATGACTGGAGGTAAATTCCACAGAGTGGTTTGTCTCTGTACATCATTGGACATACGAGGGCGAGTGTGGATAATGAGGTCTCGTATATTGGCCGATCTTTTGAAGACAAAAAGCGGTCTTGAGATTGAAGTTCCACCACTCTGTAGTATGTTCCATCGTTTATTGATTAATTTTTTGATGGCGTTAGACAATGGAGTGAAAGTGGAGACACATGTCAGTCGTGTTTCTGGTTCTTTTGGTACTGAAATCAAGAGGGCATCCCTTTAGTGGGCCATAGCCTGTGTGCAATGGTAAGCTGGCAACCCTGTATGCCACGGGTGGCAGCGCCATGAAGAAATCAGCTGTACTGATCAGATTAGAGTCTGTGTGCATTGATGCTGTATACCAGAGAGGGCCTTTGGAGAGAAGTGAGACATGGTCAGGATCATCATCTGAGGAGAGAGGCTGCTGTGGCGACCCTAGAGGACCTGTATCATGACCGAGGACCAACGTCCAGACTCTTGTATTCACTCACTCACTGCATGGAGAACCAGAGATTTCCCAGCTTGGAGCGGCAACAAGATAACTTTGGTTGCTGTGGCTGCACAGCCACGTGAGGCACTTGAGGACCTCCGAGTGCAGTCTGATTTGGTCACATGCAAAGAACTTAGAGGCAGCCGCTACAGCGCGAATGGAGGGGCGCTCAGGTACTCCTATCACTCTTATCCTGCTGGTACTGGTACGACTGATTTCAGGTTATTTGACCTCGGGGATCTTGCTTGACAGATACGACTTCAGGGTAGGACACTTAGGAGTCCAACTCAAACTCTGCATTAAAGTCTTGAGACTCAGCCAGCAGGGCTTTACTTCAATGTCGTCTATACTGAATGGGGAATAGCCACTAGCGCTAAAGTGGGGATGAAGTGAGAGTCTGGGAACAGCCCAAGAATGGTTAGAGCCCTGAACTCAGGGGACTGTGCGAGTTGTTTTTGAATATATTATTTTACTTTCTGTTCATATATACTCTTTTTCTTAAAAGCTAGAATTTTACTGGACAATCATTCATTGCTGCTACTGCACACATTTTCGAGTTGTAAACCTGTGCTCACAACCGTGTATCCATCTCTCTGCCTTCCTGTCCCAGAGAAACCTTGGATTGCACAACCCATGCTACTACTGAGTCAAGTGCTGAAGGGGTACTTGGCCCAGTTGCTCAGGACCCATAGTAGGCCAGCCCCGGGTAATCAGGAGTAAAAGGCCTTAGCCTCCGTGGCTGGGCCTAGTACCTCCTGCTTGCTCCATGGCCCTCTGAAAGGGGTTCCGACGGGGGGTGTGGCTAACCGCCCAAGATGGCGGTCCCTTGATTGCGGAGCTCCCAACCTGAGCCTGCCACACTACAATAATCCGGAGACAATCGGGGCCGTATGCGGAATCTGGATCGATCGCTGCGCAGCAGTGATGGCGGAACATCAGAAGAGCAAATTTTGAGCTCCCCGTCGGGGATACGAAGGTGCCGTTGAATCCCGACCAGTGACGGGCCTACAAAGTGGAGGTGAGGTGGCGCAGGGCCCGGGCCAAAGACTAGCTACGGGAGGCGACAAGCGTGATCGCGGCTTAAAATCCACGCGCTAAGATCTGAGTCGTGACGAAGAGAGCTACTGGGTCAACTGGCCTGGGCATTCCCCACCCTCCCTCCGCTGGCAGAATATTGAGGAGGGCGCGGGACGCGACACGGCAGGAGGGGGGAGCGGAGTGGGGTGGCGGTGATTGTAGAGAGGTCACGACTGGCAGAATATACCGGAAGACTGAGAATGTTGCTCCGACAGAGGTGAGGAGCGCCGGTGGGACTGCAGTGGCCCCCAGCCATAAACAAGAACTGAGACAGTATTGTGCCGGTCGCTACAGATCCCGGCGCCCTTCTCCCCCCATGAGGAAGGACCGGAGGGGGTAGGGTAGGATATCCTGGATTGATCACCATGTGGGGGTGAGGGCGGAACATTGGAGGAGCGAATTTATGAGCTCTCCCCACTTATTAGGGAGAAACCGGAGGGGGTACAATAAGACAAACAAAGAAAAGGGGAAAAAAAAAAAACCCATAGCTGGCAGACCCACTGTTGCATTTGACTGCAAGTTTAAAGTCGCTGCTTTACCGAACTGAAAACGCCACAGAGACACTAAACTATGGGCCGAACAAAGGGTAAGCAATTTGAGGACATGGAGACACCGACCTCTGAGGGTCCAACACTGGCAACATCTACAAAAGGCCAAACGGATAAGCTGGACATCATTCTGCAGGAAATTAAAGACTCACGGCAAGCGATAGAGCACTGATTAGACGCTATTACAACAGAACTGAGTATCCTGAAAGACGACCAAAAGAAATTAGCAAACAGAATAAAACAGACCGAAATGAATGTTGCTGAGATCCTCCTGACTCACAGAGAGAAAACACCAACACCATTGAACAACTACAGCAACAAGTGGAGGCTTTGCAGGAAAGGGTTGAAGATGCGTAAGGGCGATCGCAATGCAACAATGTCCGCATACTTGGCCTTTCGGAAGGAAAGGAAGGGAAAGACCCCACACAATACATAAAAGATTGGCTGAAGTCAATAGTAATAGGCCGAGTGTCAGTACACTTTGCAGTAGAGAGAGCGCATCATATACCAGGTAGGAAAACCTCCACCAGGGGCTCTGGCACATCCATTGATAGCACGGATACTGAACTATAGAGATAGAAATATCATTTTGCAAGCAGCAAGGGAATTAGACCCCATTGTTGTGGATAACACTCGAATCGCCCTATGTCCAGATTACACACTGGCAGTTCAAAGGCGCAGAGCGTCCTATCAAGCAGTAAAAAAACGACTATGTGCAGAGGGAATAACATATGCTCTATTATTCCCGGCCCGATTGAGAGTCGCACTTAATCAAAGAACACACTTCTTTGAATCCCCTGATTTGGTGTGTGCCTGGCTTGATTAAAACTTTCTGCATTCGAAGTTTAGTGAGCAAAGTGATGCCCCCACTCCGAAGCAGCTCCGCCAACCCCGTAGAGACAAGCGAAACAGAATGCAACCAATGCGGAAAAAAACAGTCCGACATCTCTACAAGTACGGGAGGGTCAAAATGATGCAATACAGACCACATACTCCATGCGGAGAATGGACTCCTCTCCACGCGGAGCTGCCTCATCAATGGATAGCACTGTGGCATCTGACTCTCAGGGAAGCCTGGCTTTGTTTTCTGCCGTCACCCCCGCAGATAGCACAAGATCTTTAAGAGATGAATCCTCCACAGTAACACTGTCTGGGCACCCAGCTTTTGTGGGACTGTAGCCCCTCTCCTAAATGGCGGGCTCGGGTGGTTGTGCTCCTCAATCCTACACACAGAAACCCGTTGGCCACTGGCGCAACTTATTAGGCACACGTCTTGTACAACCACGTTGCATAGGCTCCTAATGTAATTTTTCGATTTGTTCTGTAAAATTGGATCAATATTGCACAAAAGTTTGGCAGAGCTGGTTTGGGCTCTGCCTAGTATTGTGGTTAGTAAATAGCACTGTTTATTTTCTCACAAGTTCAGCATCCACATACACATCATATATAATCTGTTGTAGGGCGCATGGACTGTGATGGGCCAACAAAGTGATAAGTACATTAGTTCCTCCGAATGGCCCTGGTACGTGAGTACAATATTGTCACCTGGAATGTATGGGGAATGGGATCTATTCAAAAGCGACATAGAATGTTGGCCCAATTAAATTGTCGAAAAACACGTTGCCTATCTGCAGGAGACTCACCTCACTATCCACGAGGTGACAAAGCTTTGCAAAAAATGGCGGGGTCAATTCCTACACACATCATTCTCTGTGTTTGCGCGAGGAGCAGTAGTGTGGATACAGGCGGGAGTACCTTTTGGAGTCTTGGATACCAAGATAGACAAAGAGGGCAGGTATGCCCTGTTTAGGGGTAACCTAGACGGGAAACCTATGGTACTAGGCAGCATATATGCCCTGAATAGCAGGCAGGACGCCTTTCTGGAACGCCTGTCGAGGGTGCTGCTGCAATGGGCACATATCCCGTGGGTGTTGGGAGGGGACTTCAACGCAGTGTTAGATGTTGACTTAGACCGCACCACCCCCACATTATCCGGCACTAATGCACATAGACATGCTGACGCTCTGAGGAATTGGTTGCAAGGCTGGTCATTAACACATAAAGGCGGGCAAGAAATGTCGGTATGAAGGAGTATTCCATTTACTCGCACCCACACAAAATACATATGAGATTAGACCATGACGTGTGCACAGCATCGCTACAGGCACAGATGACCCAGGCTACATAGCTAGGGAAAACATTATCAGACCATAACCTTTTGGAGCTAACCTTGTTATGGGGGCGACTCTCTACACCAATGCCCACATGGCGCCTACAGCCATCAATATTGGAGGATGCGGTATTGAGGGAAGAAATAACCCAGGTGATCACACACTTCTTTAACAACAACACGGGCTCAACGTCCTCTCCACTACTGGAATGGGAGGCGTTTAAGGTGGTGGTGAGAGGTGCACTGATGGGAGCAGCATCGGGAGTGAGGAAGGTACTGACAAGAGAGCTCAAACAGGTAGAGGACCGGCTAGGAGTATTAGAAAAAGAGTCAATATTACAACCTCCTACAGCTCAGCAATTGCAGGTAGCCAGGGCCGAACATGCAAAACTACTCAAAAACTAAGGAAATTTGATTATGCTAAATACAGGGTACGTGCACATAGCGAAGGTGACAAAGCAGGGACACTACTGGCGTGCCTTATAAAAGAGGAGATGACCCCCACTCCTTTTCTACATATCGACACACCACAACAAGCTAATATAACCACGCAATTGGAGATCAATGTAGCATTCAGAGAATATTACACAACACTATAATTCCACCCACCAGTAATGAACCAAGCAAAAACGGACTCCTTTCTAGCTAACATTGAACTGCCGACACTCAACGTCGAAGCCCGGCTAAAACTAAGTGCGCAGATAAAACAGGGGGAGATACAGGAAACTATTAAACATATGGCGCGTAATAAAACACCAGAATCGGATGGCCCTCCGTCCAAATTTTACTCTTTACGGTGCACAGCTTGCCCAACATTTAGAAAAATTATACCAAGCCTCAGTATCAATAGGATGTCTCCCATACACTACCAAACAAGCAATAGTGACTTAACTCAAAGCTGGGAAAAGCTGCAACAGATATTGCATCCTACAGACCACTGTCCTTGCTGAATACAGAATATAAAATACTAGCGAAAATACTAGCGCAAAGACTCCTCAGTTTTATAAGCAGTTTAATACACACGGATCAATGTGGATTTGTTCCTTCACAGAGCACCTCCCTAAACATCCGTCGACTATATCATGTGATGAACGCTACCAAGGGAAAGTACCCCCAAGCTTGTCTCTCGTTAGATATCCGCCAGGGTTTTGATTCTTTAAGATGGGATTTTATGTTCGAGGTGTTGGAAAGATTTAAGGTACTCCACGATTATATACGTTGGGTCCGACTATTATATGCTGCACCAACGGGTAGAGCAAGCACAGGGCAAAATATCGGACTCTTATGTTTACAGAGGCACTAGACACGGATGTCCTCTATTCCCTCTACTGCTTGTCCTGGCGATAGAACTACTGGCACAATGACTGAGACATGATGGCGAGGCTTGGGGAATAGAAATAGCAAACACAAGACATGCGGTATCATTATATGCAGACGACATTATATTGTACATAAAAGACATCTGACAAAACCCAGACACTGTTGCACAGATATTTCAAGAGTTCACCTCTCTATCTGGACTGACCATAAACTTTGATAATTCTATGGCGTTCGCCTTTTATAGCTCAGAGACGGGTAATGTAATGGCTTTCGGGGATAAGCAATTGCAAGAGGCTGCAACTACATTCCGGTATCTCGGTATACAAATTTATCGTACCCCGAAAGATTTGCTGGACGGTAACTTAAACAGAGCGATGACTTCACTTAGATCTCAGATCCAGTTTTGGATAACATTACCGGTATCAATTGCGGGCAGAGTAGCTCTGGCCAAAATGGTAATGCTGCCCCGCCTTCCATACTATTTCACGAATTTACCAGTGAAAGTGCCAGAGACTTATTTTAAGGCACTTCACTCTATGTTACTTGAACTCATATGGGGGAAGGGAAGACGGCGAATAAGCTTGGCAAAGCTACAGATGCCTGTAGATAAAGGGGGCATGGGCGCACCAGATTTCAAAGCCTACTGTATATTGAGCCAACTCCAATGGCTGGCATATTGGCTGGCTGGGCGAAATCTACAAGAAATAGAATACACCCAAACAATGCTAGACAAGGGTAGCGCACACACCTTACTATGCCCAGGATCCCAGGTCCCGAAGGAAATACCGCTCCTACTGCGAGTGGCCTTGGAATACTGGAAAATATCGCTCAAATACACAGCTAGCACAATTCCTTACTCTCCTAATATACCATTGCTGGGACTACCAGTCAAAGCTGGTACACTAACCAGTGTCCAAATACAAAAATGGACGCAAGATGGAATAGACACAATCGGTTCACTGTTTAAGGACCAACGATTGCTCACACACACGGACTACATTCATGAAAATAACCTACCATCTTCACTTTTCCTTTTACATGCTCATATCACACATTATGTAAGGAGACACTGGGCCCCGGATAACAGGGAACCCCGAGGCATGACATGGTGCATACCATGCACACCATAGGCCATGGTAGACACTTGATAAAATGGCTCTACCGGGGACCCAGGGTCCACTTGTCACAACCCCTGACAGCACTAAAAACTAAGTGGGAGACTGACATTGACAAAGAACTATCGGAAGAAGAATGGGTCGCAATACTAAAATACCCTAGTCAAATATCCCGCAACACAAGGTTAAAATGTATCCAATATACTATACTCCATAAAGCATACCTCACACTACACAAGCTGCATTTATTATACCCTGAAGTATTATCCAGGTGCCCTAGATGTGGGATAGGCTCTGGAATTGCCCGGACATAGCCCAATACTGGAATTGAGCGCACACTATATTAGAAAAAACAACGGGTAGCAAGCACCAATGTTCCCTGTAAGGCGCGAGCGCGCGCCTTTCCTTCCCCCAGCGCGCAGGCCCCTTTGGCAAGCGCGCACGTTCTTGCAACGTCGCTCCCTGCATCGTGCGGCAGAGAGGACATCAGCGCTGCGTCTACAAAACACACAGCGCGAGGACAGGGTCACTCTTTGCCGCCGACGAGCAGGAAGGACATCTTCAGGACGCAGGTTTGCAGGTAAGGTATTATCACTTTCTCAGCTCAAATAAGCCTTTTAGAGCGATAGTCGTGCTCTCCTATTGCAGAAAATGCTCATATTTGAATCTGGATTGAAGTCAATGAAAACAGCGTTTAAAGGCAGCGGGGAGTGTTTTAAACATAATTTGGCGTAATTTAGCATACAAACGAGCAAGTGATAGTTATGTTGAAAATGAATGGTTAGTGAGCTAGGAAATGCTTCAGAACAGTAGAAAATGTGCTGTTATCAACTTTTCCATCATTGTCATACTTCATAGTTGTTTATATGTATTATCACTTTCTCAGCGCAAATAAGCCTTTTAGAGCGATAGTCGTGCTCTCCTATTGCAGAAAATGCTCATATTTGAATCTGGATTGAAGTCAATGAAAACAGCGTATAAAGGGCGCGGGCAATGTTCCCTGTAAGGCGCGCGCGCACCTTTCCTTCCTTCATCGCGCAGACCCCTTTGACAAGCGCGCACGTTGCAACGTTCTTTCAACGTCGCACTCTGCATCATGCACAGCAAATGTGACAAGACAACAACAAGACGTAAAGGCACCTTCATTGTTCATTCACCGTCTGAATGGACAGAACACTTTTTTTTGTCCGCTTGCCAGAACGAGCCAGTAGGCCTAAGAATGGCTCACCCTTATAAATCCGATTAGTCATAGCGAGTGGCTGAGCAGATAACTTGAGGCCTGTAAAGGCCGCATCATCGAAGGGCTAACGCATGATGTAGGTTTCCAAACAGACGATAATATGGAACCAGAGTTCATCTAAACTGAAAGCCCAGGTAACTACTCAATTGCTCTGGAACTGTCATGCATAATGTTTTTGTAACTCCTATAGCCTAAGCTAAATATCTTCTTTCCAATTACAGCCAGTCACCATTTGCATTTGAACAGGCAGGCATGAGTACCAAGGAAGACCAGGTAAATCTGTAGACGTTCCAGGTGGGATTAAGGGTCTCCACATAAATTCCCTTCATGATCCACACCTTTGCTTCTATTACAGGTTTGTCGGACCGAGCAAGTTAAAGATTTAAATGGACCGACATGTGTAGAAGCATAAGGACCAGGTAATTATTTGGTAGGTACCCCATCTGGGTCACCTGGCACATTATAATATGACAACATGATGTAACCAACTGTTAACCATCTTTTCTTTTGCTGCAGGCATCTCAGACAGTACTGGTCATTATTTGGTAGATTTCACTTGTGATGCACCTAGTACATTATAAAATGAAAACATTCTTAAACCCTTTTTTTTGTTCTTTTGCAGGCTTCTTAGACAGTTCTAACATTGGTTAGAAAAGGCAGACGTGATTACAAGCAGAAAGACCAGGTAAATATTTAGTAGTTTTCCCTTGCAGTACATCTTGAACACAAGCATGTGCTGTAACCATGTTTTTTCTTCTATTGCAGACTTCTTAGACAGTGTTACATCGACAGGCAGGTGTGAGATCAAACAGAAAGGCCCAGGTAACTGCTTGCTACATTTTCCTAGAGATAGCTCAGTCTTGTCTGGTAGATTGCATTCAATAGCATAAAAACCAACTTTAAATAATGTTCCTCACTTTAATTAATGTCATTTGTTTTTTGCAGGATTTGCGGCACATGAGGCTCAGACAGATTGCCACTAAAATGTTCAAGCGCAAAGCTGTGACTTCATCAGAGAGCAGTGCTTCACCATAAAGGGAGAAATGCTGTCTTGTGTTCAAAGAAGAATGGCTGAAAGAAATTGTGGAGACTGAGACACAGAAGTCCAGGAGCAAGGTTTGCGTACAACTGGGAGAGCTATTTCTATACAATCCAGAAATAGGCCTGATTTGCAAAGTATGTGCAGAAGCAAAGATCGCAGGGGGCTTTCCTACTGGGAAGAAATGGAGTGATGGCTGGAAGCTGGACTACTTGAAACGCCATTTATGTAGCAGAGTTCATGAATCTGCTTTGGTGACACTGAGAAATAAAAGTGCTGCTGCCAGGCTGGGTTTTGGAGTGCGCACCATGCTAACGGAAACCGCCAGTGACAGAGCAAACAGACTAGAAGTAGTTGAACGGCAAAGATCCCTGCCTGAAGAGATAAAGATTCTCATCAACAATGTGTTGCTAGCAGTCAAAATGAACACATCAATGTTATCTGTTCAAGACATCCATGACCACGTCGCATTGTATGTGAAGATACCAGACAGCTGGAGGAGCAAGAACTATGCCTTTGAGTTTTTGGAGGCCATCAACAGAGTAATACACTCTGACCTCATGGCAGAACTTCGCAGTGCTCGGTATCACACGTTGATAATTGATGAGAGCACAGATATTTCAGTTACAAAATGCTCATCCTCTACTTCAAGTTCCGATCTGTAACATCAACAGAGCACAAAACAGTGTTTGGGGGAATTGTAACTCTGAGTGCATGCAATGCGGAGGCTATCACTACAGCTGTAAGAGTTCTACACTGCCAATAAGCTGGACCTTATGAAAATGGTCATGTTTACATCAGATGGTGCATCAGTGATGCTGGGAAAGAACAATGGTGTTGCTACCCGCCTCAAACAATCCATTCCTCATCTAGTTGAGCAGCACTGTGTTGTGCACAGAGAACATTTGGGAGTTGATGATACCTGGAAAAAAGTGCTGATCGGGGAAATGGAAACATTACTGAGGACTGTCTACACTGTGTTCTCCCGCTCACCTTTAAGAAAGTCCAAGCTGGACGAAATTGCTTTGGTCACTGAATGTGAAGCGGTCTCCTTTCGGCCACTCAATGAGGTGCAGTGGCTTTCAAGGCATTTTGCTGTTGGTGCACTCTTGCGTAATTATGAGGTTGCTCTCAAATACTTTGATCATGAAAGAGTTGAGGAGAATGACCCAATTGCTAAATATTGCTACAAAAAAACTATCGGATTCAAACTACCATATTTCCTTTGCAGCACTAAATGACATTCTGGGTGAACTTGCATCTTTGTGCAAGTTGTTTCAGAAAAGCTCTTTGACCACCGTTGAAGCTGTACAGTATGCAAGAGCAAAAATTACCCAAATAAAGGAACAGTACTTGGGCAACACTGTCTTTTGGAGCGACACAGTAAGAGATCTGATGGCTTTGTGCAGAGAGGACCGAGAGTATGATAGTGAGCCGATGTTATCTTTCATTAAACTTCTTTGTGAGCACATGGAAAGAAGGTTCCCAGAAGATGAATTGAAGGAATGGACAAGCTTTGATTTCCATACAGTAACAACACAATCACAGTTTGATTTTGGGACTGAGAATGTACAAAGACTTGTTGAGAAATATAAGAAGGTCTTGGTCCTGGGCGATTGTGACACCCCTGGTGATGTTGTTCGGCAGTACAGAGATTATAAATATGTGGTGGCAGCGCATATAAAAAACGGATTGTTTAGGACCTTTCAAGACATGGTGAATTTCACTCTGCGGAATGCTGCACAGTATAGGGTTGTATCTCAGCTTGTTGATATCGGTGCAACTTTCCAGGCTTCAAGTGCAGACTGCGAACGAGGATTCAGCCTCATGAACTCAATCAAGTCCAAATTAAGAAACAGACTAGAGGAGAGTCACCTAGATATGCTGATGAGGACAAAGGCTTACCTCTCAAATGGGAAAGTTGATTTAGACCAAGTTTATCAGCACTGGAAAAATGGCAAGGACCGGCGAGAAAAACAAACATGTCCCACATCTAACGTTGACACCTGACTTGTCTAAACTCTGATGCGGCTTCTCCTACAGTCCGTGTGTGGGTGGGGTAGGAACATTTCTCAGCCTGTACCTTGGCAGGGGCATCATGGCATTCATCAGCAGTGTGTTCATCAAACTGTAAATGTTAAGCAATTGTACAACTGGCTGTATTTGATGTGCGGGGTCCTCTGCAGCACTCTGAGAGTATTCATTAAAGTTTCATAATGGTTCAACCTCCCGATTTCTGTTTTCTCTAACTGGGGTGTAGGTGGCACTTAACAGGTCATGTCCTTGGGGTGTGCAAACAGGTCACAAAACTGCCTTGATGCCCTATTGCATGGAGCAATGATATCCCTTTTTTGCTTTAGTGGCATGGAGAGGCTAATGCCAAAGATCTTGGCTAGTTATGCGCTGCGCGCGCGTGAATGCTCAATTTCTTGGCGCACGTATCCTTGGCTGTAGCGCACAGAGACCGCACACTGCCGCACACAGTGGAAAAAAATTAGAGGGAACATTGGCAAGCACTATATACTGTACGGCGGAGGTCTGCATGCTTGGACTACTCCCACGCCCCCAAAAAAGGACAGTGCTCCCAAGACTGATAAACCTAGCACTTATACTGGCAAAATGCCTACTGACTAGGTGCTGGAAGGCCGCAACAGCCCCCACGGTGACCCAATGGAGTGAAGAAGTGACAGAATGGGGAAAGGCAGAGAGTGCCACTCTCAGAAGAGAAAAAAGTAGAGGATTGAGAAATTACCCTCTAGCTCAGGACTGGGATGACCTGATAGCCACTTTTGTGGCAACATGTGTAGAAGACGGGTTCCAGGTTAGTATATAGAACACTAACTGTTGTGTAGCCTGAGTGGTTAAAACTAGATCATTGAGTCCCGTACCCCATTACACATAGAAACACGCTATGGACGCAAGATCATACATGATGAGTACGGGACAAAGGAAAGTCCTGAATCAACACATACAACAGGAGGATACGGCGGAAAAGCTACACAGTTAAAGTTCATTATACTGCGGTTTATGCACCCTTCAAATACAAGATCATGATGTCAAGTTTAAAGTTATGAATAGGATAGGAATGTTAAAAGTTCTGCTTTAAACAGAGTAAAAATGTATAAACGAACATATGCAAGGAATGTACTATGTTACCAAACAGGTATACACATGTGGTAAATATTGTGAATCATTGTGAATTGACTATGAATGAACACTATAGTGTATAATGTATAATGACAATTGCTCTTGGGATGCACTCCATAACTAACAATGTCTGACTAGCTGTGAAATAATAAAAATACGTTTTTAAAAAAGAAAGGGGTTCCGACAAGGGCTATGTTAGTTCATGCAAATGATTGATGAGGTATGCTAGAATTTTGTTTTGGGCCAGTGCTGGGGTGGGACTTCACACCCCAGCACGCAGTTTACCTTGCTTGCCCAGAGTAGGGGCCGGCAGCATGCAATGCCAACCAGTCCTATTAAAGTGCCTTTGAAACCCCGCAGGATGCAATAACTGTTTTGGGTCAGTGCCGGATTGGGACTTATTTTCCTAGCACGCATTTCACCTGGCTTGCCCCAGCGGAAGGGCCAGCAACAGGCCACACCAGCAACTACTATTAAAGCGCCTTTGAATCCCAGCGGCACAGGGCATGCCTGGCCGATGAGCGGCCCAACAGTGGGACCATTTGCATGCGGCCAGCCCCGGCTGGGCTTGACCACACCTCTTGGCGTCTTCATTCATTTAATTTCTGTCAACTGTTATGCTGTGCCAAAGGTAATATATGATGGGGAAAAGGAAGCTCACAATGTTGACCTCCAAGAAGCTCCCTTTAACTGTTACTATTATGAGCGTCCTCACAAATGATATGGAGGCCTTTAATAATTAAATAGTGTTGAGGAGAGGTTGAGGGTCACAAAAACAGCTCTCACAACTATCCCAGCAGAAAGTGCTTCAGGGGGGCCTCGTACACGATGCTTTAACACAAATAATGAAATAACTGCAGAAGACAAACCTGTGTGTTTTTAACGGTGAGAGAGCGTAGCTTATATAATCTATATTAACATGAAATGTTTATGAACTAATGTATAATAATGCCGCATAGAAACTGTATTAATGTATTTTGCTAAAAACGTGCGCTTGAAATGTGCCCACGGGGAGTGGCCGCCATGTATACGGGGACTAATGAAACTGACTAATAATGTTGAAATGATATGTAATGATATGATTTTACACTAATAATAATAGCCATATGTAAGAGTTTTTGCTAATCAATCATTAGGCCTTAGTTAGCATGAGTTGAGGCCTAGCTGCCTGACTCTCATATTAAATGTATTTTTCTAACGTGCAGTGTGCTGACTTGCTGAAGGACATGAACTCTTGTTTCCCTCCAAACTAGAAGCTGAATGTAACTGTAGTAGATCCGTTCTCATGAAATTCAGATTGCTTGCAGAAACATTTTAGCTGAATGCAACATTGTAGATTAAGGTTAGGTACAAGGTCGCCTGAACCGGTACAGACAATGGAGCCACTGATCAAAGATGCACAAATGGCCACAAGACTATGAAATCATACCGGACATTCCACCGCTAAAGAAGTCAATTATAAGGACCAATAAAATATGTGAGAACTGTTATGGGGTGACAAATTCGATGAGCTAATGTGAAGTTAATTGGTTAAAGATAGTGGGGTGCAACCCCTTGTCCAACCAGATTTAGGGGAATGTACAACAAAAGGGAATAAAAACCCTTGACACCAGGAAGTGAAAGATAATTAGAACTAGGGAGTAGGAGACTAGGAGAGGGGGAGATACTGATGCAATTTGCTGTGATCTAGAAACTTTGTCACTGTGCTTAGTGACTTGCTAATTTTTACTTAGAACCATCCTTGCCCTTAGATTGCCCGTTACACTTTAACTCCTTATGAGGGAAGTGCCCCTTTACCGGAGCTGAATCCCTGATGGCGAACCAACTGATGTCCTGAGGACGAGGACCGAACCTGAGTGCTGACCCAAACTGGAGGGTAACTATATGACAATGAAATTGTGATTGTCTGTTTGCTTTTCCTTTCTAGGTACCAACTGCTTCTTTTGACAGAGACCATATTTAGATGTTTTTTCCAAATTGGTGTTACTAAATTGTTTTGCATGTATCCCAAACATGCCAATGCTAATTAGAGGTTAGTTGAGAGGGATTCACTAAATTGACGCAAATAGACAAATGACCGAATCTATGCTTTGTTGAAAAACATGATGATGATACTCTGCTAGAATAACCTATGTTGACGCCGTGTTATATCCTAATGTTTGTGATTCTTGCTTTGATGAAATCTTATCAGAGTTGCCATATTGTGACTATGCTAATGTGTTTCTTGATTTTGAGACTAATAAACTTACTAGTAGAACTGTAATCAATAGGGAATAAATATCACAAAATTCATACTAAACTGGTGTGGTTATTCATGACTGAAAGGTCATGGTGGTTTCTGAGTCTTAATAAACATCATTGACTAAGGTGCATTGTATTGTTGTAATAAATATTAATAACATTATTGACGTATTGATTGACATGTTGATTAGCTATCTCGTCCTAAGGTGTCTTCAATCAGGGTCAAAAGATTCATTGGCCTAAAACGAGTCCCAAAGTGAGTAAATTAGTGATAAAGGTACACATTAACAATGGCGACCTTGTAATTGACACTAGCTGAAGTCAGAACAACTGCAATAGACACATTAGCCCTCCCCCAACTAAAACGGCAAAAAATATTGGCAGGAAAACTGTCATCTGCCCTAAGAAGCCTGGGAGTTCCAGGAAAGCTGAAGTTGCAACTGACCCTACTGTGGGCTCCATGGGAAATCAGGGGAAGATCCCAAGGATAGAACAATGTGCCTCTCTTATCGATGCTCTTGAGTTTGTCCTGACTAAAATGTTTGACCTGATATTTGCTACTCTTTGGAGTATAGATCCTTCACTGAAAATATTTACTGACCAACAAGAATATAAGAGATGAGTGCAAGGCATTATTGACCTCCTACAAACTCAAAAACCTTCTCACGCTGTAGTGTTCTGTGCAGGGACAAACACTACAACAGAATGAATACCGGGGGGGTGAGGGAATTAAGGTGCACTCTGACCCTACTAGCCAAAATAGGCCACAAAAGGGATATTTTAACAGCAAGCACCGTTCAGGCAGAAGATTGTCATTATGCAGCAGAATTAGCCAGGTGTAGCACTGGCAGAGCAGGACACCAATACCAACGTTTGCATCATAGGGCAACCAATAGGGTACTTCAGTTACCCCCAGAGGCTACCCTGCTGGTGATAGTTTTAAAGAACGTTCCAGCCTCAGATACTGACCAGGATGAGGATTATCACCAACTAAAACACACTAAGTTGTGCATTGGTTGACCAAATCGTCTGTTACATAGCTGTAAAACCCTACCCAGCAACAATCACTGTGCAGAGGGTTCATTGGGTCGGACCCAGCTTAAGAGAGGAGCTTGGCAATTGTATAGTTATTAATTTTAGGACAGATGTTTTACTGGAACCCTGTTGGCAAGGCGGACTACAACTCATCCCTCTCCTGGGTGCATTAGGAGGTAAAGCTGGGCTGCTTCTACAAACCAGTTGGTTTAAACTCATTCAGAGTTCCTGCCCCTGATATATCTGCAAATAGCCCTTTGGTGATGCCAACTTATAATCAGCTTTCGCCCCTTGAACAAGTTGACTGACTCTTGAATATAGAGCCATCACCATCTAGCACCTTGCAAATTGGCCAAAAGGGGGGCATAACCTTTTATTGTAACATCGAGAAGGGGATCCTAGCTGAGAATGAGTTTCTGGTGACAAACCCTAGCTTGTCACATTGTGATAGAGATGACTGAACCCCTGTTAGCTAATGATAAGCTTAGCCATGTTCCCCATGTGGCTGAACAGACAGTCTGTCACTGATAACGTCCTCCTTCTTGGACTCAACTCCAGATGATGACTCACAACCTGTTGGAATTATTTGTGAATTTCAATGTATTGGAATGTGGCTGGCCTCTGTAGCAAGGAGGAGGATGCTGAATGTATTGATACAATTAAGAACTTAAATATTGTGTTTACAAAAGACCTGGACTTGTGAAGCAGGGCAGATAGATGTTTTTTTTGCAACTAATAGCCCGGCAACAATTTCAGGGCGGGGAGGAGGGACATCATAAAGGTGAACTTTTTGTTCTGATTTCAACTTGCATGGGAATCCATAAAACACCCTTTGATTCTACCGTTTTCAAATCATTTTGTTTTTGGTTAAACCCAGTAAAATGCTTCTTGAGCAGTCTCTTAAGATTCTATGTGAATCTAACCTGGCTTTTCTCGTGATTTGGGGAGGTGATTTTAATTGTAGATTGTGCCGAATTTGAGCAAAGCCCATGTGGAGATATCTTTAATTCTATTATGAAAAAAAGTATTTCCTTTTTAATCACCATTGAATCTTTTGAGCTCCTCCTGTAATTGGCTGTGTCAATGATAATGGAAGAGGCAGGGACCGTCTCATTGATTTCATTGTTTTTTTCTCAACAACATAAGATTGAAGCCATTCATTTCTCAATAGTATTTAACTGCTTGAGTGACCACTACCCCTTAGCCATCTTCTTTGATATTGGTAAAGAGAACCAGTGTGATGTTCCCACTACTGTCCCAATATTCTTTAACAAGAACAAAGGAATTCGATGCAAGTGGGCCCGTGGATGCAGAGGTCATTTTGAAAGCACTAGTAGAAAGGAGCAAGGATCAGGTTTTGGCCTGCCTGAATAGTGAATCGGATGCTAAGCATGTGCTGCATGCTTTTGCTGGTACTTGCCAATGTTTATCTCAAATCACGACTGCTGATTGCGCAGCTAGGAAGCCCAAGCTACAGAAGTGGTTTGACGTAAAGTATTCAAAAGCCCACAGAGATCTTATTTTCATCTTAAAGCAGGTGCCAAAAAAGGGGGTGGGGGAGAAGATCCTGCAGGCAGAATTTTAAACAAGCTATTGTGCAGAGGAAGGCTCTATTAGGCTAGAAGGCTGGGAAAAACTGCATCAAGCAGCACAAGGAATGACTCCTGCCTTTTTTGGAAAACTGTCAAATCATCTTACTTCCTTGACATTCATACTACTACTACTGATGTGGTCGATCATTTCTCCAAGGTGTAGGAAAGTGATTCTGCTGTAGATTCTACTCATGATTACACTTTAAGTGAACACCTTGGGGCGGTTCAGAGTCTATATGTCCCACTCTGGAAGAGGTCAGATGCGCAGTATAACAGAGCACTAGAAATAAGACACCTGTTCCCAATGGAGTACTGGTCGATTCTTTTCTGGGTAATCTTGTTCTATGGGCACTATTACTAACTAATGTCTTAGGCTATACTCTTGCTGCAGGTCCTCCAAAATCATGGTAGTACTCTATTATAGTCCCCATATTTAAATAGTTGACAGCAGACCCATGTTACCCCCCCGATCTCATTCATTGATTCAACAAGTAAAGTGATGGGAAGGATCTTGTTGAACCGGCTGGAAACCTGGGCAGCTGAGAAGTGCTCTTTTTCGGAGGTGCATTATGGATTCAGAAAATGTCTTGGTGCCAATGACTCAAGTTTCATCTTGTAATCAGCAAATACAGAGCCGCAAAGAAGGGCTGTCTCCAGCTAGCCTTTATGAACCTTGCCTCAGCCTTCGACTAGGTGAACAGGAGGAAGTTATGGCATAAAATGCTTAGTTGGGTGTAGATGAGGCACTGATATTCTTTGTGGCCCAGTTACATGAAGATGTAACTGGTTGTGTAAGACATAGGGTGAATGGAGAATGCTTTGATCCCATCCAGATGATACGACATGTGCTGCAGGGTTGTGTGTTGGCACCATCTTTGTTTTATTTATATATATAACTAATGACTTAGATACTTGGCTAAACAGTGGAGATACACGGAGGGTGGGCTCTTGGAAGCTCCCCGCTCTGCTCCATGCAGATCACTGTCTTTAAGTCCAGAATGGGCAGGGGTTTACAGAAGCTGCTGAAAAAAATTGTCATTCATGAATGAAATGGGTTAAGGACAAATTCTGCAAAATCACATGTTATGGTTGTAGGGAATACACGTAGTGGCCTGAAGATGTATCACATTAATGGTGAAATACTTCTGTAAGTTCACATTTTCACCTACTTCGGTATACCGTTTGATCGCAAAGGCAATTGGTTACACCTTATAAAGGTCAGAAAGTCTCAGGTTTATCAAACCATTGAGGCCCACTTTAGATTTGCAGGGAAGCTGGGCTCCAAACCCCTGGACTCCATGTTTAACATCTATGAGGCACACTGTCATTCCACTGTAATATATGGGGGACCAGAGTTTGAGGTTGTGGTATCTCAAACCTGCAAACTAAAGAAAACATGTTCCTGAAAAGGCTATTATCTGTACCGTATAGCCTCCCTATATTTCTTTGTCACACAGAATAAGGCTTACTGTAGGAGGCTGACCTGGTTTGTAGTGGGTACCTAAGGTACTTACACCTTATACCCAGTCCAGTTATCCCTTATTATTTAAATGTAGTCAGTGTCTAGAAGCCAGGCTGTCTAGAGGTAGCTGTAGGCAGAGCTGCCAAGGCTGAACTAGGAGACATGCAAAGCTGTTGCAATATCACTGTAGTAACAGAGTACTCAGACACACGAGGCAATCCTCAGTACTACAAAAATAAAGGTACTTTATTTTAGTTACACAATGCCAAACAAACTTTGGAGACTATAGTCCCTCAAGAGATAAGTATGTTACACAATATATACACTAGTAACCAAAAACAGGTAAACAGTCAGAAAATAGTGAAAAATCACAATAGGTTGCAATGGGCCTAGGGGGAACACAAACCATATACTAAAATAGTGGAATGCTAAAGTCAGTTTCCACAAGCAAACCTTGTGGTTCACGGAAAATGGCGCTGCCTGGGCCCAGGTAGGACCAGGTCGACTCTACCCAGGAGGGCGAAACAGAAGGGGCTCTCAGCAACTCAGAAAGCCCTCAGCAGACCAGCCAGCGCACACAGGAGTCCGACAGCACAGGGACAAAGGAGGTGCAAATGGAGGCCCAAGCAGCACGGCACAGAGGTTTCCCAGGACGCCAGAGAACCACTCTGGAAGCTGTGCGTCGCAGGATGGAGTGCTGGGGGCCTAAGCTGTGCTGTGCATGAAGAACTTCTTGGAAGGTCGCACACAAGCCTGGGCAACTACATGTCACGCGGTGCATGGGGGTACGGTCTTGTGTGGGAAGGCAAGCCCTTACCTCCACCAAATTTGGACAGCTGGACGCTGGGACTGTCAGTCACTTTAGTCCACCACCTGTGTTCCTGGGTCCACACCTGTCATCTGGACAGGGGACCCAAGCCACTGGCCGTCGCTGCAGAGAGGTGCCTGCGGGAGCAGGGAATTGACTGTCATTCCACGGGAGATTCCTTCAGTTCTTCTGGTGCAAGCTGAAGACAGGCAGTCGTCCTCTGAGGATGCACAATCTGGAAACTGTTGCAGTTGCTGGCAGGAGCTGAAGATACAAGGTCGCAGAAGGCTTTACTTCTTTGTTGCAGTTTTGTACAGTTCCTGTAGCAGTCAGCGGTTTATCCGTCGGTAGAGGATGCAGAGGATTCCTGCTGGCGTCTTGCAATCCAAATCTGAAGAAACGCCCAGAGGAGAGACCCTAAATAGCCCTGTGAGGGGGATTGGTCACCTAACCAGGTAAGCACCTATCAGGCGGGGTCTCTGGCGTCACCTGCTGGCACTGGCCACTCAGATGCTCCCAGATTTTCCTGGCCATCCTAAAAACAAGATGGAAGAACCCAGGAACACTCAGGAGGAGGTCTGGGCACCACCCCTGGTGTGGCCACTCCCCTTTACTTTGTCCAGTTTCATGCTAGAGCAGGGACTGGGGTTTCCTGAAGCAGGGCAGACTGGATTATGCAAGGAGGGCACCATCTGTGCCCTTCAAAGCATTTCCAGAGGCTCTGGGAGGATACCCCTCCCATTCCTATAACACCTATTTCCAAAGGGAGAGGGTGTAGCACACCCCTCTTAAAGGAAATGCATTGTTCCGCCTTCCTGGGATTGAGCTGCTTAAGCCCCAGGAGGGCAGAAGCTTGTCTGTGAGGTGGCAGCAGCTGGGGCTACTGTGCAAACCTCAGAAGGCTGGTATGGATGTACTGGGGGTCCATAGTGGAGTACCCAGGGCGCATGGAATCGTAAACCCAATACTGGAATCAGTACTGGGGTACAATTCCCAGTTGTTAGACACATTACATGGCTATTTTCGCAGTTACCTTTGTGAAGCTGCACATAGGTATTGACCTATGTGTAGTGTACACTTAAATTGGCGTCCCCACACTCAAAGTCCGGGAAAATGGGCCTGGATGACAGGGGGCACCTCTGCTAGTGCAGGGGTGCCCTCACTAACTGGTTCTTTGCACCCAGCCTTCAGGGTCTGAAGGCCTGACATATAGGTGACTTATAAGTGACCTGGTGCAGTGCAAATGGCTGTGAAATAGTGCATGCACTATTTCACACAGGCTGCAATGGCAGTCCTGTAGAAGCCTTTGAATGGGCTCCTTGTGGGTGGCAAAAGAAATGCTGCAGCCCATAAGAATCTTCTAGAACCCCAATGCACTGGGTACCTATGTGTCATATACTAGGGACTTCTAAGGGGGTCCAGTATGCCAATTTTGAGTGAACTACTGAGTCACTAGTATGTAGTGACAAATTTAGAAAGAGCATGAGCACTGGAGTTCTGATCAACAGGACTCCAGTGACAATTTAGAAAACAGTGACACACACTGACAAGCTGGTCATAAACCATAAGCACTGGGATCCTGACTAGCAGGATCCAAGTGACAGTCAAAAAACACACTGGCATGAGGCAGAAATTGGGAGTAACATGCCAAAGAGGGTACTTTCCTACACCTACATATGCTGAAATATTGTGTCAGACTAGTCAGGAGACTAAGCTAAATTAGGAAATAAGTGACTGTATCTCTTGATTATTATACATATATCTCATGACTAAGACATTGTAAAGGAGCAACTTGTAGCAATAGGGAGAACCGGTTGCTTTGACAGACTGCATAATATCGCCACTGTCCCCCAAACATCAGCTGGAACAGGACTATCTAGCCCTATGTAAAATGCACAGAGAAGCTCTAGTGAAGGAAAGAAAGAGGGTGGCCAGATACCTTCTATTAGTGACCACAGATTCCACTGAGCCGTATCTCCTGTTCCCACTCCAACATTCCCAAAGATTCTACTTGGTGAGGTTCAGGTTTAATATAGTCCATTTTCTAGTCTTGTATCTCAGTAATGTTTATTTTGACTTTGCCCTTGAACCATGCCCCGTCACTCATGTGCAATGCAATCTATGCTACATTTCTTTTCCTTCTGTAATTCAGAAACTAAATGTGTCTGATGATTTAGAAATACATTTTTGCAGCTGTGAGATTAAGTAATCTTGTGGGGAACTAGTATTTGATAATGCATCATGCACTTTGTAGGACTCCATCTGTTTATAGCTGTATAAGGAACTTTTATGATCCTAATGGAATAGACAGAATGGTTACTTGACAATACTGGTACATGGGAGCATTAAACCTGCATTTCTAAATTTTTGCGCATTGTACTTGTGCATTTATATCTTGATTTCTTTTTTTTTTTTTACAAGGGTACGTGTCACCAATGTGTTTTTATGATGATTCTCTGTCATGATTTCTTTAATGTTTCTTAACCGAATAGAGATTATTCTGAGCTCATCTGATGAGGTAATAGATAGGGTAGTGCAGATTTGAGTATTGATTGCAGGCAAATGATTACCAGTTTCTAAAGAAAAGAGAATTTGACACATGGGCAACACACAAAGAGAAAACTGACCAGAAAACACACTAGTTTGAAAGGAAATAAAAAGTAAATTATGTAATTTTGAACAGGAGTCTAATAGGCACAGCATTGCATGCAGAGGATGGTAGGTAAGGACAGCAATTATTTGACAGCCTTAAATCAATTACATTTTCGTTTCATGAAGGATTTTTCAACATAGTGGGATAAAGCTTGTCGAAATTGCTTGCAATCTTTAATGGGCAAGTAGAATGAAAAAGTTATTTGGGTACAATACAGTGCATTTGTTTTGTATGTATGATTATACATGGACGGCTAAAAAAGGATGATCTGTCACCAGATAAGAATGAGTTCTCACATAAGATCTTTGACAAGTTGCAAAGAATTTCTCAAAGTGGAAGAGCACCTGTTATTCTTGTTTTTGTCTCATCTTTTAGACAATACTGAATCAGGGTGTCCTGTCTGGTTGGGAATATCCAGTTCTTAACCATCCAGCCCATCAGAAGCAAACGCTATCTCCTTCACACTCACCACAATCCTACCCAACGAGTGTTTTATTACAGAGTGGGGGGCATGCTGATTTACTCAAGATGTGCAAAACTTTAAAAGCCTTGCAGAAGTGCAGTCACCTTGGGTCCTCTTGAAAATGTTGATCTTCCATAGAAAGCATCCACAATTACATTTTTGCACACTTCTACAAAGATTATTGTGAAAGAACTGCTTAACTTCGAAAAATGTAGTATTAGCACCCGAGGAGCACTAAATGTGGGCAGTTGACAGAAAGCCTATTCAAAACCTGGACAGCAGACCAACTGTCAGACCGAATTACATTGTTCCTTGCTTTTAGGGTAGTCAACCCAAATGACAACTTCCATCAAGAAAATAGATTCAGGAAGTGGGTGTTGTTGCCAGCTCACTTTGATGTCATGGCTATGAACAGTGCATTGCTCACCACTTCCTACCAATGCTGGCCTCAAATCTAGTGCTATCTTCTGCATCAATGTTGATCTCCAGTGCATTGCTTGAAACTCTTTCCCCTCTTTACACCATGAAGCTGTGGCAAATTCTTAAACCTTCCTTCAACTACTTGGATAAGCTTGTAAAGAGACCTGTGCTTCAGCTCTGCTGTTGCCTTTGACAACGACAAAGAAAATGGTGTACCCAGTGGTATCATAGTGGTTACAAAATTAACTGCCCTATTAACATCTGCAATGTCATCTACTTTGGTAAGAAATCAAATTGCTGCAATGTGCTAAAGCTTTGCACCTTATTGCTGGAAGGGCACGACTATCCACAACAATAAAAAGTTCAATACCAAAGAACATCTGATCTGATTGTCATGGTGCTGAAGCATTCCACCAACTTTCCTGTTGTAATCTGATCATTATTATGGGTGCTCTAGTGTGAACCAATACTGCTTTAAGGAGCCTTTCAATGCTCAGATTCTATTGTTGTCAAGAAATCAGTGAGGTTCCGATCTTGACAGTTGTGAGGAACTAGCAAGGAGGGAAGTCGCAATCGACCTTCGTGCTCAAATAAATTACACACACGCATATATTTTTCGCTTCCAGTGTACATCATTGCAAAATATTTTTGGCGACGAGCTGCTAGCTCCTCCTGTACAATGACAAGGTTGTGTGTGACAAACCTAAGTTTGATACTAAGTGAGCAGTGCCATCACAGCACCAGCAGAAGGCCACCTTTTTCCCCCACTAAGTAAAAAGTTTTACGGACATTACCTGTTCACTGTAAGTGCTTTTAAATACTTTGTGTGAGGAGCAAGACATTCACAGCACATGAGGATGGTAGGCGCTGTACCGCAAAAGTGCATCGCAAAGCTTTGATCTTGTAAAATTACAATTGGATACTTGATGCAATCGGTAATTACACAATTGGTCCTGCAAGCGTACCTGTGCCCTTGAGCAAATGTTAAGCTGTTTGTGCACAAACGACATGCTTAAGTAAGGAGTGAGCATTGCGGGTCGTAGGAAGAGACTGTTACTGACTGCGTAACCCTGCTTGCGCTTCCTCTGCTTGTAATTCACAAAACGTGTGCTGCACATCAAAGCATCTCCGCCTCACAGTCCTCCCTCGTGTCACTGCTCGCGCTCAGCAGCCTTATTATCTATACACACTCAAAGGAAGATGAGTGTCAAAAACCGACAGCCTCCCCATTAGAAGCTTTGGATTTTCTTGTGGCGTATCTAACACAATCAACACTGTAAAGCAGTAAACAGTGTGCCTTACTGGAGATCTGCAAGCTTAATTTGCCATAGTCAATCTCACCAACTAAAGTGAAGGAAGGACTCGTTGGTGACTGTGCTTGAGTATTAGAGAAAAGACCCTTCTAAAAACACTCCCAGGCAATATTAAAGGAAGGACTCTTATTTATCCCCAAGTCTTCACCAAGTCAGAGGAACAGTTTGTAAAGGAAGGATATAGATGGAAAAAAAAAAACATTTTATTTTTACACTTCCATATCAGGTATATACTTATACTTTTTTTATTGAAATTGAATACTTTTCACTTTCAGGACCATCATGGATGCATCTTAAATAACAGCACCTCCATTCTGGTCTCCACCTGGTGATCAGCCTACAGAATGGGAGGAGTGGTTAGACATATTTGATAACTACCTAGAGGCATTAGCTGGACAGAGATTTAATCCTAGTAGATAAAAAGCACTTTTATTGAATACATTAGCGAAAGAAGGGCATCATATATTCAAATACTTAATAGAACTGGCAATTCAAGGGGACCAAGCGGACATTACGGTAGATATTGAAACACATAAGAAACTGGAACTGAGGCTTGCGAAGACTGAAAATGTAGTAATGAGGTGGCATACATTTTATACACAACGTCAAAGGTTGGAGAATCGATTGATAATTTTGTCTCTATGTTTAGGGAGTTGTCAGTAAAATGTCCACTTCGGCAAATGACTGATGAGATGATATGGGATCAACTTCTAGTTCAATGCAGGAGCAAAAAAAAATGCAGGAGTGGTTATGGGCTGTGAAAAATCAAATACTGAAGGACTTATAGGGGTAGAAAGGATTGTTGAAGAATCCGAGTACTGCATACATGGATAAGAGGAAGGATAAAGGAAAAGTAGCAGAAATAGAGACGCACAATGAGGTTGCAAGCAGGTCCAGGGTGAAGAGAACCATTAATAAGTGAGGGAAAGTGCAATCTAGTAACAAGTTTTCAAGCAGAAGGTGTGGTAAGTGTGGTAGCGACAACCACTTTACGGATGCAAAAAATTGTTTAGTGATTGGGAAAGAATGTAGAAAACGTGGGTTGAAAGGGCATTTCGCTCAAATGTGTAAAGGCCCAACTAAAGGGAAAGTAGCTTTAGTGACAGAAGAAGTGATTAATAATGTGCGTGAAGGAGTGCATACAATTCTATATGTTAAGGAAAGGAATGGTTGCATGGGCAGAAAACAAAGATGGAACGCAGAATTTGTGGTGAGAGGAAAACATATAGAATTAATGGTGGATTCAGGATCTCTGTATACAATTTTTCTATAAAAAAAAGGGGTTTATGTAAGAATGGCCAAAAGTGAGATTACTTCCCAAAGGTATAAACCCTGAGTTTGGGGGGTGGTGTTTTGAGGGGGGGGGTTGAATCAGGGTGAAAAAATAGACATCATAGGATACATGACAGACTAAATTGATTCTAGGGAGAGGAGTGTCAGCGGGAAAGTGTACGTGGCAGAATCAGGCCTACCAGTTTTATGGTGGGTCCACCAATTTGACCTGCACATTGTACTGAACCCCAAGCACCAAATCAGAATATGGTATTTGAGGAAGTAACATTGCAGGATATCATCAGAAATGCAGAATTTGTTTTCCGTAGTGAGATGGGACAGTTGAAAGGCTACATTCACAGGATTATGTTAAAGGAAGGAGTGATCCCAATACAACATAAGGTTATGAGAGTGCCCATAACGGCCACGGAAAAAGTTAAAAAGAAAAAATGACTAGATGAAATGTTGGCAAAGTGGTGTAATTGAACCTGTGGAAACAAACTGGATCTCTCCTGTGGCAATCACAAAAAAATAGTTGGCAAGACAATCTAAATCAAAATGTGTTCCTGGATAACTTTCCCCTTCCCAATATCAATGAACTAATATTATTGCCCAAGGGAGGGACATTTTTCTCTAAATTGGACTTAAAAAATGCAAATCACTAAATTAAACTGCATGATGATTCTAAGACTTTAACAGCATTTATAACCAAGGAAGGCTATTTCAATCTACAAGAATACATTTCAGACTGTATTCAGCGGCAAGTGTTTTCCAGAGGGCAATGACAGATAGGTTTAAAGGTACAGACAATGTCATCTACTTTCATGATGACAGCTTAGTATTTGGGGACACTGTAGAGTCACAATTTAACATTGAAACAGGATCTAGATAAGATTTTGAAATCGGGCATGACTGAGAAAAGAAAAATGTGTTTTTCTGGCAAAAGAAGTTGAATATGTAGGACGCACGTTGTCAGTGGGAGTCAAACCTAGGAGGGATCTTTTGGCTGCAATTAGGATGGCACCACCACAACAGAACAGTTGAGACTGTTCTCAGATTTGACAGAGTATTATTCAAAATTTGTGAGAAATTTTGCTTTCAAGACTGAGAATTAAAAGAATTGTTGAGAAAAGGTGTAGCTTTTGACAGAATAGTGCTTTGAAACCATAACAAAGAAATGTATGAAGCGGGTACTTCGGTTCCGATTGACATACATTTTTTTTTTTAAAACTTTCATAATGGTAGATGCAAGTGCTAGTGGTATAGGTGCAGCTCTATCACAGCTTCACGGACCAATTAAAAAAACTAGTGTTTGCATCACGCACCCTGACATCCACTGAACACCACTATTCAGCTAGAGAGAGGGAGGTGATGACAGCAGCATAGGGAACGGAACACTTTAGACCATACATTGGGGGAAGTCAAATAAAATTGTGTACAGATCACAAACCCCTGGTGAATGTCTTGTCTCCAGGGGAGCTGGCAACAGTTCAGCCAGGTTAGCCCTGTTGGCGGCCAGGTCACAAGAATATAACTACATAATTTCCTGAAATCCATCCGATAACTAGCTTGCCTCCTTGCGTAGCTTCAGGTGCTCATACTTTTATGTTTTGAACTGTTCATCATAGTAAGACCATGTATCGATATTTGTTTTACAGTCTTAGAATTTGGGGATTTAACCTCTACGCTTTGGTAATTCTGATGTAAGTTAAGGCCTCCCCTACCACAATATCTGCATTATAATATGCAATGCTGATCGGCAAATTACGAACAAGCCCTGCGTTTGCTGCCCCTGTGGCTTCTTTTCTAGATCCACCCATTGACCCCCACAAGATACTTCAACCTTTTCCACCTCCTCCCTGACAAGAGTGCAGTGGGAATTACTGCAGTTTGAGACCCTGTTCCCCACAAGTCTATGGAAACATAAGGTGCTATATCTACCTCCTTTCTCTATGTTCAATCAGGTTGGCAGGGTGGCAAATTTGTGCACAACCTCTTTACCCTATGTTACCCTGCTCCAGTACATTAATCTTTACTGACCCCACATATCAATCCCGATTTCTGTCAGTTCTCTGCATCTAGTTTTTCTACATTTGATTCATCTTCACTCAACAAAGCTCCAATGATCCTTTGCAGATCAGTTTCATTCTTGCCTATTCTGTTCTCATAGTAGCCCTCCCAACCTCCCTTTCACTCTGTCATTTCTCTGTACCTTTCCTTCCATTTTACTACCCCCATCCTCAATCCAATCTGCTACTCCCACTTTTCCTGCTACCCCAATCTGAATCCTCTGCACCCACCTTCTCACCTCCTGCATCAAGTGTCTTTCCTAGGGCAGCATTCTCTAAATTGCGTTCTGTGAAATCCTCGTTCCCCACTTTCCAAGCTCCTTGCTGCAGTACTGCACTTATCCTGAAACGTGCATGGTTTAATCCTCCTTTATCCTCAGACACCTCTTCCTTTGCCCCTCCTACCCCTCATTTCCAGAACCCCCTTTCCCTGGCGAGCTTTTCAGCTATACAGCCCCCAACTCTTCACCCTACCAAGTCCATCCTTTGCATTTCACTTAATGGGCACTTTACCCCTTTCCCGGAACCCCAATACTCATTACAAAATTCCCAACCATCTTCTCCTCCCACAAGTCCCCTTTGCCTACAGCCTCATCTCGATCCATGCTATGTTACAGGCTCTCCACCACTGAGAATTTCCTTCCCTGCCCCAACAGCTTCTCCCGTAACCTGGGTTGATCCTAGTGATTCAAGAAGTTCTTGCTAACACCTGACCGGGTAGTAGTAAAGAGGTGGACCCAGGATGTAACAGGTGGCCTTCTAATAATAAAATACCTTGATGAAAGGGACTGAATTTAGTCTGGCAGAAACAAATCCAGTGATTTCTAAATTGTTTCAAATCTTTCCTTTGGCCATGTTTTAGGGGATGTGAAAAATATACATTGAGTAAACCTCAGTATTGAAATGGCATAGCTCCCAAGTGGTAAGGAGAAATAATTTCGTAATATTCTAAAGAAATATCCTGGTTGAATAATAGACTCCAGAATTGAACAAATCCCAACTCATTAAACCAATGAAAGAGTATAAATGGGTAATCTTGGTTATGCAGTTTTGGACCTATAGGTCTTGGAAGCTGCACAATATTTAACTTCTAAAAAGAGTTATGCCCGCTCAAACTGAAGTAGTAAAGCACGGATGACTGGGGGAAATCTGGAGTGTAAGGCCTTCCATGATGATGGTAAATACTTATCGATCTTGAGTGACACTGGTCGACTGGAAACTCTTCTTGTAAAGCCCATAGCATTTCTATTAAAGTCATCTGTCAGGGAGAAAGGTAAACTAACCATCTCAATAGGACAAAAGCGGGGAATGCAATGCAATCTTTTAATAAATTAAATATTTGTTTTTAGCCCTACACTCCATTCAAAACCAAAAGCCTATCTCCTGTCACTTTCCTCCTGCTCAAGCTAAACCAAGCATTTATCAACCAGCCAGAAATGAGTCCTTCAAGCTGCACACAAATCATACCAGTCTTCAAAGTTATTAATTCAGGAGCTCCTAATCTCAAAAAGGACCTTACAGCCAGGTGAATACAGACTAATAGGGAGGACCTGCTTAATTATATATGTAATAATATTCCTACCTAAAAGAGATTTATTAGAGGTATTTGTGATACAACCTGTTTTCTATTACCTTGAGAGACAAGATGAGTTTACTATAATTGGATCAGCTATACTAAACATACTAATAACTCACATGCTTACATACACTCCCACGTTTTTAGGGATTTCAAGCACAAGACGTGCACCTCATTGCCCAGCTATCCATTTCAACCACAGGTCAAGGGCCCCCAAAAGAGGTAAGGCTCTATGTGAACCATACTGCCAAAGGTATGTGCAAACACTAACTTATTTTTTTAGATAACAGCAAAGGTTCCTGAAAAAGTACAAATGATGAACCTGGCTCTCTCTATAGGGTTTGCTCCAAATATTTTGGCTTCTCTCCTCCTGCTTTGCTGAAATCATTTTTATTGGCCACAGGACTTTGAGCACTTCACCAGTGCTAAAGTGCATATGCTCACTCCCTAAAAACACAGTAAAACTGGCTTACACCTGATTGGCATACTCAATTCACTCGTAAGTCCTTAGTAAAAGTAGAATAACATACACCCAGGGTTGTTAAATTAAATGTTACTAGCACACCAGCAGCACTTATTTTGCCACCCACTTAAGTAGCCCTTCAAAACAGGTCTCAGATCCTCCATTACAGCCTGGCTGCAGTTTTAAACTGCAAATTGACTCAACAAAATAAACCTTTTGCCAAGCCTAAAGCCCCATTTTTAATACATATAAAAGTCACCCATACGGTGGGCTCTAAATGGTCCATAGGCAAGGTGTGCTGTATTTAATAAGGTGGACATGTATGCTTACGTTTAACATGTCCTAGTAGTTGAAAACTCACAAATTAGTTTTTCACTACTGCAAAGCCTACCTCTCCCAAATGATAACACTAAGTTACTGTATTATTATATTAAATAAAGTGCTAACTTTGTTTGGGAGGAGGCCAAAATGTCATGTTTGGTGCCTAGAGAATTGTAATTTAAAGTCCTCTTTAATGGTAAAGTTAGATTTTAAGTTACAACTCCAAAAATGCCACTTATAGAACGTCCTAACCATTTGGTACCTGCAGCCTGTTTCCTGGGTTACATGACTAGGTGTAGTTTGCCTTTGTGTACCCTGTCCCCAAGACAGCCATACAATAGAGAGAAGATGTTAGCATGATGGACCATCCATGCAGGGATGGAGCAGAGTGCAGCCATACTTCTACTTCAAAGCAGCTGCCCCAGCCCACAAATACAGACCTTCACACTAGCCTACTGTGCCTGCAGACAGACTGGGACATGGACAGGAACTTCCAGACATTTCTGGAGGCCCCCCCCCCCACATCAGAAGATCTGTCTATTTCAAAGTGGGCACAAGGTATAAAAATGGGGTTTGCAGGCCCACTTCAGTTCACTGCAGAAGGATTTGGAGAACTGCGCTGCAGCCTACTCTGTACTTCAGAAAACTGCCTGGCTGTCGGCAGTCTGCTTATCCCCTCAGAGGACTACCATGCTGCTTATGATGTGCTTTCCAGCTTGAACCCAGGACTTCCACAGTGACTCCAAGGGTGGCTCTGATTAGAGCCTCAGCAACAGAAAAGGCTGTAACCATCTTGAAACTGCACCTGGACTCCGCCTGAGAGAGTCCTGAACCTCCAATTGGTGCCCCTTCCATCCTGGACCCATGGAAGTGGTCCTGCCTTGCCCTGCTGAATTTATCTTCTCAGACATTTTTCTTTAAAAATGTCTTCTTAGTCTTAAGCGAAGCGGAGACAAATCCCAATCTACTTTGTATATGCAACCAATGCTCCATCATTGCAGGTCATAATTTTCAATATGGCTAGATGTCTGAGGTTGGGGCTTTGATCTTTTAGGCGCTATTGTAGACTTTGAACTTTAGGAATTTATAACACCACTTCTGATTGGATTTTTATTGTTAATGTATGTCAAATTATGAAAACATACTCTTTCTAAATTAGACTAGAATTTGTTTTGTTGTTTAAGTGCTGTATAAATACTTCATACATTGCCTCTTAATTAAGCCTGACTGGTTTTGTGTCAAGCTACTACAGCGTTTAACACAGGTGTTAATTTCTTTTTTAAAATTTCTTTTTTTACTTTTTATTGTTTACCCTGACCAGGATTGTGGCTGTTGCTCCAGTAGGGTTTCACCCCCCTCAACCAACAAACCAGTTTCTCACAACAATGTAGCTATCTATTTCACTGCAAACTACATATCAAAAGGCAGGAGATTACTGTATTAGTCCATTTCCTCCTAAGATGCTACCCTTGTTTACTATGTACCAAGTTGCAAGGTTAGCAGCTCAAAAGTCATAGTTCATGTTTTCTTTACTGAAATGTTTTAGCCTCCTCGTCAAGAGAAGAAAAATGCAAAAGGACTTAATCTGGGAATTTCCCTGTATCCTGGACTGTGACTAGCATATCTTCGTTGTGATGAAAAGAATGATTTATGTAGCACTGCTCTTCCTGTCTAGTCTGGCACGGACAACAACAGTGGAATATGTGATTTGAGTCAATGAAAAGCTTCTGTTAAAAGGGTTCAGTCACACTACTGATGATTTATTATGCTCTCATTCTGGAATAAAAATGTTTACTGTTTTTCTCGATCCATTGTAAATAAAGGTCAGACTCAACTCCTTACAGAAGGGATAGTCAAGCTGCTACTTCATGTTTGGGGAAGGGACGGGTGGGATTTTACAATTTTAGCATGAATGTCCTCGGATGCCACACAGTCACCCATTACTCACGGATTCGCTTTAATGCTTGATCCACCGTAAAGTCTTGCCCCTCATTAGCACGTAATGCTGCTGGCCTAGAGTGTCAAAGTTCGGCCACAGGTGAAAAGTTACATTAGAAAAGTAGCGAAATAAAAATGCATTTATTACAAAATAAAACATGACTAAGTTTTAATGAATGGGCAAAATAGGTTACAACATGCACATTTCTAGACAACCAATTTTAGGTTTAAAAAATTATTGGCAGTCTGGTTTCGGGGATTAAGTAGTTTCAATGAGACAGAAACTAACTCCTCAGAGCAACCCCTCTGCCATTTGCAAAAATGGCGGCTCTGTAATGATGTATTTTAGCCATAATAATAGTAATTTATTTTAATGTTTTTCTTACAGGTATTCCATTGTTTCAAATTTGTAAATATGAGTGAATAAGGTGGTAGCAGAGGATCTTTATCACCTGACAGAGTGTTGCTAACTACAAATTCTGAGGACTCCTTCAAAGAAAAATGTGTTGTATGCCAAACAAATCCAAACGAAAAGCTAACATCAACTGAGCTGGACAGACGAGCGTTCAAAATGCTGCAGAAATATGGCAAGACTAAGTTCACAAAACATTGAAACTGATGGGTGAAGAGCATCAAATATTTTATCATTGTAACAAGTGATACAAGTTGTAAAAATGAAAGTGAGCCTGGGAAAAATTGTCAAAAAATAGGAGAAACCAGTGAATCGCAACAAGAATCTAAGTATTCCAAGAAAGTGATGACAATCAAACCCAGTGACTAGCGACATAGAAGATTGATGGTAACCCCTCGTTCACCTCTAACAAATGATCAGAAAGCAGAGACTCTTCAATGTGTTATCAGCGGTTTGCCGGAACAAGGGCCAAAGGGATTGATGAAAGAACAAAGTCCAGATTTTTTAAATCTCAAAGGGCAAACATGTTTTTATCTGCAGCTAGTTTCATCCAAGATTAGGTTTTCAGCTGAGTAGCTGATCTAAACAGCACGGTGAATGTACTTGCAGCAAATTTGTATGCTCAACTGAACTGCATGCGTGTATACATTTGAAACAAATGGATGTACAATGAGCTCCCAGCAGTAACGTAACTGCCACCCCTCAGTTAAGTTTCCATTCTTTGAAAAAGCAAATTAAGTTCTAAAGTCACTCTGGAGTGCTGGCTATGGGTTCACACTAAATGAGAAGAGGGAAATAATGGTCAACGTTGATGGAACTGTGTTGGTCCATAATAATGAAATCATATTTTTTCTGGTGAGAATGTACAATGACAATTCGTTTTTGTCAGTCTTAAAAAAAAAGAACAAGCCAGTTATGGTGTTCTCAGCTCACTTGACTCCTGATGTTCTTGCTGCCAAAATAAGATCACAGGATGCAGTAAAATCAGCAGGAACCATTTTAAGAAACACCCTGAAATATTTAGATTTTGGTCTTAATGACATATCTTGTTATGTCCCAGAGCTCTGAAAATCATTGGAGTCAACAAGAATGCCTGATGTTGGCTTAACATTTTTTACATCATTGTTTAATATCAATAAAGCAAAAGTGTCGCAAACTAAAGTTCTTGAGCTCGGAACAGAAGCCAACAACATTAATGATGGCTTTGAAGATATAAGCTAAGAAGTGGAAGACAATCCCATGAACCGACAGACTTACTGTGCAAATGTACTGTGTTTTCAAAATCATGTTTTATTAATTACATCATGGCGAAAAGAAAATCCTGCTACACATGACTGCCCACACAATCTGTGACAAGTGCAAAAGTAGAAAACTAATCAATTCAGTGATAAGATTGGTGTATCAACAAGTTATAATGACATGGGGCAGGAACTTGTAAGCAGTTCATGCTGTAATATCTTGTGAATCAGACAGCACATCATTCCATTTCACTTTACCAGGAAGGGATTTACAATTGCTGCTCTGGCTAATTTTGAAGACTGCTCTTCTTTGCCTGAAACATCCAGCTGATGTGATACTGCCCTGGTGTTTTTTCAAGGCTGTACCAATGAAGTAGATGCTGGAAAACAAGCTGTATCAGCTGTAGGCATAAATAAATGAAGTTGCAAACTTATAACCCAACTGCCTTGCCGAAGTGTGCAAAATCACTACAAGCCATCAACACATCCCAGTCTACGAGAAAGTTTCAAAGTGGCTGAGGCCATGACAGCACTGTGGGTGGAAATTATATTGCTTAAGAGAACAGTATTGTGGAAACCCTGGATACATTTATTCCATTAAAGCCTGAAAATCCCTTGCAGATACTCTGGCCCATGGTATAACGCATCCTTTAAACAACAAATAATCCTGTAATAAACTAGAGATGAGGAGGCGCCAATTTTAAAAAGAGGAAGATTAACAGCTTTAAAAAAACTCAATACAGCAATATCAAAGAGATTAAAAATGCTAAAACAAGCTACTATGCTGAGGTCATCCTAGCTGCCCCTAATAATGTCAAAAACCTTTTTCACTTTAAGTGTAATGTCTTTAATACAGTGTGTGAGCCGAGGAGTACCTCCCTCACATGAGCTCTGTGCACACTCTTGGAGTCTTATTGGTGATCCTCATCTGCCTAATGAACTGAGACCTGGGGCCACTCTCCCCATTAGTAAGGATACCCCTCGGAGTGAGAATAAGTTTGACTGGTTTTAACCCCTTACAGTGGATCTTCTATACTATTGCAATGGGTACCTTTCTGGCTCTCCTCTCGACCCTTTACCTCACAGCGTCTTGAAAGAATTATCAGACTAAATGTTTCCGCCGCCAATGCAACTCTGCAGTCAGTCACTCAAATATGGCACTGTCCCTTTAGCCTGGAAGAAGGCAATAGTGACTCCTATATTTAAAAAAAAAAAAAGCCTTCGTTGGACCGAGTGCTCCTGTGTAAATATAGGTCTTATTCTCTCCTGCCATTTCCAGTCAAATTCCTGGAACGTTTTGTCTGCTGGAAACTGTCTCAATTTTTGGAGGACAATTTTCTCCTTGAAGGAGAGCAATTTGGCTTGACTCCAAATCATGGCACAGAATTGAACTTGTTTATGAACTTAAAATGCGGATTGATGGGGGGCAATCTGCTGACCTGGCCTCTTTAGATCTTTCATTTGTATTTGATAAGGTGAACCACAGTGCAGTCTTGGTTTGGCTTTCTTCAACTGGTGTATGTGGCACCGCACACAAATGGATGTGTTGCTCCTAGTTATCTGAACGCTCTCAGGCAGTTGCTCTTTCCATCTACTGCTCTGACTAAGAACTTAGATTATGGAGTTCCAGAAGGCTCAGCTTTGAGTCCTGTTTTAGTCAATATTAATCTAAGACCTCTGATAAATCACATAATTTCAGTGTGGTAAACTATGCGGGAAACACTCAACTAATTTAGCCTTTTGACGACAGTCAATTGGCACCTGTCACTGCTTTTCATAACTGCATGAACAATGTCATCAGCTGACTCCATCTTAATTCCCTTAAATTTAACAGCAATAAAACTGAGCTCCTGCCTTGTCCTGCAAGTAAAGTTCTGACTGCAATTCCATCAAATTTCTGGCCCTCTGATGTTTATTTAAACTCTTCTGAATCTCTCTGTAAGGTACCCTTTTCTCATTACTTTGAAGTCTCCAGAAGATTCTTCCACTGATGCATCACACTGCTAGAACACTCATTGTTCGCAGCGTTATTTTGAGCATGATGCATTGCTGTGATGCCTTTTTGTTAGGTGCACCAGAATACCTTCTAAATAGACTGTACAGAGTCCAGGTTACTGCTGACATGTTGGCTTTAAACAGACCCAGTAGGACACGCCCCAAGATGGCAGGCAGGCAAGACCGTTGCAAGTATCTCTCCGCCTGCCCCCATGGCTCTTGTTGATCGCAAACCTCCTCCCTCCTCCCCCCGGGGCGGGTGAAGCCCAGCCCCACCCCGAGAAGTAGGAGAGGACTGGGAGCCAGAGAGGAGTGAGGGATGGCAGCAGGAGGCTGCTGGCAGTAGGAGCTGAGCCAGCGGGCCCGCGATAGCACGGCTCACAAGATGGCGGTGCTGGTAGGGGATCGGGCATGAGCTGATGGCCACGGTCATCGGAGAACTTGAGGACCAGGAAGAGGACACCCGGTTCACCAAAGAGAGAGAGAGTGCACACGTGGGCAGATGGGCGCTGTGGCACAGAAGGGGGTGTTCTGACCGGGGGGCCTCCCCACCTTTTAAGCTGGACCACTGGGTGCAAAAGACACCACAAGGCAACATGACAGGGCGGTGAGCCCACAGGGGAGGAGGGTCACGGGGGGCCCCTGACCTGCTAACCATGGAGCCAACACAGAGGCCCCGACTAGGCAAGAAAGAGCAGAGGGGCAGGTGAGCTACCCTGACCGAGGTAGCCCGTGAAGGGCGTAGAGGCCGTCTCTGCCTTGGTGAACACCCCTGGGGGGTGAAAAGACAGGCCAGACGGCAATGCAGTGAGGGCGCCGGATCGCAGGGCTCCATGGCCCGTCATCCTCCACGGCCCCAGGGAGGGCCTCAGCAGTCAAGGCCACGCAGAGAACACAGAGGGGGCGGCCTGACCAAGGAGGTCCTTGAGGAGCCTGGGGAGGCCTGAGCCGTGAAGGAAGATCCCTCTCTGGGCAGCGGAGTGTTGAAAGGGGGCCCCAACCAAAGCGAGAAAACCCACCAACATTTCCAAGGGAGGGCCGATGGTGAAGAGAGTCAGTCCTCGGGGCCGGGTGGCTCCAGTGGAATACCCCCCAAGTGAGACCTACAGAGACTTGGGTGCAGCCGGGCTCCCGGACCGGTTCCATCGGAGTCAGAGTGAGACAGCGGAAGAGAGGGAGCTGCATCACACTGTCAGTCCAGAGGTGATCCAACTTTGGGGGTCTCACGCAAGTGCAGGGGAGAAATCAATAGCAAAGGGGGGCCCTCCAAAGCCCGATGGCCGAAGAGGGGTGCAATGGCCGTGGCACAACCCACAAAGGATAGATCAGTCAAGGACATGTTGGCCAAGACTATGAAGTGCAACTCAGAGGGGGATGTCCCACCCCCACTATGTCCCGGACAGAAGGCGACGAGGAAGGTTATGGCCCAATCATGAGGTCCTTCCTCGAGGGGCTCTTTCAGTCCCTAAAAGAGGACCCACAGGTGGGAAAGCGTGATCTGTCCCGGGACTTCAAAGAAGTGAGACACGAGCTAGAAGCAGTTGGAGAGAGAGTGAACACCCTGGAGGAGTTGGAACAAAACCGCAACGAGGAGATATAACAACTGCAGCAAGAAGTCATTCACCTGCAGGAGCAATAAATCATGCTCCAAGCACACACTGAGGATCTGGAGAACCGCTCGAGGCAGAATAACATCTGCATAAGGGGTGCCCCAACAGGTGCAGAAGAGGATGACATTGCTCAGTACGACGGCTCCCGCTTCCGTCAGATTTTAGGGAAGGACATGGATAAGGAGGTACGAATGGACAGAGTTCACAGAGTGGGCCCACCGAGACCAGCCCATGTAGCCCCAGCGGTCATTTAGGTTTGTGTTCACGACTTCCCCCTTAAGGAGCGCATTCTTCGGCTAGCAAGGGATCAACACACGTTGGCGTTTTGGGGCCATTCGCTGCTCCTTTACCACGACTTAGAAGCAATCACCCTACAAAAGACGAGAGACTTTAGGCCGAGCACCTCACACCTCAGGGACAAAGAGGTTCACTATTCCTAGGGCCATCCCTTCCACCTGATCTTCCACTGGGATGGCAAACTCCAGTAACTGCGCTCACTGAAAGAAGCCTGTTCTTTGCTGCACTTGGAGCCACTTCTGAGGACCACCCCTGCCTGGCAAGACCCGACTGTGGGCGCCGGAAGTGCAACCTGTGGCCGACAGTCCCGTTGGGGAGCACCAAGCCAGACCCAGAGACCTACGGACTTCTTAACACAGACCGGAGGGGTGGGGGCTGAGAGGCAGGACGACACTTGGTGGTGGCCTTGTAACCAGGGCACCTTTCTGGACTACGCCAGATGTTCCGGCTCCCCCTGACGTCGCTGTTAAGAATGTTGTTGTTTAAGGGTTTTTTGTTTTTTTGGGTGGTAGGTCCCTCAAAGCTTACACACGGGCATATAAAGCTCAACGAGGATGGAGTGGATCACAATAGCCCTAGCCACACCAGGGGAGAGGGACACAGAGAAAGCATAGCGGTCTAAGGGCCCATGACTTACCAAGTGCACAACCCCAAGCACATTCAAAGTAATAACACTCAATCTTAAAGGGCTCAATAACCCAACCAAGCGCAGGGCCGTCATTTTCTACCTGGAAAGTACCAGAGCCAACCTGCTTCTCCTGCAGTAAACCCATGTAAATTCTGCAGATTAACAGATTACGATAACGGACCTTCCCAATACAACACTTCTCACAAGAGAGCAAGGTAGCGTGAGTGGCACTATGTATCACGATCATTACAGGGAAAGGTGGCAGACAAAATGGCAAAAACACAGAACCAGCTACTAGCCTACAGGGTCCATCTAGGGGACTAAGGTTGTCGTGGCCACCATTTAGGTGCCTAACGAGAAGCAGGAAGGGTTCATATGTACAGCACTAGGAAAGGTCTTGACTGTGCAGGACAGACAGGTACTCATTGGGGACAACTTTAATACTGTCCCCCAACAACAACTGGGACAGGTCAGCCTCTAGATACAGGGGGAAGCCTTGTCACCAAGGGAACTACAGACATTGGAGGAGTTAGGCTTGAGCACCCTATGGAGGGATAGACACTCCACAACCAAGGTTTACACCTTCTACTCCCATGTCCACAAAACCCACACCTGCATTGACCTTTTCTTGGGTACTAGAGACATCCAACAGAATCTGAAGGAGATAGACAGAGCCATGTGCCCTGTCAAACCACAGCGTAGTCTCTCTTACACTGAATATCACAGACCACCCCATGCCCCATCGTCCTTGGAGGCACAGGACCACTTTTGTAGAGGCCTGAGGTGGTGGCTCAGATACGGCCATCTCCAACTTTTTAAGACTTTAATGGCACACCAGAAACCTCGATTTCCCTACTGTGGGAAACAATGAAGTCGGTCGTGAGGGGCACATTCATTGCCATCTCAACCGCAGACAATAAGGCTTCAAGAGAGAAAGGGGCCCAGTTACAGTTGGAGGTGATGGAACTGGAAAGTGGATTCACAAACGTACCGGGGCCCCGAGGGTCTGGAGGAAGTTGAATGCAGCCAGGGCACAGTTAGCTAGCCTAGACATTGATAGAGGGAATGGCGGAGCCATAGTGCTGCATATTCTGCCCTATGTGGGGGAGGGAGGGAACAAGTGCCGGTGCCTTTTGGCCAACAGACTCTGCGCCCAGAGGTAATCCACGCTGGTGGAGACAGTGAGTTCAGGGGATGGAACAGAGGTAGTAGGTGACACGCAGATAGCTGCGGGATTACGAGATTTCTACCGGGACCTTTACACTCCCCATCGGTCCAGCATAGATGCCACACAGCAATATCTCAACGGCGCCCACATGGCACAACTCTCAGCCGACGACGCAACCCTGCTTGAGGCTCCTATATGAATAGAGGAGGTGATATCAGCAATAGTCAGGTTGGACGCACTGAAGTCCCAGGGAACAGACGGCTTTCCAGCCTTGTTCTATAAAACCTTTTGCAGTGAGCTTGCCCCGATACGGACACACCTTTTTAACGCTATCTCTGGTCCAAATACAATTCCCCCAACCATGCTAGAGGCATCCATCGTAGTCATCCCAAAACCTGGGAAGGATCCCGCACTGTGTGGGTCTTATAGATACATCTTACTACTTAATGTAGACATCAAACTGCTCAGGGGCATCCTCGCTTCCCGCCTGAATCTGCTGATGCCGGCCTGGTGGACCCAGACCAGGCAGCCTTTATCCCAATTAGACAGTGCGGGGACAATACCAAATAGATCATGCACATCAAAGATAAAGCTCAAAGCTCAGGGAGGGAACAGATGCTGCTCAGCATTGATGCTGAAAAGGCATTTGACCGGGTCCAATGGCACATCTACAGGCAACCTTGGAGCACTTCGGGCTCAGGGGCAGGTTCTGTGCATGAATTACTAGTGTGTATAGTCATCCAATGGCCGCAGTTAGAGTCAACGGGACAACATCTACCTCATTCCCTGTGGGCCAGGGGACCCAGCAGGGGTGCCCGCTTTCCCCTCTGCTGTTCACCCTTTATATTGAACCCTTTGCACAGCGCGTTAGGGATGACCCAGAGATCACAGGGCTACTTTTGGTGGGGAAGAACATGTATTAGCACTGTATGCAGATGTGGTGGTGGTGGCCTTGGACGACCCACTGAGGGCTCTGCCGGCTTTCTTGAAGGAGGAGACCACCTTTGGGGAGGTTTCTGGTTTTAAGATAAACCTCTCAAAATCACAAGCTCTTAGCCTCACGTTCCCAAAGGATACTGTGGAGCTGTTGGCCCGGCGGTATTCATTTCAATGGCAACCGCAATCCATTCCATACTTAGGCATCCAGATAGCTAAGACCGTTATGGAGTCCTCACTTCTGAATTATCGGCGGCTCCTCCAGATGTCAGACGAGACCTGGCCCAGTAGAGAACTCATCCCATCTCATGTCTGGAAAGAATAGCTGCGATAAAAATGTCGGTCTTGCCCACGGCTCTATTCCTCTTTCAGATGCTCATGGTGGAACCCCTGCCCAGAGCCCTCCACACGCTACAGAGTGATATCAGCCACTTCATTTGGGCTAGTGGTATGCCCAGAATGGCCAGACACCTATCTTGTCAACACCTGTGGAAGGGTGGACTGGGTATTCCTTACCTTTAGCAATACTATAGAGCAGCCCAACTTCGATACCTCTTAGAGTGATCACAGCCAGAGTCTGACAGGCAATAGCTCTTCATGGATAGACCAGTCACAGGAACCACCTTTTGGAAGATTACTTTCCTCCCGCATTGCCATAGACCATGGGGTCTATACTTCTCCCCTGTTACCGGAGCAACAATGAAGGAATGGGACCAAGTGGCCCGCACTAAGGAGCTCACTACCTTTACGTCCCCTCTGACCCCCATAGTGGGGAACCCGGAGTTCACGTCTGGACGGAATCAGGGATCCTACCAGTCTGGTCCACCTGTTCGACGGAGAGAGCATAATGTCTCTTGATAGCTTAAGGAAGGTACATTCACTACCTGAGACCGAGAGAATGCAATATCTCCAGATACGGCACTGGGTGATGAACCCCATGATGCGTGAGGGAGCATCTCAACCGCTCCTGAAGTTTGAGAGATGGTTATTGAATAAGACAACAGATAAACAGATAATCTCGGAACTGTATGATCTGATACAGAACGCAGCCCAGCAGCCTAGAATCCCAAGCCAGAAGAGATGGGAGACATAACTGGGGAGACAATTTACACCAGCGGAGTGGAAGGCTATCTACTACAGGGCCAGACACACGGTGCGCAGTACATTAGCCACTGAGACTGCAATGAAAATAGCCATGTATTGGTACCTCACAGCAGCCCCGCCCCCTCACCACCCCAGTGCTGAGCCCTTTTTTTTTTAGCTATTTGGGGAAGTTCGCGCTTAGTCCTTCATAACTTTGTCACATAAGCTATCCACGGCAAATTTATGTCCTTTTTTTTCTAACATCCTAGGGATTCTAGAGGTACTCCGAGTGTGTGGGTTCCTCTGGAGGAGACCAAGAAATTAGCCAAAATACAGCTACAATTTCATTTTTTGTTTTTAGAAAAATGGGAAAAGGGCTGCAAAGAAAGCATGTGTTTTTTTCTCCTGAAAATGGCATCAACAAAGGCTTTGCAGTGTGCTAAAATCACCATTTCCCAGATTTCAGGAACAGGCAGATTTGAATTAGAAAACCACATTTTTCAACACAATTCTGGCATTTTACTGGGACATACCCCATGTTTACTATTTTTTGTGCTTTCAGCCACCTTTCAGTTAGTGACAGAAATGGGTGTGAAAACAATGCTGGATCCTGGACAGCTAAACATTTCTTAAAAGTAGACAAAATTCTGAATTCAGCAAGAGGTCATTTGTATATATCCTACAAGGTTTTCCTACAGAAAGTAGCAGCTAAAATAAAAGAATATTGAAAAAGAGCCATTTCTGTATAAGTTTTCTTCTAAACCTTTTTCCTGCTATGGTAGATTTTTTAAAGCAATATATCATTACATCTGCTGGACTCCTATGGTTGTGGGAATATATAGGGCTTGCAGGTTCATCAAAAACCGTAGGTACCCAGAGCCAATAAACGAGCTTCACCTTGCAATGTGTTTTCATTGTATACCAGGTATACAGCAATTCATTTGGTGAAATATAAAGAGTGAGAAATAGGCATCAAGGAAACCTTTGTATTTCCAAAATGGACACAAGATAAGGTATTGAGAAGCAGTGGTGATTTGCACATCTCTGAATTCTGGGGTCCCTATACTAGCATGTGAATTACAGGGCATTTCTTAAATAGACTTTTTTTTTACACACTGTCTTACATTTGGAAGGAAAAATGTAGGGAAAGACAAGGGGCAATAACACCTGTTCTTCTATTCTGTGTCACCCCCCCAAGTCTCCCGATAAAAATGGTACCTCCCTTGTGTAGGTAGACCTAGTGCCCGCAGCAGGAAACACAACATGGACATCACATTTTTACATTGAAATCTGACTTGTTTTTTGGAAAGTGCCTAGCTGTGGATTTTGGCCTGTAGCTCAGCCAGCACCTAGGGAAACCTACCAAACCTGTGCATTTTTTAAAACTAGACACCTAGGGGAATCCAGGATGGCATGACTTGTGGGGATCTCACCAAGTTCTGTTACCCAGAATCCTTTGAAAACCTCAATATTTGGCAAAAATACACCTTTTCCTCACATTTCGGTGATAAAAAGTTCTGGAATCTAATAGGAGCCACAAATTTCCATCCACCCAGGATTCCCCCAAATCTCCCGATAAAAACAGTACCTCACTTGTGTGGGTAGGCCTACTGTCTGTGTCAGGAATGGATCACACAACAGTCAATGTTAGTTCTTACATGAGGGCAACTGTTGTCCCTAGGGTGATCCATTCCTAACGCAGGCATTAGGGACAGGCACGTAAGGGGGGTAGCATTTTTCTCAGGACAGGTGGGGAAACACTAGATGGGAGAAATTTTGTGGATCCCAGCATATTCCTGTAGTTTGTGTGACAGAAATGCAAGAAAAAAAACGAGCTTTTATTCAACATTTCACCTTTGCAGGGAATTCTGGGTATGAAAACTTTGGGGAATTCACAAAAGTCACACCTCTGTGGACTCCTCCAGGTATCTAGTTTCCAGAAATGTCTGGGTTTGGTAAATTTCCCTATATGGCCGCCGAGCCCGGGAGCAAAAACCCAGGCGCCTGCCTTACAAAACCAGGTTGTTTTGTGATAGACAATTTTGATGTTTCCACAATACGATTTAGGTGGTGGAATTTGGGGCTGAACTAAATTGGGGAGCTTTCAAGACAGTACTCTCCCTGTGCTTGCCGCCACATGCACCTGCTCTCTGGGATGAGCTAACCCGCTATTGTCCTGCTGCACAGACTGTGCTTGCGAAGAGACAGCAGGACTGTCCTCATCACCTCCCTCAGAATCACTGGAAAAGGAGTGGTTGGAAAAATCATTCCCAGAGTGTAGGAAGTTGGCTCTGTATGTGCTATTTCAAAGTAAGGAATAGCATGCACAGAGTCCAAGGGTTCCCCTTAGAGGTAAAATAGTGGTAAAAATAGATAATACTAATGCTCTATTTTGTGGTAGTGTGGTCGAGCAGTAGGCTTATCCAAGGAGTAGTGTTAAGCATTTGTTGTACATACACATAGACAATAAATGAGGTACACACACTCAGAGACAAATCCAGCCAATAGGTTTTGTTATAGAAAAATATCTTTTCTTAGTTTATTTTAAGAACCACAGGTTCAAATTTAACATGTAATATCTTGTTTGAAAGGTATTGCAGGTAAGTACATTAGGAACTTTGAATCATTTCAATTGCATGTATACTTTTCAAGTTATTGACAAATAGCTATTTCAAAAGTGGACACAGTGCAATTTTCACAGTTCCTGGGGGAGGTAAGTTTTTGTTAGTTTTACCAGGTAAGTAAGACACTTACAGGGTTCAGTTCTTGGCCCAAGGTAGCCCACCGTTGGGGGTTCAGAGCAACCCCAAAGTCACCACACCAGCAGCTCAGGGCCGGTCAGGTGCAGAGTCCAAAGTGGTGCCCAAAACGCATAGGCTATAATGGAGAGAAGGGGGTGCCCCGGTTCCGGTCTGCTTGCAGGTAAGTACCCGCGTCTTCGGAGGGCAGACCAGGGGGGTTTTGTAGGGCACCGGGGGACACACACGCCCACACAGAAATTTCACCCTCAGCAGCGCGGGGGCGGCCGGGTGCAGTGTAGAAACAAGCGTCGGGTTTGCAATGTTAGTCTATGAGAGATCAAGGGATCTCTTCAGCGCTGCAGGCAGGCAAGGGGGGGCTTCCTCGGGGAAACCTCCACTTGGGCAAGGGAGAGGGACTCCTGGGGGTCACTTCTCCAGTGAAAGTCCGGTCCTTCAGGTCCTGGGGGCTGCGGGTGCAGGGTCTTTTCCAGGCGTCGGGACTTAGGTTTCAGAGAGTCGCGGTCAGGGGAAGCCTCGGGATTCCCTCTGCAGGCGGCGCTGTGGGGGTTCAGGGGGGACAGGTTTTGGTACTCACAGTCGTAGAGTAGTCCGGGGGTCCTCCCTGAGGTGTTGGTTCTCCACCAGCCGAGTCGGGGTCGCCGGGTGCAGTGTTGCAAGTCTCACGCTTCTTGCGGGGAGTTGCAGGGTTCTTTAAAGCTGCTTCTTGAAACAAAGTTGCAGTCTTTTTGGAGCAGGTCCGCTGTCCTCGGGAGTTTCTTGTCGTCGTCGAAGCAGGGCAGTCCTCAGAGGATTCAGAGGTCGCTGGTCCCTTTGGAAGGCGTCGCTGGAGCAGAGTTCTTTGGAAGGCAGGAGACAGGCCGGTGAGTTTCTGGAGCCAAGGCAGTTGTTGTCTTCTGGTCTTCCTCTGCAGGGGTTTTCAGCTAGGCAGTCCTTCTTCTTGTAGTTTGCAGGAATCTAATTTTCTAGGGTTCAGGGTAGCCCTTAAATACTAAATTTAAGGGCGTGTTTAGGTCTGGGGGGTTAGTAGCCAATGGCTACTAGCCCTGAGGGTGGGTACACCCTCTTTGTGCCTCCTCCCAAGGGGAGGGGGTCACATCCCTAATCCTATTGGGGGAATCCTCCATCTGCAAGATGGAGGATTTCTAAAAGTTAGAGTCACCTCAGCTCAGGACACCTTAGGGGCTGTCCTGACTGGCCAGTGACTCCTCCTTGTTGCTTTCTTTGTTCCCTCCAGCCTTGCCGCCAAAAGTGGGGGCCGTGGCCGGAGGGGGCGGGCAACTCCACTAAGCTGGAGTGCCCTGCTGGGCTGTGACAAAGGGGTGAGCCTTTGAGGCTCACCGCCAGGTGTTACAGCTCCTGCCTGGGGGAGGTGTTAGCATCTCCACCCAGTGCAGGCTTTGTTACTGGCCTCAGAGTGACAAAGGCACTCTCCCCATGGGGCCAGCAACATGTCTCTAGTGTGGCAGGCTGCTGGAACCAGTCAGCCTACACAGATAGTTGGTTAAGTTTCAGGGGGCACCTCTAAAGTGCCCTCTGTGGTGTATTTTACAATAAAATGTACACTGGCATCAGTGTGCATTTATTGTGCTGAGAAGTTTGATACCAAACTTCCCAGTTTTCAGTGTAGCCATTATGGTGCTGTGGAGTTCGTGTAAAACAGACTCCCAGACCATATACTCTTATGGCTACCCTGCACTTACAATGTCTAAGGTTTTGCTTAGACACTGTAGGGGTACAGTGCTCATGCACTGGTACCCTCACCTAGGGTATAGTGCACCCTGCCTTGGGGCTGTAAGGCCTGCTAGAGGGGTGTCTTACCTATACTGCATAGGCAGTGAGAGGCTGGCATGGCACCCTGAGGGGAGTGCCATGTCGACTTACTCATTTTGTTCTCACTAGCACACACAGGCTTGTAAGCAGTGTGTCTGTGCTGAGTGAGGGGTCTCTAGGGTGGCATAATACATGCTGCAGCCCTTAGAGACCTTCCCTGGCATCAGGGCCCTTGGTACCAGAGGTACCAGTTACAAGGGACTTCTCTGGATGCCAGGGTGTGCCAATTGTGGGATCAATGGTACATTTTAGGTGAAAGAACACTGGTGCTGGGGCCTGGTTAGCAGGGTCCCAGCACACTTCTCAGTCGAGTCAGCATCAGTATCAGGCAAAAAGTGGGGGGTAACTGCAACAGGGAGCCATTTCTTTACACAAGCCCCCCCCAGCCCACAGGCCAGGAGACTCAGCCAAAGCTGGAAGAGTCTTCCTAGTCTGTCAGGCGAGGAAGAGTAGAGGAAATGGCTGGTTTGTTGCAGGGCCTACTCTGCCTTACATCCTCCTGTTCAGGTCATTCCCTCTGGGGAACTGACCCACTTCCACCGTGATAGGACCTAGTCTGAACTGCCTCTTGTCTGTGCTTTTTATGTCTTTACCCATTCTCTCTATTTTGAGGTCAGAGGTATCAACCTCTGCTAATCTTATCTTAGCCAGGGTCACCCCTAGCTTACCCAAAGAGGTTACCCAGAGCTGGAGTAACCCCACCATGACCAACAGGGTCAGGGGGCCTAACTTGTTATTTGGCATGGGGTCAGACCACCATGCCAAGGATAGTGCAGCCATAAAGGCTAACACCCAGCAGAGGCCACTGACAGCTGTCAGTGCCCAGAACCACACCTTTAGCTCTTCACCTACAAGGGAAGGGGCTAAGTTACAGGCTTCTTTGGGTTCAGGGTGCCTGTCTGCTGTATTAGAGTGGGGGGTTACCACATCTTGTAGTAAACACCCTTCTTCCACTCTTTCTTCTGTTAGCTGAGGAGCCACCCACTCAGGCTTAACAGTTGCCTGACTAGCCAGGACTTCTTGTGGGTCAGGTTGGATTTTATAAGAGCCACTTTTGGAGTTCTCCCCCACTGGAGCAGAATCTCCTTGGCTTGCTGGAACCTTGGCTAAAGGTTGTCCACCTTTCCTACTCTGTTTCCTTTTCTTTTTCTTCTGGGGCCTACTTGCATTTACTGCAGAGGTAGGCACTCCAGACTCCTTGGGAGAGGACTGGCCCTGGACCAGTTCTTCTCTTAGGCTCTGACTAACCTCTGGGTAGTCATTTCCAAGGAGACAATCAAGGGGGAGGTCTGTACTGACTACCACCCTTCTCCAGCTAAAAGTTCCACCCACTTCTATGGGCACAAAAGCCACAGGCCTATTAGTGACCCTGTCTGGGCTAACTCTTACTCTGGCCATCTCACCTGGGATGTACTGGTTTGAGAACACCAGCCTGTCATGCACAATAGTGTGACTGGCACAAGTGTCTCTCAGGGCAGTGGCTGGGATTCCATTCACCTGTAGGTGGTGGAAGTGTCTACTTCCCTCTGGAATCTCCAACTCACCTGTTGGGCCCTTTTTCCAGTTGAAGGCTATGAAGACCTCCTCATCTGAGGAGTCATCCCCAATGGCTACACTGGTCACCCCTGGGATTTTGCTAGGGGGTTTGTTTTTGGGACAAGAAGTGTCCTTGGTGTGGTGCCCTGTCTGTTTACAGTTATGGCACCATGCCTTAGTGGCATCCCAGCTCTTACCCTGATACCCACCTTTGTTTTGGGTTGTGTCTCTGGGCCCACCCACCTGGTCTGGTTTTTGGGGGCCTACAGGGGACTCTTTTTCTTTGTTTCTAGTGTCACCCACTTTCTCCTGGGGAGGCTTTGTAACCCCTTTCTTTTGGTCACCCCCAGTGGAAGTTTTGGTTACCCTAGTCTTGACCCAGTGGTCTGCCTTCTTTCCCAATTCTTGGGGAGAAATTGGACCTAGGTCTACCAGATACTGATGCAACTTTTCATTGAAGCAGTTACTTAAAATGTGTTCTTTCATAAACAAATTATAAAGCCCAACATAGTCATACACTTCATTTCCAGTTACCCAACCATCCAGTGTTTTCACTGAGTAGTCAACATAATCAACCCAGGTCTGGCTCGAGGATTTTTGAGCCCCCCTGAATCTAATTCTATACTCCTCAGTGGAGAATCCAAAGCCCTCAATCAGGGTACCCTTCATGAGGTCATAAGATTCTGCATCTTTTTTAGAGAGTGTGAGGAGTCTATCCCTACACTTTCCTGTGAACATTTCCCAAAGGAGAGCACCCCAGTGAGATTTGTTCACTTTTCTGGTTACACAAGCCCTCTCAAAAGCTGTGAACCATTTGGTGATGTCATCACCATCTTCATATTTTGTTACAATCCCTTTGGGGATTTTCAACATGTCAGGAGAATCTCTGACCCTATTTATGTTGCTGCCACCATTGATGGGTCCTAGGCCCATCTCTTGTCTTTCCCTTTCTATGGCTAGGATCTGTTTTTCCAAAGCCAATCTTTTGGCCATCCTGGCTAACTGGATGTCCTCTTCACTGGAGTTACCTTCAGTGATTTCAGAGAGGCTGGACCCTCCTGTGAGGGAGCCAGCATTTCTGACTACTATTTTTGGAGTCAGGGTTTGAGAGACCCTGTTCTCCCTAAATAGGACTGGTAGGGGGGAATTTTCCTCCAAGTCACTATCTTCATCCTCTGTGTTGCCATCCTCAGAGGGGTTGGCCTTTGCAAACTCTGCCAACAGCTCCTGGAGCTGTAGTTTGGAAGGTCTGGGGCCCATTGTTATTTTCTTTATTTTACAGAGTGACCTTAGCTCCCTCATCTTAAGATGGAGGTAAGGTGTGGTGTCGAGTTCCACCACATTCACATCTGTGCTAGACATTATGCTTCTAAAAGTTGGAATACTTTTTAAGAAACTAAAACTGGTTCTAGAATCTAATTCAAACTTTTACAAACTTTTAAACTCTAAAAGAAATGCTAAACAGGATCTAACACAAGGCCCTAGCAGGTCTTTTAAGAATTTAGAAAACTTTTCAAATTGCAAAAATCTATTTCTAATGACAATTTTTGGAATTTGTCGTGTGATCAGGTATTGGCTGAGTAGTCCAGCAAATGCAAAGTCTTGTACCCCACCGCTGATCCACCAATGTAGGAAGTTGGCTCTGTATGTGCTATTTCAAAGTAAGGAATAGCATGCACAGAGTCCAAGGGTTCCCCTTAGAGGTAAAATAGTGGTAAAAATAGATAATACTAATGCTCTATTTTGTGGTAGTGTGGTCGAGCAGTAGGCTTATCCAAGGAGTAGTGTTAAGCATTTGTTGTACATACACATAGACAATAAATGAGGTACACACACTCAGAGACAAATCCAGCCAATAGGTTTTGTTATAGAAAAATATCTTTTCTTAGTTTATTTTAAGAACCACAGGTTCAAATTTAACATGTAATATCTTGTTTGAAAGGTATTGCAGGTAAGTACATTAGGAACTTTGAATCATTTCAATTGCATGTATACTTTTCAAGTTATTGACAAATAGCTATTTCAAAAGTGGACACAGTGCAATTTTCACAGTTCCTGGGGGAGGTAAGTTTTTGTTAGTTTTACCAGGTAAGTAAGACACTTACAGGGTTCAGTTCTTGGCCCAAGGTAGCCCACCGTTGGGGGTTCAGAGCAACCCCAAAGTCACCACACCAGCAGCTCAGGGCCGGTCAGGTGCAGAGTCCAAAGTGGTGCCCAAAACGCATAGGCTATAATGGAGAGAAGGGGGTGCCCCGGTTCCGGTCTGCTTGCAGGTAAGTACCCGCGTCTTCGGAGGGCAGACCAGGGGGGTTTTGTAGGGCACTGGGGGGGGACACAAGCCCACACAGAAATTTCACCCTCAGCAGCGCGGGGGCGGCCGGGTGCAGTGTAGAAACAAGCGTCGGGTTTGCAATGTTAGTCTATGAGAGATCAAGGGATCTCTTCAGCGCTGCAGGCAGGCAAGGGGGGGCTTCCTCGGGGAAACCTCCACTTGGGCAAGGGAGAGGGACTCCTGGGGGTCACTTCTCCAGTGAAAGTCCGGTCCTTCAGGTCCTGGGGGCTGCGGGTGCAGGGTCTTTTCCAGGCGTCGGGACTTAGGTTTCAGAGAGTCGCGGTCAGGGGAAGCCTCGGGATTCCCTCTGCAGGCGGCGCTGTGGGGGCTCAGGGGGGACAGGTTTTGGTACTCACAGTCGTAGAGTAGTCCGGGGGTCCTCCCTGAGGTGTTGGTTCTCCACCAGCCGAGTCGGGGTCGCCGGGTGCAGTGTTGCAAGTCTCACGCTTCTTGCGGGGAGTTGCAGGGTTCTTTAAAGCTGCTTCTTGAAACAAAGTTGCAGTCTTTTTGGAGCAGGTCCGCTGTCCTCGGGAGTTTCTTGTCGTCGTCGAAGCAGGGCAGTCCTCAGAGGATTCAGAGGTCGCTGGTCCCTTTGGAAGGCGTCGCTGGAGCAGAGTTCTTTGGAAGGCAGGAGACAGGCCGGTGAGTTTCTGGAGCCAAGGCAGTTGTTGTCTTCTGGTCTTCCTCTGCAGGGGTTTTCAGCTAGGCAGTCCTTCTTCTTGTAGTTTGCAGGAATCTAATTTTCTAGGGTTCAGGGTAGCCCTTAAATACTAAATTTAAGGGCGTGTTTAGGTCTGGGGGGTTAGTAGCCAATGGCTACTAGCCCTGAGGGTGGGTACACCCTCTTTGTGCCTCCTCCCAAGGGGAGGGGGTCACATCCCTAATCCTATTGGGGGAATCCTCCATCTGCAAGATGGAGGATTTCTAAAAGTTAGAGTCACCTCAGCTCAGGACACCTTAGGGGCTGTCCTGACTGGCCAGTGACTCCTCCTTGTTGCTTTCTTTGTTCCCTCCAGCCTTGCCGCCAAAAGTGGGGGCCGTGGCCGGAGGGGGCGGGCAACTCCACTAAGCTGGAGTGCCCTGCTGGGCTTTGACAAAGGGGTGAGCCTTTGAGGCTCACCGCCAGGTGTTACAGCTCCTGCCTCGGGGAGGTGTTAGCATCTCCACCCAGTGCAGGCTTTGTTACTGGCCTCAGAGTGACAAAGGCACTCTCCCCATGGGGCCAGCAACATGTCTCTAGTGTGGCAGGCTGCTGGAACCAGTCAGCCTACACAGATAGTTGGTTAAGTTTCAGGGGGCACCTCTAAAGTGCCCTCTGTGGTGTATTTTACAATAAAATGTACACTGGCATCAGTGTGCATTTATTGTGCTGAGAAGTTTGATACCAAACTTCCCAGTTTTCAGTGTAGCCATTATGGTGCTGTGGAGTTCGTGTAAAACAGACTCCCAGACCATATACTCTTATGGCTACCCTGCACTTACAATGTCTAAGGTTTTGCTTAGACACTGTAGGGGTACAGTGCTCATGCACTGGTACCCTCACCTAGGGTATAGTGCACCCTGCCTTGGGGCTGTAAGGCCTGCTAGAGGGGTGTCTTACCTATACTGCATAGGCAGTGAGAGGCTGGCATGGCACCCTGAGGGGAGTGCCATGTCGACTTACTCATTTTGTTCTCACTAGCACACACAGGCTTGTAAGCAGTGTGTCTGTGCTGAGTGAGGGGTCTCTAGGGTGGCATAATACATGCTGCAGCCCTTAGAGACCTTCCCTGGCATCAGGGCCCTTGGTACCAGAGGTACCAGTTACAAGGGACTTCTCTGGATGCCAGGGTGTGCCAATTGTGGGATCAATGGTACATTTTAGGTGAAAGAACACTGGTGCTGGGGCCTGGTTAGCAGGGTCCCAGCACACTTCTCAGTCGAGTCAGCATCAGTATCAGGCAAAAAGTGGGGGGTAACTGCAACAGGGAGCCATTTCTTTACACAAGCCCCCCCCAGCCCACAGGCCAGGAGACTCAGCCAAAGCTGGAAGAGTCTTCCTAGTCTGTCAGGCGAGGAAGAGTAGAGGAAATGGCTGGTTTGTTGCAGGGCCTACTCTGCCTTACATCCTCCTGTTCAGGTCATTCCCTCTGGGGAACTGACCCACTTCCACCGTGATAGGACCTAGTCTGAACTGCCTCTTGTCTGTGCTTTTTATGTCTTTACCCATTCTCTCTATTTTGAGGTCAGAGGTATCGACCTCTGCTAATCTTATCTTAGCCAGGGTCACCCCTAGCTTACCCAAAGAGGTTACCCAGAGCTGGAGTAACCCCACCATGACCAACAGGGTCAGGGGGCCTAACTTGTTATTTGGCATGGGGTCAGACCACCATGCCAAGGATAGTGCAGCCATAAAGGCTAACACCCAGCAGAGGCCACTGACAGCTGTCAGTGCCCAGAACCACACCTTTAGCTCTTCACCTACAAGGGAAGGGGCTAAGTTACAGGCTTCTTTGGGTTCAGGGTGCCTGTCTGCTGTATTAGAGTGGGGGGTTACCACATCTTGTAGTAAACACCCTTCTTCCACTCTTTCTTCTGTTAGCTGAGGAGCCACCCACTCAGGCTTAACAGTTGCCTGACTAGCCAGGACTTCTTGTGGGTCAGGTTGGATTTTATAAGAGCCACTTTTGGAGTTCTCCCCCACTGGAGCAGAATCTCCTTGGCTTGCTGGAACCTTGGCTAAAGGTTGTCCACCTTTCCTACTCTGTTTCCTTTTCTTTTTCTTCTGGGGCCTACTTGCATTTACTGCAGAGGTAGGCACTCCAGACTCCTTGGGAGAGGACTGGCCCTGGACCAGTTCTTCTCTTAGGCTCTGACTAACCTCTGGGTAGTCATTTCCAAGGAGACAATCAAGGGGGAGGTCTGTACTGACTACCACCCTTCTCCAGCTAAAAGTTCCACCCACTTCTATGGGCACAAAAGCCACAGGCCTATTAGTGACCCTGTCTGGGCTAACTCTTACTCTGGCCATCTCACCTGGGATGTACTGGTTTGAGAACACCAGCCTGTCATGCACAATAGTGTGACTGGCACAAGTGTCTCTCAGGGCAGTGGCTGGGATTCCATTCACCTGTAGGTGGTGGAAGTGTCTACTTCCCTCTGGAATCTCCAACTCACCTGTTGGGCCCTTTTTCCAGTTGAAGGCTATGAAGACCTCCTCATCTGAGGAGTCATCCCCAATGGCTACACTGGTCACCCCTGGGATTTTGCTAGGGGGTTTGTTTTTGGGACAAGAAGTGTCCTTGGTGTGGTGCCCTGTCTGTTTACAGTTATGGCACCATGCCTTAGTGGCATCCCAGCTCTTACCCTGGTACCCACCTTTGTTTTGGGTTGTGTCTCTGGGCCCACCCACCTGGTCTGGTTTTTGGGGGCCTACAGGGGACTCTTTTTCTTTGTTTCTAGTGTCACCCACTTTCTCCTGGGGAGGCTTTGTAACCCCTTTCTTTTGGTCACCCCCAGTGGAAGTTTTGGTTACCCTAGTCTTGACCCAGTGGTCTGCCTTCTTTCCCAATTCTTGGGGAGAAATTGGACCTAGGTCTACCAGATACTGATGCAACTTTTCATTGAAGCAGTTACTTAAAATGTGTTCTTTCATAAACAAATTATAAAGCCCAACATAGTCATACACTTCATTTCCAGTTACCCAACCATCCAGTGTTTTCACTGAGTAGTCAACATAATCAACCCAGGTCTGGCTCGAGGATTTTTGAGCCCCCCTGAATCTAATTCTATACTCCTCAGTGGAGAATCCAAAGCCCTCAATCAGGGTACCCTTCATGAGGTCATAAGATTCTGCATCTTTTTTAGAGAGTGTGAGGAGTCTATCCCTACACTTTCCTGTGAACATTTCCCAAAGGAGAGCACCCCAGTGAGATTTGTTCACTTTTCTGGTTACACAAGCCCTCTCAAAAGCTGTGAACCATTTGGTGATGTCATCACCATCTTCATATTTTGTTACAATCCCTTTGGGGATTTTCAACATGTCAGGAGAATCTCTGACCCTATTTATGTTGCTGCCACCATTGATGGGTCCTAGGCCCATCTCTTGTCTTTCCCTTTCTATGGCTAGGATCTGTTTTTCCAAAGCCAATCTTTTGGCCATCCTGGCTAACTGGATGTCCTCTTCACTGGAGTTACCTTCAGTGATTTCAGAGAGGCTGGACCCTCCTGTGAGGGAGCCAGCATTTCTGACTACTATTTTTGGAGTCAGGGTTTGAGAGACCCTGTTCTCCCTAAATAGGACTGGTAGGGGGGAATTTTCCTCCAAGTCACTATCTTCATCCTCTGTGTTGCCATCCTCAGAGGGGTTGGCCTTTGCAAACTCTGCCAACAGCTCCTGGAGCTGTAGTTTGGAAGGTCTGGGGCCCATTGTTATTTTCTTTATTTTACAGAGTGACCTTAGCTCCCTCATCTTAAGATGGAGGTAAGGTGTGGTGTCGAGTTCCACCACATTCACATCTGTGCTAGACATTATGCTTCTAAAAGTTGGAATACTTTTTAAGAAACTAAAACTGGTTCTAGAATCTAATTCAAACTTTTACAAACTTTTAAACTCTAAAAGAAATGCTAAACAGGATCTAACACAAGGCCCTAGCAGGTCTTTTAAGAATTTAGAAAACTTTTCAAATTGCAAAAATCTATTTCTAATGACAATTTTTGGAATTTGTCGTGTGATCAGGTATTGGCTGAGTAGTCCAGCAAATGCAAAGTCTTGTACCCCACCGCTGATCCACCAATGTAGGAAGTTGGCTCTGTATGTGCTATTTCAAAGTAAGGAATAGCATGCACAGAGTCCAAGGGTTCCCCTTAGAGGTAAAATAGTGGTAAAAATAGATAATACTAATGCTCTATTTTGTGGTAGTGTGGTCGAGCAGTAGGCTTATCCAAGGAGTAGTGTTAAGCATTTGTTGTACATACACATAGACAATAAATGAGGTACACACACTCAGAGACAAATCCAGCCAATAGGTTTTGTTATAGAAAAATATCTTTTCTTAGTTTATTTTAAGAACCACAGGTTCAAATTTAACATGTAATATCTTGTTTGAAAGGTATTGCAGGTAAGTACATTAGGAACTTTGAATCATTTCAATTGCATGTATACTTTTCAAGTTATTGACAAATAGCTATTTCAAAAGTGGACACAGTGCAATTTTCACAGTTCCTGGGGGAGGTAAGTTTTTGTTAGTTTTACCAGGTAAGTAAGACACTTACAGGGTTCAGTTCTTGGCCCAAGGTAGCCCACCGTTGGGGGTTCAGAGCAACCCCAAAGTCACCACACCAGCAGCTCAGGGCCGGTCAGGTGCAGAGTCCAAAGTGGTGCCCAAAACGCATAGGCTATAATGGAGAGAAGGGGGTGCCCCGGTTCCGGTCTGCTTGCAGGTAAGTACCCGCGTCTTCGGAGGGCAGACCAGGGGGGTTTTGTAGGGCACCGGGGGGGACACAAGCCCACACAGAAATTTCACCCTCAGCAGCGCGGGGGCGGCCGGGTGCAGTGTAGAAACAAGCGTCGGGTTTGCAATGTTAGTCTATGAGAGATCAAGGGATCTCTTCAGCGCTGCAGGCAGGCAAGGGGGGGCTTCCTCGGGGAAACCTCCACTTGGGCAAGGGAGAGGGACTCCTGGGGGTCACTTCTCCAGTGAAAGTCCGGTCCTTCAGGTCCTGGGGGCTGCGGGTGCAGGGTCTTTTCCAGGCGTCGGGACTTAGGTTTCAGAGAGTCGCGGTCAGGGGAAGCCTCGGGATTCCCTCTGCAGGCGGCGCTGTGGGGGCTCAGGGGGGACAGGTTTTGGTACTCACAGTCGTAGAGTAGTCCGGGGGTCCTCCCTGAGGTGTTGGTTCTCCACCAGCCGAGTCGGGGTCGCCGGGTGCAGTGTTGCAAGTCTCACGCTTCTTGCGGGGAGTTGCAGGGTTCTTTAAAGCTGCTTCTTGAAACAAAGTTGCAGTCTTTTTGGAGCAGGTCCGCTGTCCTCGGGAGTTTCTTGTCGTCGTCGAAGCAGGGCAGTCCTCAGAGGATTCAGAGGTCGCTGGTCCCTTTGGAAGGCGTCGCTGGAGCAGAGTTCTTTGGAAGGCAGGAGACAGGCCGGTGAGTTTCTGGAGCCTAGGCAGTTGTTGTCTTCTGGTCTTCCTCTGCAGGGGTTTTCAGCTAGGCAGTCCTTCTTCTTGTAGTTTGCAGGAATCTAATTTTCTAGGGTTCAGGGTAGCCCTTAAATACTAAATTTAAGGGCGTGTTTAGGTCTGGGGGGTTAGTAGCCAATGGCTACTAGCCCTGAGGGTGGGTACACCCTCTTTGTGCCTCCTCCCAAGGGGAGGGGGTCACATCCCTAATCCTATTGGGGGAATCCTCCATCTGCAAGATGGAGGATTTCTAAAAGTTAGAGTCACCTCAGCTCAGGACACCTTAGGGGCTGTCCTGACTGGCCAGTGACTCCTCCTTGTTGCTTTCTTTGTTCCCTCCAGCCTTGCCGCCAAAAGTGGGGGCCGTGGCCGGAGGGGGCGGGCAACTCCACTAAGCTGGAGTGCCCTGCTGGGCTGTGACAAAGGGGTGAGCCTTTGAGGCTCACCGCCAGGTGTTACAGCTCCTGCCTGGGGGAGGTGTTAGCATCTCCACCCAGTGCAGGCTTTGTTACTGGCCTCAGAGTGACAAAGGCACTCTCCCCATGGGGCCAGCAACATGTCTCTAGTGTGGCAGGCTGCTGGAACCAGTCAGCCTACACAGATAGTTGGTTAAGTTTCAGGGGGCACCTCTAAAGTGCCCTCTGTGGTGTATTTTACAATAAAATGTACACTGGCATCAGTGTGCATTTATTGTGCTGAGAAGTTTGATACCAAACTTCCCAGTTTTCAGTGTAGCCATTATGGTGCTGTGGAGTTCGTGTAAAACAGACTCCCAGACCATATACTCTTATGGCTACCCTGCACTTACAATGTCTAAGGTTTTGCTTAGACACTGTAGGGGTACAGTGCTCATGCACTGGTACCCTCACCTAGGGTATAGTGCACCCTGCCTTGGGGCTGTAAGGCCTGCTAGAGGGGTGTCTTACCTATACTGCATAGGCAGTGAGAGGCTGGCATGGCACCCTGAGGGGAGTGCCATGTCGACTTACTCATTTTGTTCTCACTAGCACACACAGGCTTGTAAGCAGTGTGTCTGTGCTGAGTGAGGGGTCTCTAGGGTGGCATAATACATGCTGCAGCCCTTAGAGACCTTCCCTGGCATCAGGGCCCTTGGTACCAGAGGTACCAGTTACAAGGGACTTATCTGGATGCCAGGGTGTGCCAATTGTGGGATCAATGGTACATTTTAGGTGAAAGAACACTGGTGCTGGGGCCTGGTTAGCAGGGTCCCAGCACACTTCTCAGTCGAGTCAGCATCAGTATCAGGCAAAAAGTGGGGGGTAACTGCAACAGGGAGCCATTTCTTTACACAGAGTCTGTGCCATTGTCCTATCCCTCAGATGCTGTCTCAGTCTCTGATCCTACGTCAGAGATGTCCTCTGCAACCTCAGTTAGGGCTTGAGCAGCAGCCATCCAACGAGACGCCATCTCTGCTACTGGCTAAACTCTCACTCAAACACTAGCCAATGCATACAGTCCCACAATTGCTGGTGGGAGTGTGTGAGATGAGTGCAACAGTGAACGTCAGTCACCTTACCCTTGCTTCTTCCCTCAATCAGCACGTTCTCTCAAGATGCTCAAAAAAACTAAAGACACACTATTACTTCACCTTCACATACCAATTGTCACAGTCTTTTGCGCCTCTGACGCCCAGTCCAACAATCATTATTGGTGCTCCCACTCCAATGACCACCTCCTCGGATTCCATCACTACCACGCAGCAAAAGTTCCCTTCATCTCTCCATAGTCCCCTCGCACATACATTTAATTTGTATTATAGCACAGGTAATGGCTTGCTTTACTAATCCACTCAGCTATTTACATAAAATACAGATTTGATCTTTGCAGTAAGCAGATAAACCTTCTGTGCTACTTTATGGCATCAAAATTGATACTAGACAAAAGTCAGATCCTTTTGAAGCAGACCCATAACAAGAATTACTTTACTTTTTTTTTTATTGCTGCCTGAAAGATACAGTTCAAACGCGTCAGTTGAAGTATGTGCATTGCTTTGAAGACGCAAGCTGTAACAGCAAGAGAACTGGTGGTGTGTGTTTCCTGAGGGCCGAATGCAGCCTTTCGGCAGATTTATTGATAAGAATAGCAACCACCAACGTGTTTCAACTCCACTTGAGTCTTGCTGACGGTAAATTAGTTTTTTTTTCCATAGCACCCTTTAATAGTGTGATGTCATTGTTACCGCCCCATCACATTCTGGTTATAGTAGTTTGACATTATACAAAAGCATATATGAAAGTAAAATTTAAAAAATAAAATGAAAAATATCACCTAAAGATGAAAGAATGTCCAATAAAAATAAAAAAATCAAATTACATTACAATAATTACTTCTGTGTAAATGAGTCTTATAACCAATGTTATTTTCTGCATTTTAAATATATTGCCTCCATTTTTGCAAATGCTAAGTTTTCATCATGAGAATGTTATACATATACCTAATTGCATATTTTAATGACCATACATATAGTCATTTCAAGCCCAAATCCAAATTCTGTTCTTAATTCAGGAAATAAAGTGGAGTTGTGTTATGATGCTGTATTAGCTGAGTTGGAAATGATTCAAAATCAGAAACATGATCATGGGGCCGAAAACATGACTCAATTGGAAAGAAAAGCTCTTCATCAACTAATGAACAATGACAGAATCATAAAACCAGCTGATAATTGGGGTAATTTAGTCATTTTCAATTCAAGTGACTATGTTAAAGAAGCTATGCGACAGCTGAATGATATACAAAATTATCAAAAATTGGATACGAATCCTACTTTAGAAATAGAGTCAGGTTAACATGCAGTTAAGGCGATGGCATCAAGAATTATTGATTAATTCAGAAGAATTGAAATTTCAAGATTTTCCAATTACACCAACAATATATTTTTTCTCTAAAATTCATAGAACTCTTAAGAATCCCCCAGAAAGACCAATTAAATTGGCTTGTGGTTCAGTCTTTGATAACATCTCTAGATATGTGGACTATTATTTGGCTCCTCTGGTAGCCTCATTGAGTTCATACATAAAAGACACAAGAGACGTTTTAAAGGCAATAGCAGATATCGTGGCAACCTGATTTTTTCTTGGTAACCATAGATGTGGTGTTATTGTATACGTCAATTCGTCATGAAATTGGTCTCTATGCCTTAGAATATTTTTTGAAACAGAGAAACATAAAAGAAACAAATCATTCATTGATGCTGATAGAGATGGTGAAAATGTGTCTCGAAAACAATGTCTTCCTATTTAATCGTCAAGTATATAAGCAAAAACAAGGTACAGCTATGGGAATCTCATTATCTCCAAGTTATGCAAAACTTACTATGGGATGGTGGGAACGAGAAATAGCATGGCAAGATCAATATCTGGAATATGTGAATAGGATTGTCTTGTGGCTTCGGTATATTGATGATCTTTTCATAATATGGAATGGATTTAAGGAAGACTTCACATCATATTTTCAATTACTAAATGATAACATCTATGGTCTTCAATTTACCTTTGACATCAGCTCAACACATACATTTTCTAGATATTTAAGCACATGTGGAAAATAATCAATTGCATACAACGTTATATAGGAAAGAAACATCTATTAATATCATATTACACGTGACAAGCTTTCACCCTAAACCACTATTAAGAAGCATTCCATTTGGGGAATTTCTGAGAACTAGAAGAAATTGTTCAAATGATGCAGAAATCGATATACAATTCAGCAATGTTAAACGATTCCTCAAGAGAGGATACCCTAAAGTGAATGTAGAATTGGGAGCATCAAAAGACAAAAAGAGAAGTTGTCAGCAAACTTTGTTTGATAATGAAGTCAAGATCCCTGAGAAACTAGAAGAAAATGAGGGTCTGCAACTAATATTAACATACAGTAAAGAAAGTAAGACATTGAAAACATTTTCAAAAGATATTAGAAGATTTTAAGGAGTGATCAAGACTTATAACATAATTGTAACGAGACCACAAATAACTTATAGGAGATCAAAATCTTTAAAAGGCATGTTGGTCAGAAGTAACTATGTAGAACATCCTAAAACAAACTGGTTAAACAAAAGTGTAACTGGGTTCTATAAATGTAACAAGTGCAAAGCATGTCAAATTGCGAAACACATGAAATCGTTTGTGGATTACAAAGGAAGAGAAGTACAGATTGTACAAAGATTGACTTGCAATAGCCAATTTGTGATATATCTGATTCAATGAGATTGTGGACTTCAATACGTGGGTAGCATAATCTGCCCACTGAAGAAGAGAATACTGGAACATACTAGAGCAATTCAACATCAAGATCAAAGTTATGCAGTGGATAGACATCATAATAAATGTCACTCCACAAATTGGATAAAAATATATCATTTTTTGGTTTAGCACAAGTAAATAATAATGAACATGGAGGAAATAGAACATTACTGTTGAGACAACTTGAAAGCAAGCGTATCATTCAACTCCGTACAAAAATCCCATTTGGGTTAAACGTGGATGAATAACTTTTTGTACATTTATAATGAACCAACTATACCAACAATGAATAGTTGAGGGTATTAGTACAATATTGAACTAAATGATTATCAAAAATTATTGGATCATTTGTGAGCAATTGCTAAGTTTTATATCAAATGGAAAATAATCATTATGGAATAAAATTATTGTTAGAATGGGGAGGATATGGATAATATAACACTTATTTTAATGTATAAACAGATATGATTGAATCTCATATGAAAGATTGATAGTTATGTTTAAATAATCAGTTTCCCAGTTGAGGTGATGTTGAAATGTGTTCTGTAAAGGCTCTTAGCCAACATTTAATGATTAATAATTGTTGTATATGTGATAAGCAGCAATGAAAGATCTGAAATGATTTATATTTTTCTACTTATGAGATAACATCATAAGCAATATATAGTTTGATAATAGAATAAGACAAGATCGGTGATAATCCTATTCTCAAAAAACTTAAAAATGATAAGAATATAAAAAGAAATACATATATATAAAAATATGCAAGTAGGTAGGATATATGTATAACATTCTCATGATGAAAACTTAGCGATTGCAATAATGGAGGCAACATATTTAAAATGCAGAAAATAACATTGGTTATAAGTCTCATTTATACAGAAGTAATTATTGTAATGTAATTTGATTTTTTATTGGATATTCCTTCAACTTTAGGATTCTACTTTGAGTGATATTTTTCATTTTATTTTTTAAATTTCACTTTCATATATGCTTTTGTAGAATGCCAAACTACCATAACCAGATTGCAATGGGGCGGTAACAAGGACATCACACTATTTAAGGGTGGTATGGAAACAAAATTTACCATGAGCAAGACTCAAGTGGAGTTGAAACGCGTTGGTGGTTGCTATTCTTATCCATAAATTTGCCTAAAGGAACTTTGGAGTGCGGTAAATTACTTTTTGGACACAAATATATATATATATATATATATACACACACACACACATATAAATATATATATATATATATATATATATATATATATATATATACACACACACACATATGCATAGAGAGAGAGATCTATATGTCGATTGTCCTCTTTGCAGCAGGTTCAATAGCAGGAAAGTAAGTCCTCTTCACCCCCAGGTCATGTCGAATAATAAAAGGTAAATTAGTAAACAATACAATCATGAACACTAGCCCGGCACCCTCAAAGCCTTGGGATGCATCTCTAAGAAAGGCGATTAAAAACAAAAAAGAGGGGAGAGTGGAGGACAAATGCACGGTTCCCTTAAGGTTGGAGTAAGTGACTATGAGGAGGTAAGGCTTTAATTTTTTTATAATTAAGCAATGGGTATCAGCTAATCAATCTGATTTGTGGGCACACCCTAATCAAAGGATTGGAACTTAATGCAAACCAAAATGCAGCTGTCAAGCTAGAAGGCTTCTTTGGTTTGAGCAATCTGCTTATGCTGCACACAGTTTCTTCTGGAGATTAACACCAAGAACTGTCCTCCTCTTGTCACCTTCAGAGTCCGTCAGATACAAGTCTTCTCCCTCACCATCTAGTTGGGAGGAAGGGCACTGGCTTTCCTTTTGGGTAAAATAATTTTGATCACTTATTAGAAAAAATAGGCCAATTTCACCATCATTACTTATAACACAGATGTGAACTAAAACATCCCTCTCCACATACAAAAAACGTGCTTGTCTGGCATTAAACACTGTGAAACGACAGTATATAATTTCCTATGAAACCTCTTGAAAGTTAACCTTCAACATGTCAAGCAATACTGGACACAAGAAACTGCAGACTGAAAATCACAAGGCAAATTATTTAGGCTTCACATTAGAAAGCAAAGTTAGAGTACACAGACAACTAAAGTTGTCAAAGTCAAAAACTACCAGCTGCTGCATCCCAGGAATAAAGAAACAACTCTCACTCATTACGTTCTGCTTAGAATGCAATCCTCTAGCATTCTTTCTATTACAATATAGATGCTCAGACATCAAGAGACCCTACAAGGCAATTCTTCCCGAAACTCCCTCAAAAGGATAATTTAATCCAAAAACTTAACTGTGGACTGCCAACAACAGAGGGATTCCCATCCCTCTCATTTTAAGGAGCAGATACTATATTCCAGCAGAAGGCATTTTACACTAAGCTTACTCTGTAAAACCACTAATAAAGGGCCAAGATGCAAAATTTTCAGAAACTGGTAAGCTAGACCCACAGCAGAGGTGAAGAGGGTGCCTTAAATTCTTCTCCTCAAAAAAGAACAAGATCCCAGCCCTCCTCTCAAACAATCATATTAAAAAATATACTGTCCTTTCACAGACAAAATAAACTGCTGCCTCTGTCGATTTATGCAACCAACATAGCTAAAAGTTCTTTACACCCATGACCTGACATATATCCACAATATCTCTACTAGCCATGAAAATGCAGTCAGGAATCCATAGCTTTTGTTTCATGCATTATTCTGTAAGCCTAATTGTAGGATGTTGGCTCTGTATATGCTATCTCAAAGTGAGAGATAGTGTGCAGAGTCCAAGGCTTCTCCTTAGAGGTTGATAGTGGCAAAATTAGAAATACTAAGCTCGATTTTGTGGTAGTGTGGTCGAGCAGTAGGCTTATCAGAGGGTAGTGTTAAGCATTTGTTGTACACACACAGGCAATAAATGAGGAACACACACTCAAAGACTTACTCCAGGCCAATAGGTTTTTATTAAGAAAAATATATTTTCCCAATTTATTTTTAGAACCACAAGATACAAATTTGAGGTAAGTACATAAAATGGAAGGTACTTCACACAGTTAAGTACAGAACTTTGATTTAAAACAGTAGTACACACAGTTTTGGTTAAAATGGCATATAGCTATTTTAAAAGTGGACACTGCAAAAATCAACAGTTCCTGGGGGAGATAAGCATTGGTTAGCTTTTCAGGTGAGTGAAACACTTACACAGTCAGTCTCCTGGGCATAGGTAGCCCATCGCTAGGGGTTCAAGGCAACCTCAAAGCCACAGCACCAGCAACACAGGGCCGGTCAAAGGAGGGCCCAAAACACATAGGCACCTATGGAGAACAGAGGGTGCTCAGGTTCCAGTCTGCTAGCAGATTAAGTACCTGCGTCCTCTGGGAGCAGACCAGGGGGGTTTTGTAGAGCACTGGGGGAGGGTGGGACAGACATAAGCACACAACACACCCTCAGCAGCACAGGGGAGGCTGGGTGCAGTGTGCAAAGTAGGCAGTGGGTTTTGTATCGAAAACAATGGAGGGACCCGGGGGTCACTCTGGCGATGCAGGCAGGGCACAGGGGGGCTTCTCAGGCCAGCCACTGACTGGTCTAGAATGAGGGCCACCTGCTGGTCACTCCTGCACTGGTAGATGGTTCCTCTCGGTCCCGGGGGCTGCTGGTGCAGTGCTTGGTCCAGGGGTCGAGTTCCTTTCTTACCAGGCAGTCAGGGGGAGCCTCTGGATCCTTTATACAGGCGTCGCTGTGGGGGTGCATGGAGGTCTACTCAGGGAGTCATCATTGGAGTCACCTTAGGAGTCTCCTCTGCAATGTTGGTTTCTCCATACTCATGCCGGGGGTGTCTGGTGCAGAGTGGGAAGACTCACGCTTCTGGTGGAAAGTTGAAGTCTCTTTAAAGTTGTTTTTTTGTTGCTGTTTTGTAGTTGTTTCTGGATAGGGCCGCTGTCCTCGGAAGGTTCTTGGTTCTTTAGTTGCAGGTCAGTCCTCAGAGGTCGCTCGTATCCGCTGGATGAGTCTCTGTGCAGGTTGTTTGAGTCTGGAGACAGGCCGGTAGGGTTGGGGCCAAGTCAGTTGTTGTCTCCATTGTCTCTGCGGGACTTTCAAGTCAGCAGTCCTTGTTGTAGGCTGCAGGAATCTGCTTTCCTGGATTCAGGGTCACCCATAAATACTGAATTTAGGGGTGTGTTTAGGTGTGGGGGGCAGTAGCCAATGGCTACTGTCCTGGAGGGTGGGGCTACACCCTCTTTGTGCCACCTCCCTGAGGGGAGGGGGGGCCATCCCTATTTCTATTGGGGGAATCCTCCAAAACCAAGATGGAGGATTTCTTAAGGCAGGGGTCACCTCAGCTCAGGACACCTTAGGGGCTGTCCTGACTGGTGGGTGACTCCTTGTTTTTTCTCATTATCTCCTCCGGACTTGCCGCCAACAGTGGGGGCTGTGTCCAGAGGGGCGGGCAGCTCCACTAGCTGGGATGCCCTGGGCGCTGTAACTATAGGCATGACCCTTTGAGGCTCACCGCCATGAGTTACAGTTCCTACAGGGGGAGGTGAGAAGCACCTCCACCCAGCGCAGGCTTTGTTCCTGGCCACAAAGTGACAAAGGCACTCACCCCATGTGGCCAGAAACCTGTCTGGTTGTGGCAGGAACTGGTCATCCTAACACTGGTGTTTGGACTGGTATATAGGGGGCCTCTCTAAGATGCCCTCTGTGTGCATGTTTCAATAAATCCTACACTGGCATCAGTGTGGGTTTATTGTGCTGAGAAGTTTGATATCAAACTTCTCAGATTTCAGTGTAGCCATTATGGAACTGTGGAGTTTGTGTTTGACAAACTCCCAGACTATATACTCTCTATGGCTACCCTGCACTTACAATGTCTAAGAATTGGCTTAGACACTGCAGGGGCATAGTGCTCATGCAACTATGCATTCACCTGTGGTATAGTGCAACCCTGCCTTAGGGCTGTAAGGCCTGCTAGAGGGGTAACTTACATATGCTGCAGGCAGTGTGAGGTTGGCGTGGCACCCTGAGGGGAGTGCCATGTTGGCTTAGTCATTTTCTCCCCACCAGCACACACAAGCTGTGAGACAGTGTGCATGTGCTGAGTGAGGGGCCCCAGGGTGGCATAAAACATGCTGCAGCCCTTAGAAACCTTCCCTGGCCACATGGACCTTGATCCCAGGGGCACCAGTTACAAGGGACTGGTGTGCCAGGGCTGCGCCAATTGTGGGAACAAAGGTACAGTTTAGGGAAATAACCCTGGTGCTGGGGCCTGGTTAGCAGCATCCCAGCATACTTTCAATCATAACTGGCATCAACAAATGCAAAAAGTTAGGGGGTAACCATGCCAAGGGAGGCATTTGCCTACACTAATTGTTCAGTGGTATGAGAACGCAATTGGGTGCAGTTCAAATTATATCAAATTCCTGCACTCAAAAAATAAAAAATAAATATTTTTAAGTTAATTTTAATAAAAATGGGTAAGGTCAATCACGATTTAAAGACAATCACTTATACAGTTATGGTGGGTCATATCAAGAAAGCCCAGTTGAAAACAAACGTTTCCAGATAACCAGTATCTCAGTAGATAGTTGCTTCCTCTGCAGTTATAATAGTGAAAAGTATACTCATTGTATGGTGTGTATAATTCATATTCACTTCGAGTATTTAATCTTAATTACACCCCTTCCTCTACACGCTCCATCTTATCATTTGCACTCTTTAATGCTTATTTGATGAAATAAGACGACTATTTTTATTTTCTTCGCACTCTGCTTTTTCTCACGTTTTACATACTGATGATACCATGTAAAGATGAACAATATCAAGTATTAGAATATACACTTTTGCCTGAATATCCGAGCAAAGGTCTGTCAGATTGTAAGTCATCAGGAGCGAGACATAATTGTGAAATCTGCTTTACACTGTCACAGCTAAAATATTAAGAGTGCAAGGTTATTTGTGGAGGGCATGTGCAAAAACACCTCTTCAACTATTATGCTGGTGGATACATAATCCGCTAACACCCAATCGATTTGTTGCATTTTGAGACGAAGAATAAAACATCCAAAGTTTGACTATGATACACTGAAACAGAAAGAGACCAAACACCAGAACATTTCTACGTGAACAAGTGACATACAAGTTATGGAAGGATTTCAAAACGAGCAATCATAAATCCTGAAAGGAATTTGCACTTGCTGGTATGCCGTGGAATAGCTACTGGGACAATCCCAATTCGATTTACTAGTGGGGTGGGGCTAAATGTTAAACTAAATTATATACACCAACTAAACGATAAAAGTTACTGATAGGATGTTTAATTTGTAGCAAAATTAACTCTTGAAGAAATACAAAATGTCAAGATGCATAAAGACCACCACATTCTGTTCAGAAAATAAAAAATCAGTTGTGACTCATTTGATTGAAAGATGGGGAGTAGCGAAAATTTACGGAGTATCACGTGGGAGCGCAGCCCACGTAAGGGAAAGCAACACTGGCAAAACGTATTTGTGGAGATTAGACATCCACCTTTCAAATCCAAATGTGCTACTACTGAAGTGCAGATACCCAGGAATACTGCAGGTTTACCTTTCAAGCTGTAAACATTTACTTCATCCTTTGCCAATGTGACTGTATCCCAAAGGGAACCCTAAGAAAAAATAAAATTAAGAATCAGCCTTTTCCCCTTGAAAGCACATTGACTACAGAAATAAACATGTTGCCCTTACCGCTGAATTATCTATGAGGAAAGTTATGCTTTGACTTCCAATGTTGAAATCAATCCAGAATTTTTCTAGGTTGCTATCTGCAGGCTTCTTTAGCTGTGAAAACAGAATTAAAGTGCGAAATACAAGTAGGGTGCTTTATCAACTAAAGTGTACACATTTACGACAACCATGAAAACAGTGAAAGACACATTACCTGGCTGTGACAAGCATACTAGAGAGAGGTTTAATATTAAAATACTTCCAACACAAACTGTCTCAGAATACTTGAGCATTAAATAAATACCAATCAGAGTGCATAGTTGATATGTGCCCTTCAAGACAAAGCAATGTCCAACAACATGAAACACTGGTAAAGTTATGGTGTGGCAAAACTAGCAAAATCGTATTAAGCACGCACCTTCCATAAATGTGTATGGATTCAGTTACAAATTATGTAGCTCTTCCACATTACCGAGAGAGGTTTTTAGTTTTTGAGGAGACAAACAAGCAATGTTATGTTCCAGCATCGTCAGGGTAACAGATGCCTTAGATTGTGCCACTGATGCCTATTGCCAAGTACAAGTTTCAAATACTGGATATCTATGGATGCAAAGAGCTTTCCTGTCTAGCACACTATCTTTCATAAATTCAAACAGTGATTATCAGACAATTAAAAATACAAACATAATGGAGAAATATATCCAAAATTCACACGTTTAGCATTACATTCGCAGTGAAAATGCATGCACTCTGCAGTCTAGTTGGTTGTGGATGCACCTTCTCCATTTTACCAGATCTACGGGGACTTCTCCAAGCATAGTTGTCATTAAGGGCCATCATCTATAGGATATCCACGTTCATCACACTAACCCTAATCATCTCAATGCCTTGAACTGTGTGACCTTTTTCAACATCTCTGCAGTCTTATGCCCAACCTTAAACAAGAATTATCCGTCTGCCTTCTAATATTATACGTTTCATTTAACCTCTGACCTTTGATTATTGCTCTTCCATGTTTCAGACCGAGATATTCATGTGAGTCATTTTATGGTTACGTGTAAACCACTATAAAGAAAAGACATAGGATATAGTATGTTTCTGGTATGATCTGTGTGTGCTGTGTATTCATTTCTGTGCATACTTACCTTCTCTGAAGGGCATATCCAGAACTCAGCCATTGGTGACCCTCTCCCTAGTTATGCTCCAGTAACAGTCTACTGCATTCTTACACCAAGGAGTCACTGGTACACAGGCTCTTAAGAACGTAAATACAACCTTCTAGCTAAACATTTCATGAGATGCAGTAATGTAGTGCAATGATCCCTGCTCAATCAATATCTCAAAATTGTGAGCCCACATTCACTGTCCAGTTGTTTCGAACATTGATAAGAACATTTGTGGTGCTTACCTGCAAATATGCATCTTAATAAAATAATAATAGGTGTTTTAGCAAAGACATTAACTATTGTTTTTTGAATCTTTTTCTTCTTTGTGCTTCACTTTTTTGCTCCCAATGGGCTTAACTTTGGGTATTGCAATATTGGACATGGTTAGCAAAAGGACAAGAGTGAAATATAGGCAGCTAGTATAAAATTAAAAAAAATAGTAGGCAGTTTGCAGAGGATACTCTGGAGGGTGGGGCTACACTGACAAATTGGGAATCTGACTGCACTTTATACTTCATAACGGAAAAATCACACTGGCTGCAAAAATCAAACCTATGCTATTGCCTACTGAAAGGGCTCAATATAAATGTTCCTACCGATGTCTGTAATGCATCTATCCAACAGCAAATTTCTTGTACAGTGTGCTACGGCTACGGTCACAACTTGCCAGAGACTAACCTCTTCAATAGTTCCTTATGTTACTCAAAATGGCACCTTTTGGCAGTACCAGATTCTGATCTGCAAAACCTGTGGTTGGTGAAGCAGACTCCAAGGAAGTCCCAGGAAGTTAGAATCGATGCCATGCAAAATTAATATTCATCTACTACTGCAGCTCACCTGGGGGACCATCCTCCTTCCCCACTAAGAACTTCTAAACACTGATGTGTGATGCTTCATTCAGCACTTCAACAATAGGAGAGGCTATGACTACAGGTTTAAAGACACCAGAGGCAGGCATCAATCTCCTGTGTGCCTCAGCACTTAATATGAGGACCTCCCACTCAGGTGTGAAGCTCTGCCACAAATCATGTCATGAATTTCTGAGTTACAGTCTATCTTTTGGGCAGATATCTTCACACAGGACGTCCGATTCTCAGTATTTCACTCCATCACCCAATGATGTATGGGGCCTTGAATTTCCCTCTCAATGTAAGTGATAAAAAAGTCGAATTGGAAGTTCAAGTACTATATTAGAGAATGGAAGAAATTACAAAAGTGATCCAGACTCCCTGAATCTCTGAACTGTTAAATGCCTAGTTTTCTAAATACAGCAATATTGCTTTCAGTTAATAGAGACAGTATGCGATGGGAAGTAGTTGCCCTAACCTGCGAACAGTTGCTAATTTGGAAACCTAGAGCTGCCCATTAAAAATATTAGGACTAGCCACAAAACAGGCTACATCACTATGAACAGACGAGCAATAATCAGCAAAACGCATATACACTTGAAGAAACAGAAATCCACTACATATTACCTCATCCAGGTCTGCAAAAGCAGCTATGCAGGGGAATGTATAAACACTGCAAGAAAGGAAATACATGTTTCATAAAATATATGCATTTTACATAACATACACAATTCATAACCTTGTGGAAACAGCTGATCATGCTAATCTTAAATGCCTTTCTTAAAACCACTCACATTTGAACATCCATAAAGAAAATATAAAACCATAATTCGGCCTGGCTTGCTTTAAGAGCATAGGTTCATTGCTGTGTGATAGGTTTGGCTCCACTAACGGACAACACACACACAGGCACACAGTCAATGCTGAGATATCCGCACAAACAAGCAACAGACATATATGTTGGTTGAAAGCATCAAACGATTCATGTCTACTGATGTACACAAGCATGAGCTGGATGGCTGAGAGTGCACACCAAATAGTATAGATATGTGAAAATGAGTGGTCGCATTGCTGGCTGAGCGCTGAACATCAGCTTAAAAGTATCCTTTGTAAAGGCAGACAAATTCCTCAGGTTTACAAATGTTCTGTGAGCGGTTAATTACCTCCAAAATAGGCAGTTTCTTGCGTCAAACTCATTTATAACGATCCAGACACTAAAAAGATGACCCAACACCTTATTGTAAGGCGAGTCTCTAAAAACAAGTACTGAATGAAGATGCAGATATGCTAATTAGAAATTATTTATAAATGCCTATATGTTATAATTTACAAAAGTTCATAGAGAAATTACTCGTAGAGAAAAATTAATGTCCATGTTTTGAAAATGTGCCCATGGAGTATGTCAGCCACTTATACAAACTTGTACTAAAAGAACAAAAAATTTGTGAAATAATGAAAATGTATAAGAATAATGTAGTAATATGTCATATTGAAATGTATAACCTATGATTTGCATTATATTGTAGAATTAACTTAGCCAAAGTTATGGCCTAGTTTTTCCAGGCCTCATACAGAAGCTGAATTTCTAAAGTGCTGCAGAGAAGCTGGTGCATTGAACTGACCGTGAACTGTTTGCTGTTTAATAAAATCTGCTTAGATAGAATTTTCTGCAATGTACGACGAACAGGAGTTGAGGGACTAGGAAATGTAACAAGTTTGATGTAAGACAGACTCAGTGTACTTTCCAAGGACTTGAACAATAGAAGCACTGACTGGGGGAGAAGATGCAACATTTTCGATACCTGATAAGCCGGATGATGAGTGCATCGTATAGCGAACCAATCAACTAATTGGGGCTGGAGAAATATTAGAACTCAGATTTGTAAAATTAATATTATAGGTTAGAGTCATATCTGCTGATTGACTTACCGATTAGGAATTAGGAGGATGGACTGAAAAACTAATAAAAAGTCATGGCAAGGGGCTAAAACTTCAGATGCGAGGGGAGAATTAATAACGTCAAGAGACACGGTTCGAGATTCTATCATTTGGCTCATGCTCTTGAGAGCCTGATGCGTTGCTGATCAATTGATTAACTGAAGACGAAGACTGACTTTGTTGCTGATCCATTTCATGGATAGGTAGCTATGACAATGTGACTGATTAACTTTTATGCCTTTCTTTCTGGGTACCAACTGCGCAATTTTTACAGTTTTTCTCTTAGCTAGATGTTTTCCAAATTCATGTTTTCTAAATGGTTTTGCATGAAGTCCCACATGCTAAATGCTAATCTGGGTTAGATAAGGGTCCTTTGAGCAATGAGTCTAGGATGAGCCCTAAATTGCTTGCGTGGTGGGTGGGCATCGGTGCGGTTCCTAGGGTGGCTGGCCACCAGGAGTCGTCCCATGTGGAGCGGTTGGAACACAGGATGAGGATCTCCGTCTTGTCTGAGATCAGTTTCAGGCGGCTCCTCTCCATCCAGTTGGCGATGGCCTTTATTCCGTCGTGGAGGTTGGTTTTGGCAGCGGCAGTGTCCTTGGTGAGTGAGCGGATCAGCTGGGTGTCATTGGAGAAGGAGATTATGTTGAGGTTGTGGGATCGTACGATGTTGGCGAGCAGTGCCACGTAGATGTTAAAAAGGATTGGGCTGAGTGAGGAACCTTGGGGAACCCCGCAGATGGTCTTGGTGGCTTCAGAAAGGAAGGGAGGGAGGCGGACTCTCTGGGTTCTGCCGGAGAGGAAGGATGTGATCCAGTCCAGGGCTTTGTGGCGGATCCCTGCGTCGTGGAGGCGTGTGCGAAGGGTGTGGTGGCAGACTGTGTTGAAGGCAGCCAAGTGGTCTAGGAGGATCAGGGCTGCAGTTTTGCCTTTGTCGAGCATGGTCCTGATGTCATCGGTTGTGGCGATGAGGGCGGTCTCAGTGCTGTGGTTTCAATAGAAACCAGATTGAGATGTGTCCAGCGTGTTATTGTCTTCCAGGAAGTGGGTCAGTTGGCCGTTGACTATCTTCTCGATGACCTTCGCCGGGAAGGGGAGGTGGGAGATGGGCCGGTAGTTCTCGAGATCTCTGGGGTCTGCTTTGGGTTTCTTTAGCAGGGTGCTGACTTTGGCGTGCTTCCAACTTTCAGGGAATGTGGCAGTCTCAAAGGAGCTGCTGACGATCATACGGAGTTGGGGGACGATGATGGGCTTGCTTTGTTGAAGACATGGTGGGGGCAGGGGTCGGAGGGTGAGCCAGAGTAGATGGTGCTCATGGTTTTGATGGTTTCTTCATCGTTGATGAGGGTCCAGGAGAGCAAGAGGTTGGTGTGGATTGGGTTCGTTGAGTCGGGGTGGCCGCGGTGGTCGAGGTGTTGAAGCTGTCGTGGATGTCCGCGATCTTGCGGTGAAAGAAGGTGGAGAGGGCGTTGCAGAGGTGTTGTGAAGGAGGGGTGTCGTAGCAGGACCTGGG